>NW_020450760.1:7885513-7986772 GCF_003343035.1 Apteryx rowi
GGGGGAATGCGGGCGGGTCCTGCCGGCCCGGGCACGAGGGGGCTCGGGGCGCCGGGCGGGAGCCGCGGCCGCTGCCCGGGGGCTCCGTGCGCCGCCCTTCACCGCCGCTGCCCTTCTCCCCGCAGGTGAAGACGTTTGGGCCCCTGGGCAGCGAGGACGAGGACAGGCTCGGTATGTACATGGAGCTGGTGGATGGCGTCTTCCTCAACAAAATCATGTTGCAAATGTAAGTAGCCCCGTAAAGGATGAGGGAAACGTGATGATGGCTCGGTTAGATTAACTTGGGCGCACTCCGTGGCAGTCAGCAGCAGAGCGGTCGCCGGTTCCCCGGTCTCCGGCGGCCTCGGTGCGGATGAACGAGAGCTTGTCTCCCTAAAATAAAACGTGCTGTTCTGCAGTTAGGGGGGGAGTTCACGATTTCGATTGGAAAGTTTTCATGGCTAACAGACCCAGCGGGACTAGGTATGGGGTGGAAGCATTGTTCCTGTATTTTTCCTTTCGATTGGTGCTTGAAATTAACCGGAATAAAGAAAAAAAAACTTAATCCAGTTTGTAAAATCCGTGATAGTATTTTCTTCCAGACAGTTACTTTTTTTTAGCTGTTCATATATGTTTCGGGGGAAGATATGTTGTAGTATAAATAAGGAAATGAAAGTACTTAATCATATGAAGCTTTACTGGGAGGGTTGTGTCTGAAGTGTGTCTCCATTTACATGTGAACTTTGGTACTGAATAGGTAATTTGGTGAAAAGAAAATTCCACTTCAGCGGTATATTTTTCGGACAGCACTATAGAGATATGCCTGAGAAATTTATGAGTAGGTTAAAAGAACAAACATTGAAAATAATAACTCTTTCTTTTTAACATCGAAGTGTTTTGTTGCTAAAACTCTTCTGCATGTTTTAACCACATCCTTTCCTGTTGCTGCTCTGCTGCACACAGATTCTGACTGTTTTGTATCATCTCTGTATTTGCTTTTAAAAATTCTGAAATGCATCTGATAAGGAGTTTGCATGGAGAAGTATTTGATTTGCTATGGAGAAGATTTTCAAAATCACTCAGTTTTAGTACTGCACTCCTTTTCATTGAACTAATTGAAGTTCCACCAGTGATTTGCAATGTTCGGCCAAGTTCAAGCACTTACATGAACTTATCATTAGGAGCTTTAAATGCAATTTTTTCCTGAAAAGTTTAATCTTTTATTAAAAAAAAAAAGTCTGAGAACCCATGCTCCACCCACTCAAGTTGGCAAGTTTTGTTATCTTGTGGTACCTGGTTGCTCCATCTGAAAAGCTAATAAATTTTTTCTAGTTTGTGTATTACGTGTATTACTAACAGTGGAAATTCTGAAAGGGAACTTAGAGAATGAAAGTAGTGAAGACTTGTGATTCAAAACAGAATTCAAATCAGTCACCCCACTTTGGGGTAACACATTAACGGTGTTAAATGGAGTAAAACTGTTATTTGAGATGGAAATGTGATGGAAACAGAAGACGGCTTCTAGTACTTTTTCAAGGAAGAGTTAAAACTTTCTTTTAAAAGAGAGATTTCTGCAAATTATAGCCTTGAAGTGTGCATGTTCAAATCCAGACTTGTACTTTCAAAGAGGTGGGGAATGGGAGGATTTTGATTTATGATCATTCTGTTTGGCACAGGGATGACCAACCAAACTAGTGAGGAGCTGCAGCAATTGCAAGTCTGCTGCACGTTTAACTAACTATACTATCACCGTTATCTAATATGTGAAAGAATCATAACTGTTTCAAAATGGAAAAAAAAGCTTAATACTTAGTCACTTGCAGTTATTGTTATTTTTGAAGTTATGAGGCTTCTGAGTGAAAGACTGTAGCATTCTTATGCAACATATTCCAGAAGTGCTTTATCAGCTGATATATACAAACTTAAACACAAATATTCTGTAACCAGCCATTGAAATATCTCTAAAGAGACATGAAGTTATGTGGAGTGTATAGAGCAGCTTAACAGTACTCTGGAGACAAGGACTTGAACAGTAAGATCTTACTGAAATAAGGAAGATAAGTATTTAGGCTGACTGAATGCAATGACACTAGTTGGCATTTTGTCAGATATCACGTTTGTGAGAAGTGCCTTGGCATGCTTACTTGCCTCAAGCAGTTAAGAAAATTTTGTATTTCTTCTGAAAGATGTCTCTGCCAGCAGTGTCACAGAAAGCGTGGGTGGGGGAAGCACAAGCATGGTGGAGTAAGAAGCTGTCCAATTATATGTAATCAAACAGGGCTGCACTTTTTTTTTTTTTTTTTTTTTGTCAGTGCTTCTGATGGTGTCTTAGGAGCTTGAAACTAAGACCTTCCTACTGAGAGCCTGAAACTGTTTAAGGAAAGATCACTGTCGTATTTATGTATTCCAACTCAGCAGGGCACTCAGGAGAGGTGCTGTCTACGACCTTCACTTTTTCTGACTCAACCTTTAGAACTTACAATGCAATTACTGCTTGCCTGTAAATCAGGAAAGCCTTTCAAAGAGTGTTTCTGCCCCACAAAGCTTTCAGAAAAAAATAAATATTTAAAAAATGCTTGCTCATCAGTTCTTCAAGTCCTGGTCCCTAACACTGGCTTTCAATGCTTGTCTTCAGATCTCTTCCTCCTGAAATCATATTAATGAAGGCTTTTGACAAATCTATAGAATTTGATATGCCACACTACAATGATGTTGATTGCCTGAAAGCCACACATATGCATGCTCACACATGCAGTGAGTAGGGGTAACAGAGTAAAATAGCTGGATCCCCTTTGTAGATAGCTGCCTTATTACTCTTTTATTATTTCCCTTTTAGCTTTTCAGGTTAAATAACATGTTTGCCCACTTATTTGAACACAAATAGCTGGATATGTGACTTTACACCCAAACACCAGGTCAGATTTTGAAAATCTTTCATGGTACCATGTGGTGCAGTACTTGGCTGCAGATTAACAGTTTTTTCTTGATGAAGATTTCAAAAGCCAAGTAACATGTGGATAAAATTTCTCAGCAAATTAGGTTGGCCACTCTTGGGAATTTCATTATTAAAAGTAAAACACTTGTCGCATGGTTTAGCAGAGTTTAAGTTCAGGATGTGGCTACAAAGAAGTCTGGATCTGTGAAGAAATCCAGCTACACTTGTTGTTGAGATTGCTGAATAAAATTAAGACTTTAACTGTTTGAGATGCTGAATGGGCTCTGCTAGTTCAGTCAGTCCCTAGTTTCTATTCTAATAGGTTAGATTTTGCCCAAATGCCATCCGGCAAATTGGAAGGGGTGCGCAAGTTCCCCATTGCTCGATGTTGTCATGAATGTGTTTTCAACAGCTGTGTTTGTACAAGCAAGGCAGCTGTGTCACCCTTAGATATGTGTAATGTGCATCACTTTGGCTGTATGTTGGGTCCCTGTAGCCTGTGTGGAAGGAGGCGAGAGTGGGGCCCTTCCTCTTCTCTATCCTCTTTGGAGATGAAATGCTCATAGGAACTATAGCAGTGAACAAAATGTACATGGCTTAGGTATGCCAAATGTGGCTGCTGTTCAAGGGCAGAGGAAGGAAACCCCTCCTGGGCTTAGGCAGGTTCTGGCCATGGTCTGGTCAGCAGATAACTAGCTGCCGGGATTTGCTGCACTGCTTTTTAGATAATACCTAACAAATTAAGTTTGTTTTGTTTTGTTTTGTTTGTTTTTTTTAAGATGTTTAGGGGTTGCTCAGATCTGAATTGTGGTGCCTAACTGCTTAACTAGTTAAGTCCAATAGGAAGAGACAGACAGCAGCATTTAGATTCCCACTCATATTTTAAAACAAGACTTAAATTCTTTTCAACTCATTTTGCTGTAAATGAGTGGTTTCCTTTTCCTGTGTGCTCTCCAAGTATATACCTTAACCTGATTGCACATGAAGGACACTTGCAGATTTGCAGTTTTGCATTAATATTCTGTATACAACATTTACAGTAATCTTCACAGTGAAACTGTTGTGTTCTGAGCTTCTGTGTTTCGTGGGGAATTATGTGCATCAGGTTAATGAGCTTCTCTATGGGAAAATTTTAAAGAAGTTTTTTTAGATGGTTGTGTGTCACTTCCTGGTATGAAACTAACACGTGGTGCCACTGAATTGACTGCCTTCAGCATTACAGTTGCAGCTGTGGCATAGTATCTTTTACTGTAAGCAAATATTTACTCTGTTTAACTTCTTATAGAAGGTGTTATTCTGGAAATGATGTGGGGGGTATGTACGTGCAGACACACAAACACGCAACTGTTCATATTGACTTCTGTGGATTCTGCATTTCTGTTAAAACATTCAGCAAACAGAAATGTGTACTAGGAATGACAAAACCATTTGCGTCCAAACCATATAATGAAAAATCACAAAACCAGGTTTTTCAATTTTGAAGGCACTTGTCATTGTCTGTGGTATCATCAATCTGTCCTCTTTGATTTAGAGCATCTGACAGGATTAGCTGAGCTGTTAGTCTCTACTTTTGGGTTGTAGCAAATAGCATGAATAATGGAAGATTAAAGATACACATCCATTTAAACATACTGTTGTTTAAAATTGCATTTAAGTATGCATTTTTACCATTTTTCATGCAATTTAGAAACCAATCCAGCCTTAAATGGCTTCAGCCCACTTAATATGAGAGGAGGAAGTTGAATGATATGACAATTGGACTAATCAAAGACTTAGTGGTACATTTTCAGTTAGTGAGTTACCTGCAGCACAAAGGGCAGGCAGTAGCCAGGGGCCATGGGAGTCCCCAAACACCTGGTATAGCTGATTCATTCTGACCTTCAATCGTCCTTGGGCCAGTTCGAGGGCTTCTCCATTATTTGTCAGCATTGTTTGTCTGAAATTGCTTGAATAGGATTGTCATTTTGAATTAGGAAACAAAATGATTTTTTTCCGTATTTGTTATTTTTATTTTATTAATTGATGGCTTGAGTGGCTGAATATTCAAGCACTTGTGCTGCCTGCCCTGTGCATTCTAAGCTCATGACTCAGCCTCTATCTTCCTGTCCTTCCTTCCCCCCGCCCCCCCCAAGGAAGACATACAAATCAGGGTACTCTTTAAAATGTGTGTGTATAGTGAGGTTTGAGACTTTCCTTCTGGTTATTTGGCTTAGGTATTTTTTATCTGTTTGTGGAGGACTGCTCTTAGTCACACCTCAGTTGCACTGCCTCAGTCCTATTTAGAGAATTTCTTTGATCAGAAGGGGTAGGTGGTTTTTAAAAAATGAATTGCAGTTTTCATATATTTATGTGTAAAGGAAAGATGAACCATCAATAGACTGAAAAAAATCACAGTAAGGATGCGTTCAGAGATTTTTCAGATGCGTTCAGGCACAGATTCTTTTGGGTTACCTGTTTACTGTTGCAAAATATCCCTGTTTAATTTTCAGTGTGAAATTTGGGAAGAATTTCTTTCAGTAAAACTCTTCACAAATAAGAATGTCACCAACCAGCCAAGTGCTATGGTAACATACAGAGTGTGGTACCAACAGCTCTGTGTTCTTTAAGGTAGAAACTTTTTCATACATAGAATATGCCTCTTACTGTATAATTTTACTTGGGTGCTTTTTTTTTCTTTTTTTTTTTTTTTGGACTCCATTTCCCCTTCCCACTCTCTTTTACTACACATCCGGCTGTACAGTTCGTGGTGTTTGTGCTGTTCTGTCTAGCTTTTTAGCCTTTCTTTCTCTTGTACTGAGTTCTTTTTTACTTCTCTAGAGATTCATCGGGGTGTTTTTGGCATCTCATTCTTTGCCTGGCTTTCTCTCAACATAAGCGGGTAACCTCAGATGTGCTCTGTCTGAGGGTGCGTCACCCTTTTTCCCTGCTCAGAGGCCTGGCTGCCTCCAGGACTGTTCGCTCTCCCACAGTAGGAACAGACCCATATGCTGCCTCTCCTGGCTCCTCCAGCTCACCTCTGCCACATCGCCTGGGATGTCTCAGGAGAAGAGGCAGCAGCAGGAGGGATCCAGCTGACCTCCCCAGCATAAAATGACACAATTATTCTAGGTGGGAGATCTAATACAGAAAATGTTTGAAAAATGAAACAATATATTCTTTCTGAATTTAACCTGGTGGTTTGAAGTGTAGGTTGTGCTGACCTTTCATATCTCATGCAAAGGGCACAAGATGAAGTTGGTTATAGTTTTAATGTCTGAATATGATATGTCATTTCTCAAGCTAGATTTTGTTTTTAGGAAAGCTCTTGGACTCCATATCTGTGAGGAGAAGGCAGATCCACTAGAATAACACCACATATAGCAGGTTGGCTCCAGGTTAACAGAACCTTGAGGTCAGTGGTATTAAAGGCACTGGGGGCAATCAGTTACCCTTAATGAAGAGGATAGTGTAAAAATTCCAGAATTGCTTCCAAGAGCCCTGTCCCGCAAATGCTTATGAACAGGTAACTTCTGGCTTCACTGTGCCAAAAGATGGAACGGGTCTCGTCTTGAAGTAAGGATTTTTTGTGTGTCCTACATACTTTGAAAAACCTCATCCAGGGCCTATAGTTACACCATCTAGAAGTACTGAAGAAGTTGCTTCTCCTTTGCTGTGGCCAGTGGGTGTACTTTGTGGATTTGCACCGTTTTGTGCGAGTTTGGGGGAGGGTAGTGGTGTGTTGGGTTTTTAAACTAGCTTTAAAACTTGGCGGGTTTCCCAGCCCTGCTTCTGGTACATCTCAGGGCTTGAACTGTGATTGCAGTGGCTCAGCGGCTGGCAGAAGGGTATTGTGTGCACAGCCTGACTTTGCACAGACTGCCTGAGGGGGCAGAGGCAAAGGCAAAGGGGGCTTGGAGGCTGAGGCAGTGGATAAGTAGGAGGAATGGGTTTCAAGGGCAAGGAAGCTTCTGGGGAAGAGAACGCAAGCTGTAAAGGGTTAGTAGGCAGGGGAGCTACTGGGGAGAGGGGATTCTGAGTTCACCTCCTCATACTATCTGCCGTATGTGTATAAGTTAAATTGCTGCTACATTGCAGGATTTTCTTTTTTAACAGATAATGTACAGGTTTATGTGTAAAAATAGAGTAAGCCATTTTTTTTCCTATCATTTAAGTATGGCGGCCACTGCCAAACAGTTGAAGCTTTTTCTTCCTGGCTCTAGACCTGGGTCGGTGCCTGACAGTGACATGGCAGCTTGCTGCATACGTGAGCTCATTCACGTGGAAACAGGAGAGCTTTAAGTTGCCCCTTCTGTTGTCAGCTTCTCCTTATTGTAAGTTCCTTTTCTCTTAGCTTCCCAGTTCATTGGCATGACTTTGCTTACAAAGGCTAAGCATCCATCTTGCTTCAGGATCGAACTCTGTCAACATTGCTTGGAGAGTACTCCGGGAAAGATAATCTCCGAGTTCAAGCCCAGGTGCCATTACGCTTCTATTTGCTGTGTTACTGTAGAGCCACATCATCAAACTCTATATGTATGTGTGGCTTCCACATTGTGGTATCTGAGCATCAGTAAAACGGAATTGTTAACATAAGAGCAAACATCAGAAACTGTATGGATGTCCCTATTACGGACTTTACTCTAAAAGCTTGTTACAGTTGCCTCTCCTGTTCTCTTTTTCGTGATGTGTTACAGTGACAAGCAGTATACAAAATCCATTGCCGCTCTAAAGGTGGTGTAGAGTCCTGCTGGTTTATGTCAGTGGCAATTTTGATCATTTGTACTTCAGTTTGTTTGAACCCCCGCTACATAGATACTGTTTCTGATGTTATCTTCTGCCCACTCCGCTCACTATCTCTGTGGAATATCTACATACACTGTCATATTTATGCACATAGCACTGCTTTCATTAGATGCTTTGGGATTATCCTGCATTTAAAAAAAAAAAAAAGCTTGACATACTTTTGTAAACTTTGCCAGATACATTTTAAAACAAAATACTGGATCATTTCCTCGTCAACACCTGAATTCAACATTTGGCCCTGAAGGAGCTGTGACTGGCTTAATTAACAGCCAGAGCAGAGCTCTGGCAGGCAGGTGTTTGGATTGTGTAGGAGTTTGTTGATAAGAGTCTTTATTATAGAGGAAATGCACGACTTTGATCTATGGTATTAGCAGATAAAGGTTTTCAGATTACTTTTTTTGCAACATATTACCGTGTACACACGGAATCTGAAGGTACATGTTCATATTAATCATTTGCAGCTTTTTGCTGTTGTTTCTCCCCCATCCCTATCCAGGAAATAAAGTCTCTTCGGGTACAATTTTGATTTACTTTTGTTTAATTTTAAAGAAAATATTAGTCGTCTTCCTTCTCCCTAATCTTTTCACTTTTTTTTTCATGCATGTATATGCACCTATGTTTATATTCTATTCATAGAATGAGAGCTGTTCTTTACAACATACTGGACATATGAGATAGATGGTCTAACTAGATGATATAAGTATAATAAAAGTGCAGTCCTCCTTTTTCCCTTCACCACTTCAGTACAGAATACATCTGGGTTTTGCAGTTTGCATAATGGACACTGATCAAGTGATAACACTCTCCTTCTCTAGTCTCAACTCTAAAGCCAGTATATGGTAATCTTTCCTAGGCTTCCTTGTATTCAGATAAAATAAAATCCTTGTTATCAGAGACTGCCTTGGTCTAGTGTACACAAACTAAATATGCTCTTTGGTTCAAGGAAATAAGGAGGGAAGCTGCCCTGAATTGCCATGTGGGTTAACCTGAAATAGTTACCTGGTGGCACACAGGGAAGGTTTCGAAGTTATACATAGATGCAAAGGTAATGTGTTTATTGGATTTTGAATTAATGTATGTGCATCATGTATAATTATGTCAGTGCATTTAATACACAAATATTTAAGACCTAACAGTGCCATGTTGAGATACTAAGTTTTACTACCAAGGGAACCAATAATACTTGATCTTCTTTTTCCTTTTTTCATAGAGATCCTCGGCCAACCAACCAACGCGTTAACAAGCATGTAAATAACGACATCTATCTTCGGGTTCAAAACTTGACCATCTTAGTCAGAAACATTAAGACTTACTATCAGGTGAGATTTTTGCTCTCTGGTAATCGTTCTGTGGTGATTGTTATATTGTTTCAGCTAGTGCAGAAGCTGGTGGCTTGTTAAAGAAACTTGCCACAGGAAGTGGAAGGGAAATTGTGTCTGTGTAAAAGCACTTTCAGCCATGCTTTCTTCATGAAACACTACAGCTACCTTCTCTATCCCTCATGGCCAGAGCCTGCTTTTCCCTTTTAGAAAAGAGGAGGAAATTGTGCTTGAAGGCAGTGATAGCAGTTGAAGATTTGTGTAGCAAAAAGGCTATGCATCCCGCCCCTCCTAGGGTTACTGAAATTGGAATGATGGTTTGGGGTATAAAACTTGTTTAAAACAAGTAAACTTCTCTTAAAGGGGCTGCCTGCAGAAAATACATTATAAAGAAATGTTTTTACCACTATAAAACTAACCACAAACCAAAGTAGTATTAATTAAGAAAAATGAATTAGTACACATCTTCAAGGCAGATGACTTTATGCACCTCTTTTTAGGTGTTAAAGTAGTTGTTTGTTCTGACCATCTTTCTTTATAACAGACTTAAGTGCAGTGATGACTTCAGTGTCTCACAAATAGTGCTCTTAGGTAACGTCCTCGAACTGACCCTCAGTGTTCTGCTGTTGTAATGGTGCTCCCCTGAAAGGGCAGTGGTGACAGCTGAGCGCTTTCACAGGCTTAGATACATGTTGGGTTCCACTGAAAAGCCATTGGAGTGACTTCAATTACTTAAATAAAATTTCTGTATAAATACCCTTGTGTATATTTGTACTCCTTATTGAAAGGGGTAACTGTTCTGCTGTTTCCTTTTACACAACTTTTGCCAAATTTTAATGCTGTGCAGTATAAACTGGGCTTCAAACACTGCAGGCTGTTGAAATGATCCTGTACATATGTCTGTCAATCATATAATGGTCAAGAAAATTAAGGTGTAGGAGTTAATGTAAATGGTCTGTGCTCATCCCGGGCACCTCATCTCCTACATGCGTAGAAGAGATTGTATATTGTCATTGCCCACAAAATATAGAAGAGATGTGAGAGTGCATAAGAGGTAAGAATGTGTAACTGCAGTAGTGCCTCTTGATGCTGTTGCCTTAGAGCTGCGTACTGCTAGCCTGTGTTACTGCCACTGTTTACTTCTGCTTCTGGATTTGCTCAGGGAAGTCTAAAAGAGAGATGGATTTCTGAAAGTCATACAGGATTGATGACTCCATGCAAATTCTAGCTGTTTGCCATAGCTTAGCTTTGAGATGATGTGCGAGAGCTTTATGTACATCTGAAGACAGCTGACCTGTGTCTCAGTTGTTGAGCATGGGAGTTGCTGTCAGGATTGGAGATGCTGACAGAATGCTGATAGGATTTCTGAGACTTATGATTTCTAAGAGGAAACTTCATTTGGTCATAACTGGGACTGAAGCTATTTTTTGGTTTTCTTTTACCCACTGAACAGCATAAATGTATGTGGAGTCTACAAGGAAAATGGGCTGTGGGAGGGCAGGGGATAGCATGAGCCTTTGTCCTTTCCTACCCCTCCCACAAGACTTGCATTCCAGGACCCTTGTCCTTCAGGTGTTGAAAGCTTTTATTCATGAGACTTCTTTACCTTGGAGATAATTATGTAACCTCTTTTAACAACATATGAAGAGAAATAAGATTCAGGAAAGAAGTGATTCAGAATCATAAGTTATGTTGTTTAGTCTCTTGTTGACCTAACTGTTGGGTTTTGCAATCAATCTCATAAAACTAGGTACAACTAAAATACATTAAGATGGTTTTCAATAGGAAATAGTAGTTGAGGCTTGCAGTAGTGGTCATAACAGTAATGTATACTGTACATCTGTAGTCCAGAAATTGTGCTTTAAGTCTTGCTGTATATACTGTACCTATGTGTATATGTGTTTGTACTGAATCTGACTATATATACTGTACGTAAGCAGAACAGTTGTGGGAATTGATCGTTCTTTTATTTTGGTCCTGAAAATGTGTAATTGTAACAAAGCTTAAAATCATGTTGTCCTGATGATATTATATGAAGAATTCATTTATCCTTGTCACAGCCACATCTCCACGGCAGATTCAAGATCTCAGTGCTAATCTCCCCTTTCATATGAAACTGTGCTGCCTTTGATTCTCAATAGTCTGGGAGGAGTCAAAGGCCATCTATGCTGTAACTGAGTTCTGTATGTGACTGCTTAGTATAATGTCATATCTGTATGTGTCTCTTGGACATTTGGAGGGTTTTTGTATTTTAGGATCTGAGGTAACTTTAAATAGCTTTTTTTAAAATAAGCCAAGCTGTTTAATATGAATGTTTTGGAATATATTAAGGATTGTTAAGTCTCTCCTGATTTTAAACATTTGGGGAGAATTTTTTAAATAGCTTGAAGTTGTGGGCTTGTTTAATACTAATACTGTAGCTTAAGTTAAAATCAGAATAGTGTCTTACTGCCTGAAAACACCTAATCAATTTAAGTTGCAGGCTGGAAGTGGGAGGGAAAGTTCCTGACAAACAATAGGAGCATGAATTTGCTGCTTCCTCAAGAGAAACAAAAGCTTCAAAAATGCAGTGTTGGCCTTGATATTTTCCTTTCTCTTTTACTGAATGTATCCAAGTCAAGCTTATCGCTTAGTCACCGAATCTAATGGGCTGGGTCTCCTAGATAGAGGAAGATGTATCCTCATGCTTTATCAAAGGATACTGACAGGTGTCATGAAAGAATACTTGCCCCTCTCTGCACTGGGCAGGAACAATTAAGCATGTGACTTGAGTTCATGGTACTGTAATCCCTGTGTCTGAGGAACATGACATCAGTGGCTACTAAAATTAAATCTGATATTCAGAAGCTAGATGACATTTCAGATCATATAATTGTCTAGTATAAGTATATCTCTATAGCTGATTTCTTTCTTAAAGCAAAATTCTTCTTAATACAGATTATTTTACTTCTTAAAACAGGCCTGATCCAGAGGCATGAATCTAGGTACTTTCCATAATGTTGGGAACTTCCTGATCTGTCAGGCTCCAGGGTCTGTGCTTGGGTATGACGGTGAACACACCTGGATGTTGGTGGATTTTGGCTTCATGGGTCAAGCCATAAAGATCATTTCCTATCTGTGCTTCAGCAGGTGTAACTTGGGAAGGGTAAATGTGATGAAGAAGCCTTTTTCCAGATTAAATGACATCACAGTTTTAGAAGTTTGCTCACTGAATTTTTTCATTACTCTTCAAAGGGTTAAGTTCTCAGATCTTTCAGTTGCAAAAACCTGCTTGCTGGTGGCTGCTAAAAAAAACCCACGGTGTCAAGACTGTTAAAGTAAAATGGGCCACAATATTGATTACTGCAGGATCTTTGGGTTTGTTTTGTTTTGTTTTTTTATGGGGTATATAAAAATGGTTAGTCATGGTAGCAGGTAACATCTCTGCGTTTCCCACTGTCTGAGCAGCCACACCTTTGCAGGTCTCTGGAGAAAGAGGGATAGAGAGAGAGCGCCTCTGCTTGAGGCTTGAGAGCCTCCTCTTTTGAAACCAGGTAAATGCGACATTTTGCTGTGGGATTTCTTGAGCATTAAGGAGAATCTGTCATTAATTGCATTTAATAACTGTTACAGTACTGGCTAGCAGTAGAAATGGTTGGTTGTAAAATTTTTAGAGTTCATACCACATCTTTGTAAAGTACTGAGTGAGGCAGAATGTGTTCGTTGCTCATTGTATGAGTTCGTGTTTTTTCTTGCTCTGAGTTTGGATGCTTAACTTGCTTAGTGCAGTGAGATTTGGCTATGGTCTGTAATTGCTCTGAGGAAGTTGATTAAAGGGAGCTATAGAGAACTGAATAGATCAGAGGAGGGGCACTCATTCACTTCTCACTTGTGCAGGTGTTGTGCATCCTGGTCAAAGGATGAAGTCTTTACCAAGTACTGTAGCTAACCAGCACGTTTGGAACTGATTGACCTCAATCTGTTGCCTGCTGGCTTGTGCTGATAACATAGTTGGGAATGTTGGTCCTTATGCTGACAAGCCAAGTGGTAACAGAGAAAATGTTACCTTGCTGTCCCTGAATTCTACTTTCACTTTGAAATGATCCTGGTGTGGTCTTTGCTAATGATTGGCCCCAGCCCAATTAAATCAGTTTGAAAACAGTTGAGGTGTAAGCATTGGCAAGGCCAAATGAGGTTCGGTGTCACTGAAATAAAAATGGTTGACCCTGGTTCATAGTGAGCTGGTATGGCCTTTATTGCCCTGGGGCCTTCTGCTTGTTTTCCAAATACAGTAGTGATTAATCTCAGCTTTGTCAGCTATCTTCATGGTGATGTCCCAGTACCCCTGTTTCTGGCAGAGTCTGTTGGCGATGTGTGGGGTTTTGTTTTTTAAAGTTGAGACAATGTGTGCAAAAGCTGCTATTGTTGCCAGTTCTGTCTCTGCTGGGAGTGGAAGGAGAAAGCCAGAAAATCTGGCTTATCTATTGCCTATCAAAATCTTGGCCTGTTTACTTGCCATGCTGTAGAAAATGTTTAAATCCTGTGGATGCTGGCCCTTGAAATGTCCATATTAGAGTAGCTGCCCCTGATCTCTCCAGTGCCTGGAGAACATGCTCAGCTGTGTAAAGTTTTGGAAGAGGCTTAAGGCAGGCTTGCAGGGGAAGCTTGGAGTGGCTTTGTGCTTCCTTCACTTATGTCATTCCTTGGTTTGAGCTTTTTTAAGGAGCTAAAATTCACTTTGCTTCTAGTTTATAAAAAGCTAAATTAAGATATGAGTCCATATTGATGTCAGCTAGATTCCTAATATTCAAAAATATCAGTAATTACTCAAACTGCTTATCCTGCACTCTAGCAAAAATTCCTACTGTTTGCATAAAAACTTGGGGCTGATGGGGAGGAGGAAAAAATGAATGTTATCATCTCTTGTCTAGCCCGTGAATGGGTATTTAGGCCACATCCGGAGAATGTGGATGAGAAATACTGTTGGAAGAAGTGGTGCAATGTGGTCATGGCTGTGTTTTGTTGCCTGTAGTTCCCATAGTTGTGGCCACTAAATACTTAGCAGATAGGTTCATGTTTCTAAATATGTTGGAAATATTTCTTCATTTAAAAAAAATTGCTACTGAGAGACAATTTTAAAACCAGTCATGGCTGTGTGGCTTGTGCAGCTTCAGTGAGAAACTCATAACCCTTAGCACTTCCTTTAAATTGGGGATACAGGAATGTAAATGTGGAAGCCTTCACTGAAGCGGCAGAAGGAAGTGTTTGAGAGAGATCACTACAAATCCTACCGCCTCCCCCTAAACTCACTTAGCAGGGCTCAGAGATAAAGGTAAGCAAGATGCCTTACTTTAAAGGTATGTTTCTGATAGACCTATGTTGTTATATTTTTTACTCAGTTGCTCTATATTTGTATAAAACAAATAAAATCAATAGGGTTTTTATCAGATCCTTGAGTAATATTGCACAGAGACAGGATCACAAGGAGTTGACTGCACATTTGTTCCAGTGGAATGAACTGGTGGTTGCTGTGAGGTGCTGGGGTTCCAGTACTGCTGGGATTCTAGCCTGAAAAAGAGGGACAGTTCTATCTTTCAGCCTGGGGCAAAAGCTGGTTCTTCCAATTGTTCAGGCAGCGATTGGAACTTTTGCAGCTGAGGTCTTGCAATGCCAGTAGCTTCCAGATCAATAAACAGCCCTGCTCCTGTAGCTGAAACATTGGGTCAGGTTTAGAGTTCTTGAATGCATTGCAAGCAGAAGTTCAAACCTCAGTCTCCAGATTTGGGCACAAGTTATGAACTGGCAACTGTATTCAAGCTATAAATAAAATTCTGAAAGTAGCAATGTTCTTTTATGCAAGTTGAAATCTTTCCCTACTAGGCAGGGTAATTCTAGTGTACTAGTAAGCCAGTCTTTAGCAAAGAAAACACCAAAATCCTAGAAATATGCATAAACACACTCTGAGATCAAAAGGCATCTAAGAGAGAGAATTCTTGCCTACAGTGCTCTGTTGAATTAGGTGATAAATATGGTATTTCATTGTATTTCTCACTTTTTCTGTTGGTGTTGCCTATTTGGTGTGTTAAACTACAGTGTGCCAGGATGATTGTTTTCCTTTGATTCCTGTTCCTTAGATATCCTAATTTAGGAACTTGAGTAGGAGTGAACCTTTCCTCATCTTGAGCTTTAAATTCCAAGATTGTTAACCCAGAATGTCTACTTTCTCAAGAGCAAGCTATCAAAACTTTTAACAGGTAAACTCCTAATTCAAATACTTTGCTGATTTCATGCACTCCTAAGTGTATGTTTTCCCCCTTTCCTGTACAGTTGAGTGGGCTGTCTGCATATAGTCACTTGAATTGTTTCTGCAATTGCAATTCTCTTATTGCACCTACCAAAGGTGGCATACAGATTTTTGTGGCCTTATGTTGCAGCTGCATTTTGAAACAATGGTGAGCAGCAGCTGCTGATTTTTGTATCAGTCTTTTTTGCAAGTGTACAACAAATAAGTTAGTACCAAGATATTATTGCAAAGGTGCTGTGTTTCAGCAAGACAGTGGGCTAGGATTCGGGAGATACTGCCACTCTGCCACTGACTTACTGCATGACCTATAGTATGACCTTATTAGCCCCATATTTCTATTTCCACACCTATTCTTCACCTAACTTTTCTAGTTAGTGTGAACTTGCTACAGGTACAGACTGTCTTTTTATGTATTTATTCAGTACCTAGCTCAACAAGGCTTGGTGCTGCAGTGACAAAATATTTTTGGTTAAGTTTTCTGTTCTGCAGTAGCATAATCATAAAACAGGAAGGTTGCTTGTAAGACCTGTATTATGAAGACATTCAGATATTGTGCTCGTGGGTGCGAAATAATTGAATTGCTACCTCAGCACAGACTTTCCATGAGGTACTGCTTTAGTCCTTCACCTGATAGTAGTGGTACCACTGTACTGCGGGTGGGTGTTGTGGGTTGTCAGAACCTCAAAGATCACAATCTCTTTTTACATAGGTGCCATTATCAAGCATTTCAGTGAGAAAGAGGCTGAGCCAGGTGACTCATCACTACCAGAGAGTCTGTTGCTTTTTGGTGAGAAATGTCTAGTTCATTTCCAGGGAAAGTAGACCGAATAACCAGTTCTTCTGTGCGTCAAAATAAGTTTCTGTGGAGGTTAATTTGAAAAGTTCCCAGTGTGGTGAGAGCTACCATTTCAGGTGGTTACAAGCATGCCATCAAGCACATCACTGAGATTACTAGCTGTGATTCTAGGATGCATTTTAGCTGATATATTGAATTATGTCTGAAAGTTTAATGGAGGACTGAGCTTCAAGAGGCATAGTGTTCCCCCTGAGGCTCAACATGTATTTTAATACTGCATGAAACAGTGACCTCAAACAGATGGGAAAGAATAGGCTGGCTTTTAAACTCCTTCATGGCCTGTAATTTCATGGAGCTGGAATATGGGAGAGGGTAGAATAGGCTGGCATGTGTCTGTGTAGTCCTGTCTCTCTCTCTCTTTTTTTTTTTTTTTTTGCTTAATAAGCTATAAGAGTGTGAATTCATTGTGCAGATAAATGAAGAAACTGAGTAGAGAAAGAGGAGCAGTGTCCCAAAATATATTTGTGCAGTGATCAGAACAGTGGGGCAGCATCCATGTGTAGACTTTGGAGTGCTGCTGTAATCAAAAGCTGTTTGTTGAAGATTTGCATCTAAAGCATCTGTTAGTGGAGGCTAGTTGGGGAAAGGAAAGTGCCAGTAGTTTGCACTACTGACATACTAAAAACAATTCTTGAGATGTCTGAATTACAGAATGCTTCCACTGTGTCTTTTATATTGCTTAAAAACAGGGTTATGTTTTAAGTCTGTGCATCTCTTTTTAATGAAAGCCGATGCCTAATGTTAATTTCCCAAATTATTGCTGTGTGATTTGCAATGCTAAAGCCACAGGGTATTTGAGTCATCTGCTACATATATATTTTTGTATGTTAGATTTAAGGTATAAGTTGCTGTATTTGGACAGCCTCACCAGACAGCCATGCTGAGTCCTGCTGCCTAGATTTCAGGCAAATGTCCCATTTTGCATCAGCTGGAGTTTTTTTTTTAAGTAGGGAGAGAACTGAATTTCATAGAGCCTATCAATTTCAAGTATGTTAGAAAATAGCCTTCATACCACTTGTAGTTCATAATAGCTTTGAGATTCCTTTTTGCTAGAAGATAATAGCATATGTAAATTAAAGATTGCTTTACTGCTTGTGTTTCCGTAATGTAGTCCATATAATTTATCCCTCTTCATTAAAAATTCTTTAAAGAGAGAGAAGGATGAATTCCGCAAATATATAAGGTGTGTTAGCAAAAACAAATCCTACAACTGCATAGCTGTTCCCTAAGCAAAGGATTTCTGCTTTTCATGGCAGATAGCAAATGAAGATGACCTATTTCCTTATTTTATTTGCATGTTCCTTCTGTGGAAAAAACATTTAATCCAGGGTAGCTTTCTTTGAGAATATTGGTGTATGCCGTATCATGGCACACTGGATCCAGTCCAAATTCTTGCTCTTCTACAAGTCTGATTCTGGATTAAGGCTTGGTGTAAAGGCTTGTTTCTGCCAGTCCCAGTGACATCCGCAACTCAGCTGTGCGCTGTGTGAGCAAAGGTGTCTCTTAGCTGTGCATCTAACTCAGCAGGCCTAGACTTTCTATTCTAATCGCATTGTGAATAGCCTTTGTTATAAAGGCTTATAACAGAGCTCTTGCTTTATCATAGACTTTTTTTTAATGACTTATAAAACCTGTAAACA
The DNA here is from genome assembly GCF_003343035.1 of Apteryx rowi. Lineage (NCBI taxonomy): Eukaryota > Metazoa > Chordata > Aves > Apterygiformes > Apterygidae > Apteryx > Apteryx rowi. Next base: position 7,903,308 of record NW_020450760.1, read on the forward strand.
ATACCTTTACAGGATTTTCATCTGAAGCAGATACTTGGGCTGTCTTTTAAAGGAGTGATTTCAATCCTTTTAAAGGAGTGATTATTAGCTTGAGTTGTATGGGAGATCTCAGATGGAACATCACATCCAAATGCAAAGTTGTATTTACTTCTGAAAACAAAATGCAGTTTGCACTGTGACTGGCTGGTAGAGTTTTACTGTGACACCCCCTCCCCCACCCAATACTTCGGGCAGTTATGAATGCTCTTGGGCAAAGAAATAGGTGTGGAGATTGCAGACCCACTCAGCCTGGCTAAGAAGGGTTGGATTTACCCTTCAGAGCATGGCTCTAGAAATGATGAGGGCACAGAATTGGCTACATGAGGAATCTTTAGCATGGTTATTTCTTTGCCAAAGACAAACCACAGGAAAGGGTGTATTTCTTACGTTATGCAGTGTGCAGACTTTGCACCAGCACAAATTAGAGAAGACTCATAAAAGCACTCATAAAAACACTGAAATTGAAATGCTGTTGCTTGCTGATGCACATGTACATCTTTTGCTTGCAAGTATGTTGGTTTTTAAAAGGAAAGATTTAAAAAATGGACTCTCGTTCTAAAGAGCAAATAAAGCAGCAAATTATGTGTGTGCACTTTAAGCAAGCCCAGTGAGGTTTTGCAGCTATTTAGATGGGTTGTCTGAATATAAATTCTGTGTGAGGTGGTGCCTCTCCTGTTTCACATTATGATCGAGAGGGTGCTGAAGGAGTTAAGCTTTTAAATTCTGCTGGGTCCTCATGTGGCTAGTAAAAGTGCCTAAGTAAAAATCTACTCAGCAGACTGAAATGGCCCCTGCAGAGCTGTCACTGTCTGTTCTCTTTCATAATTGGCATTATTAAAAGTCTCTATGTATTTATTTATTTATTTAGACTTAGAATGACATCAGTAGAACCCATTAGGTGATCAGGATAACTGTGATAGACATCTTTTCCTTTGGAGGGGTTGGGGGAAAAATTTCTGGTCCTTATACAAGTAAGATCATATGTAGATTCCATTTAAATATCTTATCTTGTGAAAGTAATGATATACTGGTGTATTTAATATTTAAACCTTTAACCTATAGTAGGTATTGTTCTTCTTCTAGGAAAATGCTGCCTTTAAGTACCTGACATTAAAGAACTAATTTTAAAGATGTCTAAATTACTTGCTGTAAGATTTAGAAGCAAAAGTAAGTAGTTCTCTGTGGCATCTTAAAGATATTTGGAAAAAATGGTGATCCCATATATAATATATACCTTTCACTTGAAAGGTATTTGTAAGGGAGTGCAGCATCAAACTTGTATCATAGAATGATCCGCTCCTTTGAATCCCTTCATGTGCAGTGTGTTAGAAGAAAAGGGGAGGGTCGTACTGAGGTTAATGCCTAGTTTATTTTGGAACAGCTGTATTATGGTAAAACTAAGTGGCTGGAGTCCCAGGGGAGGCATAAGCATTTACCACTAGAAACTGGAAGGAGGTAAATTTCTTTTTAAATTTGGGTATTAAATGCAGTATTATTACATATTTGTAGAGGACCATTCCTCAAGATAAAGATTGCAAAGGAACAGGATCAATCCTGAGATGTAGCTATGTTTGAAAGTGAAAGCATACTTTGTGGTCGAGTGTCCTGTGTTCCCCTCCCCCCCCCCCAGTTTGACTAGTTAGCTGTTTTAAAGGGTTCTGGTCAAAAAAATGAAGATGCCACTCAAATGTGCTGGTCCCTGCACATTCTCCATGATATATTGGGGTTCTTTTTGTCGTGGGTGCTGGTTGCTCATGTTTCCTTGTACAAGGAGTGAGCACCAGAGCCAGCTCCAGTACAGCTGGAAGATGCAACACAGAGGGGCATGTATGTCCTCATCACATTTCTTAATTGAGTTTCAAGTTCAGTATCTTTTACTATAGTGTTGAAATCCAAGGCAGAAAGCAAACAAATTAACTTCTGGGTGCTATATGGAGTTTGCAGAGTGGAGAATGAGAAACAATTGTTGTAGAGGCAGTAGATTTGGTATGAATAAGTAAGAAATAAAAATCCTGAAGTCTCTTAAGACTGCCTAGTCATGCTTCAAAGGAGAACTACAATGCAAGTACAAGGAGCTGCCCTTTAATGTAATATATGTCTTTAGGTCACTTTTTGGATTTTGACCTTTCAAAAGAAGACAAAACAAAACACTATGTTTTGGATTTTCCTGAGTGTGAAAAAGCTGTGGTGTCAGTACTGCATGCTTTTGTCTTTGCTTTCAAAATTTGTGGCTAATGCTTATCTGAACAGCACATGGATGTATCTTTATGGTTTTACATGCAGAAGGTATGAGTTGATAGTGGAAGACCACAAAAGCTGCCATTATCAGAAGCCTTGCTTACATTTCAGTGCTCTGGCTTTTAATTTAGTTCCCAGATTTCAGTCATGCAGAAGAAGCAAAACTAGAGTGCTCTGTTTTAGTTCTCAGACTTTGAGCTGTCCTGCATTTCTTCCAGTGTGTATTTCCTTTGTAACCTAATTCAAAATCTTGACCTGAAAGATGATTTTGATCTCCCTTTTTCACTTAACTTTTTCTCTTTATAACTTGCTGGATCCAAATTTCAAATCAATTGTTTTTTTCTTGAAGAGTTGTCTATATAAGATGCACTAGCAGCACTTGGGCTTCTGTATCCTTAAAGCATCTCAGCTTGCAATTGCATTTTCTTTTCACAGCATAGGGCCTGATTATAAGTGATACTGACCTTCTCAGACTGACTTGATGGAGTTTGAGATGCTGAGCATATTGCATGGCAGGGCCTATTAAGCAGTTTTGCTTTGATACCCTTGGATATTGTGAAACCAGAGCTGCCTGCCAGGTCATGGTTTGTTTTGGCTCTTCTCCTTGACAGCATATTGCAGCCTTTACCAGTGTCAAGGTATTTATCACACTTTATCAGTACTTATTTTTTTTTCAGTGTTTATAGCAACCATTTGAATACCTGCAGTAGAACCATCCTAACTTGCTTTCCCAGTGTTGAGCCCAACAGGATATCTGGTATTCAGGAGTTTGAGCTCCCTGCCCAACCTGCCAGCAGGAGAGAGATGCTCAGAGGAGAGAGCTGAATTGGCATGACAGAATAGAATGCAGTTGTTTTTATAAAAATCTGAACTGTTCTTTTCTTTCTGCTCACAGACTTTGCAGTCAGGCCTGCACTCTGTCACCCACTTGTAAAGGACAGATCACTTGAACTTTCTTTCCAGCATGCTTATAAACAAGTAGAAAGAAATTTGTAACCAATGACTTTATCCCTGTGAGTCTCAAGAGTTTATCTTCAGTATCAAATTCATTTAAAAAAAACCCCTTGATCTTATTGATAGTCATGTGCAAGCCTTTCTCCTCAGGCTGCATTAATCTAAATTCCTCAAAGTTCTTTGTAATTCTAGAAAGATAATAGTGAAGAGTTAATTTTTAGTTGACTAAACTCTGCAGAATGATGCTCAAAACACAGACAAGTTCCTGATTTGCTATGCTTTTTTGTAACAGGTTGCATACAATTCCGAGTTAACAGTTTTAGCGTAAGGTGGAATTTTGACTGCTGCTGCCCACTATATTTAATACACAGTTCTAAAGGAGGCAACATGCAGATATATTAGAAACAGCATATTCATTTTAAATAAGTTTTTTTATTATATGGCAGTTTAAGTACCTCTGCAGTACCACAAAACCAGAGGCTATAGCTTACCAGTTGCATAGATTTTGCATAGTCAAAACTGAGATTCTAAAGCGGTTTTGACCAGTGGGTCAGAGCAGGTTATCAGGTTGGCCCAAAATTTAGGTCTGTGTAGTCTTTCTATAGTACGGAGTGCCTTTCCCCCATGTTGTACTTCTGGCAGATTGTGGTTTGGTGTGGTGTAACTGGTAGAGAGGTGCTGCATAAAAATTCCTGAAACATACTTGTGCTGAAGCCAAGAAAAGACCGGGAAACGCGCAATCCTTGTGTTTCCCATTCCAAATGTAGCGTTGTTTCCCCCCCCGCCCCTCCCCCCCCCCAAAAATATTGAAGATCATTGTACGGTAGGGTTTTTTTTCTTTAGGTAAGAGTCAATACACTATGTAGACATATGCTGTGACCTTACAGTTGCTTCCTTGTTTGTCTTCTCTGTCTGCTGGTGCCAGTGATGGGGTGTGGTTGACAACTCTAATACTCTTTCTCTGTGGTATGTACGACCATCAGTTTTCTTTCACTATGATGATAAGGAATGGTTTCAGGCCTGTACAATACCAACAAATTGTGAAAGGGACAAGTGTACAAGTCTGGAGATATTTTGAACTTGGTTTTCGCCATGGAGGTTCATTGTACTGCCATCAAGTTAGTCTGAGAGTTATTAGGTTGTGTATTTGACTAGAAAGGAGGAGAGTTGAAGATACAGAAGTGAAATATTTCATAAAGGTCAGGTCAGATGTGAGAAGGCATTTGAGGTGTTTAGTGCACCAGTTGTTTAATGTCTCAGACATCGGTTCATGATTCTACAGTAAAACAAAATTATAAATAGTGTTTTTTATTACGCTTTTTCACATGCTGTGTTGAGAAGAAAGTTCCATGAGACTTTCAGCATGGCGATTTTGCTATTGTAACTGTTGTCTTATTCCACTTTCAACCTTGACTGTGATTTCCCTCACCCTACTTTCCCAGAATCCAGGTGAAATGTTTAATTTGGCCTAAAATGTTTGGGATGCTTGTAAGAAAAGCAAAGGAAACAAGCTACTTCTACAAAACAAGAAAAAAAAAAAAAAGAGGAGGACCTTCTCCCTTTAGTGATGTAGCTGAGAGCACTTGCCTATTTTGTGAGAACCTGTGGTTTAATTCCCTGTGTTGTCTGGAAGGGATCTGAGCACTCATTTCTCAGAAATTTCTTCTGTCCATCAAATATTGCATATGTTGCAGTGGAGTTCTCTGCCTCTCTTATTGGAGCTGAAAGTCTTTAAATAAAGAATTAAACCCCTATTTTGGACAGGGACAGATGTTCAGACTTTTTGTTGTCTTGTACGTGTCCCAGTCACTGTTTGGACAGTTGTTCTTATATGTGATCTCAAAGTCCATTTCTGTATCTTATATGAAGTAGGTGCAGAATATGAAATAAATGAAATAGAATAATTCTCCAAGGGAAAGGCTGAGAATCCTAACCCCATAATACCTATGCTCCAGTTGTTGAAAGATTCACTTGGGAAAAGTGGGAAATCTAAGGTCTGATTTCCTCTTTGCTGGATTCAGGAAAGTTTTTTGTTTGTTTTGTTTTGGGGGGTTTTTTTTGGAGGGGGCAGCAATTTTGAAATTACTGCTTTATTGTAGGGCAGATTTGTTGATATCAACAGTGACTTTGATTCATTTAAAGCATGAATCTCTGTGAACTGAAATGTGCTGCTTCTCAAATTTTGGAAGCTTGCAGCACAAACCTTCAGTCAGATGGGTGTCGAGGTCTGCGCAACTGATTCTCTCTTCATCTGTCAGATGTGCAGTAACCTCTGTAGGTGCATAGTGAGTATAAAGTGTCCCCAAATAGGATCGTCCTGTGCAGGGCAACCGAGGATCACCCTGAAAGGGACATAAGGCAACAAAGAATCAGCCTTTACAAGAAGTGACCTGCTCATCAGATGCAGAAAACTCACTTGGAATGCCTTTCCACTTGCACACTCGCGCTCACACTGACTCTGGGGAGCAGAGCTTCGAGGTTGGGTGCTTACTGTCAGTTCTGGTCTCCTGCTGTTTTGCGACACAAAAGGAAGCTCCCATCGAATAGTCTTCCCTCTTGTACTTAACCATTTGAATTTCTACTATCAGCTGTGCCATCCAGAGTGACAGCAGCTATTTTTTCCTGAGTATGGCTGTCTGGAACTGCAGTCGTGGTCAGCTGCTTCAGCAAGGCAACTCCTCTATACATAAACTCTGAAACTTATTATACTTTTGTATTTTATATACTGTGAGTATCCAGCTGGCTAGCAAATGACTTGCCATTTGATTATTCTATATATTAGAAGAACTGTTCAGAAGTTCTGCTGAAATTAGTGCAGTGCTTGCTGGATGCTCTGAAAAGTCTATTAAATGGGTATTCTAGGCTCCTTCTGCTAGCCTTAAATTTGGAAAGGATGTAGAATATTTTCGTACTCAGTGATGCAAATATCAAGGCCTCAGGGAAGGCAGAATTTGGCTCTTAAACGTTAACTGAGAGCCACTCACTAAACTTACTATTGTGAGGATGGGGAGAGAGGGAGGAGCTTGGTTTTTTTGTGGGAGCTGTTTTGTGTGGTGTGTTCTTTTCGGGTTTTTTTTGTTTTTGTTTTTAACACTTCCATTTTGTTTAATCATCCTGCACCCCATGTGATACAGACCCTTTTGAGTTCCACATCTCTGGCACATACTGCTGCTGTATCAAAGAGAAGTTATGAATGGAGTGAACTGGTTTTCTGGCACTTGGAAGCCATGAAAGTTTGTACTAATGCACAGACTTAAAAGAACAACCAGGCTGACTAATGCAGTACGGTACTAAATACACAGCAGCCTAAAATCATCTCTGTTTGCAGGGACAAACATCTTTTGTTTTCAGAGTATCATCTGAACAGTTATTAAGCAGAGAGAAATACCATCTCTTTTAATTACTGTCCTTTTAAAGGACCAGATAGGAGAGAGTAGAGTTTAACTACTACCTCTCACCTTTTTAAATAACAAGTCATTAGTTTTCCTTTGAGATTCAGAGCAAGTCTATTCCAGTTCTCTTCTCAAGACGTATGCTGTATGCCCTCAAGGGAGAAAGCAGTTATGAATTATAAGGAGTACTATGCATAGTAGAAATAAGCAACCTGCTAAAGGGATAACCTGCTGTACTCCTAAGTCTCTCTCTGGGAATCAGGGCTTTAAAGTGGTGACTGAAATATAAGGAATGTCATCTGTGATTAACAAGAAAATCTTCTTGCACTGGGGAGAGGAGAAATACACTTATTTTCATGTTCTCTTGCATTGACCTTCATGCAAAAAGATTCGAATTTGAATAACCACTTAAATTGCTGCCACAGTCCTTTGAGATAGTATTGCTCTTCTGGTGAGACAGAACAGGGTACAGATTTAGCTGAACATACTTTATTATGCTATAGCTCTGATACAGGCATGTCTTATATCCTGGCTGCATTAACTGCCTGAGATTTCCTTCCTTGCAGAGCAGTCTTGCTTTCTAAATATCTTAAGATAACTGTTCTCTATCATCTCCCCCCCACTCCCCACCCCCCAAGCTTTCTCTGAGCTGGACAAGTGCTTCATGCCTGTCTGGACCCAAGAATCCAAACGCCGTCTTCTGCATTAACCACTGGGCTGCCGCTTTCCTCAGTTAATTGTATGCATGTGAAGAACAGAGCATTTGATGAGGCAGATGCATCAAAACCAGACATCAAAGTGTGTGTTTTAATATTTAATTACAGATTTACCTAATTAAAAAAGTTAGTGTTAATTAAAGAATCTGTAAGTGTTGTTGAGAGTTTAAAGTTCATGTTGTTTCACTATTAAATACATTTTTTTCCTCAAAAATATGCCCCCAAAATGTCCATGTAGGAAGTGAATAGCTTACACATCTAGTTCTGTATAACTGAGACATTTTTAACCCATAACAGGGAGTTGTATGTTGCAAAGCACTGGAAGCCACTTTGCATTGTGGGCATTCATAAAGCAAGAGGCTGTCATTAAAAATGCATTTTTAGTCACAACCTGTCATTTGTTTCATATGATGTATACTGTAGTAGCGTTGGGTCTTTTTTTGTCATTTTTTTCCAAAGTGTATTATTCAGTGCTTTGAACTGTACAGGCAGGAATATATTCTGAACATACGATTTCTTTAGTAGCTGTTCCCTGAGGAAAGGCTCTTAATGTCCATATTTATGACCAAATAGCAAAGCCTTTCATGTCATCTTTCCATGATGATTTCATAGCTTTTACGTACCAAAGATGCAATTAGGAAGTTCACATCTGTGACAGCAAGGTTTGGGGGCTACAGCTGAGTTGTTAGCCAAAGCCTCTTTGTTTAAAACAATAAATAAAAACTTACTTTGGGAATGGTGGCACTAACAAAGCCTAGCTTTCTGCAGCTCGGTGTCCTTTTGCCTCCCCCGCACAAAAGCAACCCTGCTCTCTCCTGCGTCACCCACCTGAGAGCAAGCACATGCTGGGTGAATCTGGAGCGAGGTGTATGCTGAGCTGGCTGCTGGCCAGTACAGCAGCCCCTGCTTTTCGCTCACTGGAAGAACTGCCCTGAGTCTCTGTCCCTAACTGCTTCACGTGCTCTCTGATACGGAGATAAAACTGGGAACAAAAAGAGAGATTAAATGTGCCAGAGCTGTGGATTTCAGCACAGCTGCTTTTTTTGATGCACAGACTTCCTCTGCGTTAGAGGTGAAGTGTTTGTGTTGCGCTGTCTGTCGGTTCTGCCTTGTGTTGGTGGCATTTTACGTAACGCTCGGAGTTGTACATGGAGTGGAATATGCGTGCAGTGTATTACAAGATATCTTCTGTTTATCGAGGGTCAAGGAAGAGAATGAATAGGTGGCGAAGTGTCCTTTTTCTTTCAGTTTGATGTCAAATCTTATGTAACTTGACCAGCGGGCAGGTTTCTGTCTCATTCTTCTGCCCTATGCGTGTATCAAACCTGTGCAACAGCCTGATGTAATCAGCAGTCTGCTCACTGGAGGCCCACAGTTTGAAACAGCAGGAGTTTGCAGCTTGGAGCTGAATTGTGTTGGCAGAACTGTTTGAAGAAGTTTGCTTAGTTCCTGCCTGCATTGTGCTGGGCTCGTTTCAAAGGGGCTCTTCCCTCTACCTCATGAGAATGACTTTCTGTCAAAATTCACAAGGAATCGTGTCTCTGCTCTCTGAACACAGGAAACAAAACTCTATTTTCAGCTTCAGTGGTGCCTGTTTCTGTATGAATGCTTAGAAATGGGCATCAATGACTGTGGATCAGTTAGGGGAAGTTCTGTTTTTTAGTATTGTACATTAACACTCAATAGTGAATTTTGGAGGCCTTGCAGATCTCCCGCATATGTACACCATTAGTAAAAACTACTTTGCTCTGAGATTAAAAATTTAAACTTAAATGCCTGATTTTTAGGACCCTGTATTTACAGCTGAATTAGAAGCCTTAATGCTGTGGAGTCGCCAAAAATCTACAGCCTCGGTTGAGGTTTAGAGGCATGGTGAAATTCAACTAGTGCTCCTGAGGTGTCAGAGTATCCAGATTCACATTCAGGTACCACATTGTAGCTCCTGATATATGTATGTATATGTATGTATGTATATGTATGTATGTGTATGTATGTATATGTATGTATGTGTATGTATGTATATGTATGTATGTGTATGTATGTATATGTATGTATGTATATGTATGTATGTACGTGTGTGTGTGTGTGTATATGTATATGTATGTATGTATATATTTTTTTTGATTATTTCCTCCAGATAGTAAACATCTGCTTCTCTCTCTTAAAATTAGTGGGAGCTGCATGCTTCCTGAGCACTGAAAAGTAAGGCTGTTAGTTTAGGTGCCTGACTTCAAGCATGCGTGCTTGAAAATGTCACCTCTTACTGTAGGTTTGAAGAACACAAATAGTTTATTTTACTGTGGCATTTCTTTTGGTGAGTGACTGAGCTAATTCCCATAGAGCTCCAGTTTCTGATCAGCCATTCATCAGTCAGCCAATTCATGATGCTCTCAGCAAAAAACAGGTTTGACAAAGTAACTCGACACCTCCACCAAAGTATATTTAAACAATGATGCAGAGCAGTTTTAATAAGTTATGTGAAAAGCTGTTTGTAAATCAGAACAAAGTAATCCTTACTCCCCCACTTTATGTTGTCAACATGTTGGAGTTCATAACAACTTAGCATTGCTCTTGTTACCCTGTTGTACAGTTGGATCTTTGTGCCAAGGTTTTGTGCTTCACTGAGGTGAAGGGTGTAAACCCTCTCTTTGTTGATAATGTTGCTCATGCCATGTTTCTCTGATTTTAGTGCCCCTGAAAATTTCATCTGAGACTGCCTCTAGGAGTCAGACTTCCTCCAGAACACTAAGGAGGGAAGGAGGTTCTGCGTGCTTTGAATGCTGTTAGCCTTAGATGTGCTGCTCAGTAGTTATGGCAACAGTGCAAACTTTGGCATAATCTGTGTATTTTGTTTTTTTTTTTTTTAATTCTAGGAATCTCTATTTTCACAGAGAATTAGAGTCTAAATATGCTAGCTTATGTGTAAAGTTAGCTCCTTATATCCATGATTAGGCACCCAAGCAACTATTTGCATATTCTTGAGACCAAAGGACCCACATTCCTGATAAAGGTGCAAGTGTTGCACATCTCAGCACCTAAATAATTTTTCTAGTTTAACACAAGGGATCTGTGTGAATTCTACTTACAGTCTCACAGCATTGCTGTTTGTACGTTTAAAATCATCCAACACTGAGCACCTAGAAGATTGTTCTGTCCTCTGCAGTCTGAGGCTTGAATCACTCTTGCCTGAAGCATTCCGTCTGGGGATTTACCCTCCCCTCTTTTCTTTGAACTAGCTGAGAGGTCATCCCATCACAGTTGTACTTCTGTTGTTTTGTGATCTGGCTGATAGAGAGCGTGGGTCACTTGATATGTCATATTATGTTTCCGTTGATCATGTTGCTTAAATAGTAAACCTGAGCTCTGATGATGTAGGTAAGGGATAGGACCCGCATGTGAGGCAGTTTGGAAATTGCCTGGAAACTATATTCCTGCCACCACCATCAAAAGACTCTGAAGATTAAGAAGTATAATTGAAAAATGACACTTGCAATGCAAAAGGTTTTCAGTAGTATGCATAAAATTACATAACTTGCTCTTTTCTGCTTGTAGCAAGAGTAGCTCCTTTTGTTTAGTGCTGTGTTTGGGGGTTCCTGTTCTTGAAACTTTGTGGCCTTTTTAAGGTTTTCCTCTATAACAATGAGGTCTTAAAAAATCGTCTTTCTTTCCTTTCAATTATAGGTGAGGTTGTCATATGAGTGCCTAATATATGATCTTCACTTTCAGGAAAACACTAAACATCACAATTTAAGGTGAAGTTCTGTTTTACTAACACAGAAAATCCAGTGCTCAGAAACCTTCAAACTGGCATAGCAGGAGTATTAGTTAATCTTTCATGAATGTTGATAATTACATAGTGACGCAGCTTACCTCTGTCTCTGTGACAGATGGTGCAAAGAAAGGATCTTCTAGGATGCAGCTGCACCCTTCACATTTCTTCTTATGGTATCATGGTTAGTCCCAAGATATTGTGTGTATTTAGCGTGTTGTGACTACCAGCATGTACTGATGAAGAGAAGTCAAAAGTGGGGAGAGATCTCCTTTAAAAATGCACATAAATTATTTAAGGATTTTGTACACCAGAAGCACACTGTTGGCGCTTAACTGTACCTAAACTGTCTGCTAGGTCTGTTGTAAAAGAGAACGCTTAAGTTGAGGACTGTGGTATGAGACTGGTGGGGGAGCAAAAAGGGTAAAGCTCTGCTAAGTTAATTAATGTTAACGGTTATGAGTTATTTGCAAGATTTACGGTAGATTACACAGATTGTATTAAGCAGGGCTAATCAGTTGTTTCAGATATTTAAAGGAACACTGTTAGGGACTGTCAAGACTGAAAATTGTTCTTGAGAAAGAGTATGTATGTATATGAATTCATAGGTTGGGTTACCAGTGATAAGTTTTACCTAGCAGCTACCACACAGGGACATTTTAAATACTGGCTATTTCCTGCTCTGTGCATAGGCAAGAATTGTGGCAGCTGTTGGCAATGAATTTTTCCTTTTTTCCTTTCTTCTTTTTTTTTCCTCCCTTTGTCTATAACTTTTTTCTTCCTGAATACATAATATTCCCTTTGCTGTGATATTAACTACTAATTATGCAATCATTATGGCTTGAGTGGGTTAACTTTTTCTCTTGCACACACATGGAATACAATGTGGAAGGAGACTTAGTTTTGTAATTGTGTGCAGAATGGATGGATGAAAGATTCTGCTTGTCCCAGACTCAAGCAGGTGCAATAATTCCAGAGTAGCAGGTGGGAGAAGAGGCAGGTAGATTTTTTTTTTAGTGGGTTAACCCAAAAGAAATACAGTTCATTTCTGTTAGCACGGGGCCAAGGTAACAGGCTAACAAAAAAGACAAGCTGATGATTGCAGTTATCTCATAGCATATCTCATAGAATAGCAAAATCTTGTCCTCCCCTTTCTTAGAGAATTAACACTTGTTCAAATTCTTATTGCCTGTTTTCCCTTAATTTCCTTTGAGGGATAGCAGGAATGAAAAAGAGTATTTTAGATGGATGGGTTTTGTGTGAGTTGTTGGAGCATCAGTGGTGCTGGCTGCATTAAAGATGGGCCCGTGGAAAGAGATTCCTGAGGACGTGGCACACTAGAGCTGATCTATTAATTTTATACAAGTCATGGTCTTTGCTCACCAACATGTTTCCGAACGTGTCATTTTGCTGTAGGCATGCGTTTGAGATGTCAGGAAGTGGCTGCTAATACCTGGGTCTAAATCCAAACACTGCGTGGTGTCAATGCAGTATCACCTGTTTACACCAAGTTTTAGTTTGAGCCATCAGAAAACAGAAGTCCAAAGCTCAGCATTTGCAAAGTTTTTCTTATTTTCACAATATCAGTACCAGAATTGCAACTTGTAGCTGCTAGTTCCCAATCAAACTAACTCAGATAAGAAATCAAAATGCTAAAATGTTAATGATTTGCTTTTTTACTCCTCTGTCCACATTTCCTCCTGGGTTTTGCTGTCTCAAGAATTTCTCTTTGCCAGCTGCAGTTAGTTGAGTTGACTGTAGGCTGTATGTGCAGTCTGTGATGGCACTTACAAGGAGAAAGCAAATTACAGAAGTCTCATTGCTAATGCATTACCCTTGTCATCATTAACTTTCATATTTGCATGGCATTTTTTCCTTTATATTTGCTAGATATAGACTATGTTGCCAATTATTTCCATAGGCTTTTGGGGGAGGTACAGGTTTGTTTCCCTTCTGTTTTCCAACCACTCACTCTGCATTTGGACTTGAAAATAGGCAGAGAAGGCAGAGAACAGTCTGCTTAACCAGAACAGCGGTGGCTTTTTTTTTTTTAAACCAACGAAAGCAAGAACACCCTGCATGTCTGCCTTTTTTCTAAAGCATAGCTATTTTGGGGAATCGTGTAATAACAAAAAGGAGAAGGTAACCAGTAAACTAGGACAAGGCAGCACTCAGCACAGACCTGGAGCTGACCCTGTGCTGACCCAGGTATCCTGTTGGACCCTGCCTACATTTAGTGGCTGCTAAGGGTTATTCAGGGTGAGCACCATCACTTTTTGTCATGGTGACTTGAGGCTGACAGTGAACAAAGTGAACAGATGCCAGTGAAAGGTCTCCTTGGAGTGGGACCAAGGGGGAGGCTTGTCTTTCAGCTGCCTTGATGGCAACAAGTTGGGAAAACGAGGAATCTGTTCTCTTGGCAGTCTGACCTGGTCATTGCCTGTGGGTTACGTCTGACTCTGCTTTGCCGAAATGCAAATTATTGGCTGTAAACTATGAATAGCCAAGTGTCAATTGTAAGTGACTGTATTTGCTCCCTGTAGGTAAGTATTCCCTCCTCTGAAGGGTACACAGTCTCTCTGCAGACAGAGAGGTTTTTTTGCTGTTGAAAACAAATGAGCATAGAAAATCCAGACGGGGAGTGGTGAGAAACCCAGAGGCTTTTTCCAAGAGCATCACATCCATATCCTCGTGCTGCCCTATTCTGTTTTATTCAGTATTAATTTTTACTGCTGTTAGTTTCTGTGGTCTCTGTCTTTCTTCTTGTCTGTCTGTCTTTCATAATTGCAGCACAGTCCTAAAGGTAAAACTGGCAATTAATACAGTAAGTGCTAGGAGTATTTTCTCTTTCACAGAGTTTTTGGGTAAGCCACATATGAAACTTGCTTTATCTTTTCCACCTGTACAATGAAGAAAACATTGCAGGCCTCTGAAATCCCTTGCATGTTACCTGCCTGTGGCAATCTGCATGCTACTAAGAGAAACACCACTGTACACTGTGCGCAGAAGAGCCATGTGGTCTCTGACTTGGAATGCCTGCTTACRCCCACCTGAAGGAAAAAATTGCACACTTGCTGCAGTGGCAGATCTCCTCGCTTAGGGACTGTCTGAATATTTGTAGGAGTTGCCAGTATCCAATAAATTAGATGATACTGGAAATGCAGTGATAAATTATGGTACTGATATTAAATATAAATTTTCCTACTTTAAAATAATTGGAAAGCTCGTAACATTAACCTGCAACAATACCCCTTACAGTTTTCCAGGGGTATTTGACAAGAGCACACCTGAACTGAGAGGGAGGACTCCCTCCTTACATTATTGGTATTTGATCTTTTAGTGCTCTTGGTAACTGGAGTTTGCCTGCAAGTGAGAGCTCGTGGTGATGAGAATGATGTCAGGTTGTAGAAGGAGATAAATAAGGAAGCAAACAAATTTAATCAGATGAGTAGTGTGTATGAGCTCCTYTTTGTTGTTGTTTGTTGTTGTTTTTAATCTGCAGACATTATCAATAATAAAAGCCTTTCTTTCCCTGCCTGTCCTTTTCTGAACCACTAGCTTGTCTCATACCATCTTTACGTCTGGTTAGGCATTCTTACGGGTTGGAATAGCTTGTCCCCATATCTTCTCGTTCTTCCCCTCAGGCCAGCTGAAAGCTTACCTCTTCTGCAAACCCAACACAGACCTTTGCACTGTTGTCAGCAAATCCTACAACAGCCTTTCTCTTGCTGCTGTCCTGTGTTGGAGTGGGGCAGTAAGCTGTTTGGCATAGTGGCTGTTCGCGTGCTTTCTGCAGCATTAATTCTTTTTACAATATTAGGTTACTAGCATAAGCTGCCCAAAACCAAGGAGTTTTAAGCTTGTTGGGAACTGATGCTAAAGTCTTTAAATATACTTTTGGAAATTAAACATAGTTAAACTTAATTGATTATTTTTTCTTTATGTTTATTTATCCGTTTTGAGGGGAGCAGGGAAGAGTAGAACAAGTGTTAATGGGCCAGTTGCTCAGTTATCTCTGTGGTAGCCCTCAGCTACTGTCACAGCTCTTTTCTTCACCTGAGAAAAAAATTGTCTTGGGATCTCCATTTTATCTGAATTAGACTGAATAACCTTTATGTATTTCAATGTGAACAATGTTAACCTGTTTTGTTAACCTATAACCTACATGTTTTATCCCATGAAATCTGTATAGGTTGGTACTGACTGAATGCAGTCCATGTGTTTACTGTTCCTCATTTCTGTGCATCACTTCTGCATTTCTTCAGAACCATCCATTCAAGTTTCTCAAAACAGTTTTACCAACGTAACATGAATGAGCTTTCATTTATTCAGGGAGTATTATCCTGGAAAGACCAAGCACTTCTATGCTTGTCTATAAGTGTTTAACTACCTTACATCTGAGCAACTCTGAGGATGTTTGGATGTTGCAAAGACCAGACCTGGCACCTTTTCCTACCAATGAGAAATACTTCACTCGCTGAGTTGACCCCACCGTAATAAAGATGGCTGCTGAGACAGTAGGATATTATTTGGCATGAAGAGGAGAGGCTGAGTAAAGCAGCTTGGTTTGGGGGGACTAAAGGGAAGACTGTTTTGAAAATGACTAGTGAATTCCTGCTTGGAATGGGACCAAGTATCAGATTTGGAACAACCAATCTGGATGTTTGTTTGGCTTCTGTTACATTTGGTCCCTGATGGAACTTGGCTCATACATCCACACTAAACCTGATCGCACCTGCTGTTAGGCCTTTCCTACTAAACTGTTATTCATAACATGCAATTCATTAGAAATCCTGAAACAAACTGTTACCTACTCTGTTCTTGTCCCCAGCTTTTGGTTAGAAACCCTTTCTGCTTTAATTTTTTTGTTTGTTTTTGGTTTCACAGACTTGTTTTGTTATTCAAACCTCATTGATAGCTGGAACCGACTTTTCAATGCTGATACAGGAAAACCTGGAAATGGTTCTTGTTACAAATGTCTGTGTGTCCTTTTGGGATTAAAAGCTTGTTTTACAGAATTTTCTGCTACATGTATCATTCTCTTTCAAACAGCGTTTATACTAGTAACTTGATGAGACTAACACAAGTGCAAAGTGTGTATACGTTTTTACTATGCAGCTTCTGCTTATTATTCATCTTTGGGAAAGTGATGTTGCTGTGATATGTAATCTCTATTGCCATTTCTTCCTGTCTCTAACTCCTTTTTGTTCTTGCACTTTAGGCTGCCAGTTTCTTCAGGTGTTGCATTATGATCGTCATTCCAGTGTGGGCTGCTCCTTTGGAGCCCTTGGTGCTTTTTCTGGGCCTGGGGCTCAAATTGCAGTGTTGAAGTTGCTACTTTAACTCTGAACTTCTAAATCAGCTCCACAAGTCACCAGGATGCTTGCCTCAAGCTTATTATTTTTTTCTTTCTGACTGTATAATTTTTTTTTTTACCAGAATCAGTGCATTTTTATATGAGCTAGTATCCTGTGCCCAATTAGGTGTTTACTCTGTTCCCTATAAACACCTTAAAAATCAAGTTTTTAAAATAATTGTATTAAGAGAAATGGTAGCAAACACATTTTCAATGTCATCTTCATAGAAATCCATTTATTGGGTTGATGTTTCTTGATGGGCAAGTTTGATTTTAATACTGAGTTTTTTCATTATACCTGGAAGCTTTGCGTATTGGCTGACATAATTTGTTATCAGGCTTCAGTGTTAAAAGCTGAAATATTCTTGCTCAGTTTGCAAGTTTGATGTGAAAACTCTTGGCTTTGTTATCCCAGCAAAATATACTCAAACTGTGAATGGGAAAACTTTTTTTCTTTATAAAATAAGTGACTGTGCTTGGTACTGAGTCTCAGTGATTTCAGAAGCGCTTCAGATTTGGTGTTTCTTTTCAATCTGTGTTAGGCTAAATTATCACGGTCCTTTGAGACCACCATGGATTAGCTGGAAGCATGTTGAACAGATGGATTGCATTTTAGCTGGTTATATGTGTAATTTTAAGTGACAGGCCTTTAACACAACATATTTCTTATTTCCTGTTACTGCATAAACCACCCCAGGACAGCTCTAAGGTGGAATTAAATACAAGTCAAGAGTAATTTGTCTGCATGCTATTATAAACATGTGAAGTCACTTGCACATGATTTGGAGAGAGAAGTTGAAGATAAATCAATAGGCTTTTTATTTTCAGTGAGTAGGTAAAATTAGTAAAAGGTGCAGCTGGCAGTAAAAGCTGGAGGACACAGTGCTCCACAATTGGATTTTCTCCTTTCTGGGTCAAATCAATGTTGTCACTAGACACAACTGCAGAAATGTGTTACATTAAAATAAATGATTCACCTTGGAGTCAGTGAGACTGGGCAAGGAAATCTGCCACTATGTAGCTATTGAACATTTCACGTCATATTTTAGAAGTGAATGTACATTTCTGTATTTAGCTTGATTAAAAACATTATTTCCTATGCAATTGTTGGGGGGGACTTGTATGTAACTTATTCTACTAGGCTTAAAGTAAAACAAATTGTGTCCTAAAATACGTACATACCTACTTTTATTTATTTTTATATATATATATATATATATATATATATGCCTTTATTTAAATATGGAGAGAGCTTCTGTTGTGAGATGTACATAATGTGTGCTGTAAACAACTTGAATTGATCTTAAAGCTAATGCCCTCATCAGGACTTTCCTTGCTCTCTAATGTCTGGAGTGATTTTGTTCTATGCCAGTCCAGATCAGTTGTTTTAACCTGTTTATAAAGCCATGAGACTGCACAGTGGATTACATTATAACCATGGAATCTTATTTTCATTTCCTTCTTCTATTGCCTGTTATTTTCTCTTTTGCCCGTTGATCCTTGCGTATATAACAAGCACGCTGTTCCAGGACTGTCTCGCTGTGTATTTGTACATCTTGTAGCAGATGAGGTTTCGCTCCTGACTGGGACCTCTGCACTGCCATAATGTAAATACCAAAACCTGAGCCATGAGAATACTTGATCTAAGGATTAGTGGATGATCATGTCTGTCCTTCTTGTTTTTTGTATGATATCCTAGTCTGTGCTGTCCAAATTGCACAATTTTTTTTAAATAAAACCTGATCCTACCTTTTTGTTTGACGTATTTCCATCATTTGGTTAGTGCCAAGAATGGTAAAGACTAGATGCGATTCCTTCACGTCCCCTCCCACTGAGATCCCAGCCTATGATTGTCAGAACTGATTGTTTGCAGCAGATGAGGCAACAGTTATTTTAGTGGCCTTTGGATTTCCACTTGAAGGGTCTTTAGAAGTGTGCTTTGTAGTTTGCTTAAAAAAAAAAAACAACTTTAAAGACAGATAATCCTCTAGTCCATCACATAACAAATACTATTGGTGCAGAGATGAGCAAAGTTCTTAATCAAATTTTGTCATGTGTATAATGTTTTGGCTGGGAAACAAGTACTGAGTCATACATGAATAGTGTCATCAGGTGTGCTTGCATGGTAAGATGTACATGGAAAACATGTCAGTAAAAGATCTGTTTGTGTTTCACTTCCTTGTCATTAGCCTGCAACAACTTGTCTGTTTTTTTTATGGGACCCTATCATACAGTTTGTAGAATCTTATTATTTCCCTGATACCTTTAATAACAGTGAGATAATTATAGTGAAATAAATCTTTTAAAAATGTGGCTATATCTTGGAAGGCAATCTTTTTTTTTAAACATAACCACCTCATTGCAGGCTGTAGAATGACTGTCTTCCTTGGTATGTAAAAGAAAAATGGAAACTTCAAAAATTATATCTGCCAATTTTTTTTCCCTCAATTTGCTCTTTTAAATATATTTTAATGTTAAAATGTGCTTATCAACCTTTCCCTCTTATTTAGAGAGAATTCTGATTCCAGAAAAACTTAATCTCAGTTCTCTCTCTCTCTCTGACTTGGAGTGCATCTTGCCTAGTAAATGCAGTTCCCATCCTATGGTTGCATTGGTGTCTAAAGGCACTTTGGGGACAAAGCTGCCATCCTCTACTGCTGCTGGAAGGATCTGAGCTGGTGCAGATGGCCAGGGCTACAGCCAGCTCAGTAGAGCTCTTAAGCACTGACTCCCACTGAGAATTTGTCTGAACATGTAGTGCCTCCTTCAGCAAATACTTCCCGTTCCAAGAAATGTTTGTGGGATCAGGTCTATATCAAGATTATTGGAGAAATATGTTGACGGTGGTGCACAGATATGACTCTGCTGAACTTTTGCCCTCCTTTGGTCTGAGTTGCTGTTGAAATTTAAGCCAGATTCTCTGGGTAGGTAGTATTTGCTCTTTATTGTATAAATAAAGCTGGTGATGGTTTTTCCTCATGGCCATTGTAATTGGGAAAGCACCATTTGGCTTCCAGTCAGGTGGGCAATTAGCGTTTTATAGCCAAGCAGTATGCTTAAATGGAATTGCTTGGCTTGAGTGTTGAATTACAATGGCCAGTAGGCTGCCATTCTTACATAATTTATTTAGTGCTTACTTTCTTGTTTAGGATTCAGGCAGAGGTTAATTTAATTCCACATGAGAAGCTAGTAGTTACTTTACGTTAACACTCCTGTACTGTGATGCAGGGTAAAGTTTTGGTGTAAACCATGTATTTATCCAGTCTTTCAGCTGTGGAAAGGGCAACCTTACCTACTCCTTTCCTAGCAATGCAGTCTTTGCTGGAGCCATTGACATGCTTACTGTTAAAAATGCTGCCAAGACTAATTACCTGAGACCATTTTCTTCCATGCTATTGCACAGGTATTTTTAAGAAGCAATTATATAGTAAAGGGTGGTATGGTCCCAGGAGACTTTCCTACAAACTTACGAGGGGCCCATTTACTCCGTTACAGTATAAAATATTAATATATGACAGTGGTGACTTAAGACTGAGAAGTGCCATTGCATTTGTTATGATTATCCAAGGTAGACACTGAATATCCCATGTGTGTGATCTTGGAAGGATTTTAAAAAAAAGAGTATGTAAAACATATTCTGCTCCCAGAAATTCTAAGACTGAGGGAATGAGGTAGCTGCAATATGTTTATTTTGGCTCTTAATAAGCCTAAGCACTTAACTCAGTGCTCAGAAATATATCCTGAATCTCGTATGTGTCTTGATTTTCCTAAAGCCCTTGGCTGCTAGAATCAATGTGGGAGATTTTTTCTTTTTTCTCTTTTTTTTTTTTTTAAAGCTCCTTTCTTAGCAAAGTGATTGCAGAGAGCTTGCAAATGTGAAGCAAGTGCACACCAAGGGCTTAGATGCCAGAAGGCTACTAAGAACACAACACTTATTTATTTATGTCTAACCTCATGATTTCTAGGTAACTTGATTATATTTTTGAATCCTTGGGGTGTCAGTCCTGGAATGCCTGGCTGTTTTCAGCAAACTTTACCTCTGGCTTAGGCAGTCTCCCTCTTACTACTCCCATGTGCCAGTTGTCTCAGCATGCTTCATACCCTGTGCCTCTGTGGGCAAGCACAGCGTAGAGAGAAAGTGAGGACTGAACACTTGACCTTCACTTAGAAAGTCCTCGCTCTAGAAATGGGGCATGCACCTCTGCGTGCAGAAACCTTTGTGGCCTTTGTGCGCAGAGTAGTATAAGATTTGGCCACTGATGTTTGCATTTAGTGATGGTCTGCTACCTAGAAGCATCCGTTCTCGCACCCATCACTGCTGACAGAAGAGCTGACATTTTTGACAATGTGTGTAACCTTAAAATATTCTGATCTTCGGAAGAGGAGAATTTCAGGCACCTATACAAGCTGCACTAAAGCCTGACAGCAATTTTGAACTGGATCCCTTAAAGAAGACTTCTGGTATCAAAATAATTTTCTCATGGAAATCTCATTAGCAGTAAAACGTGGTAAGCAGTAATCAGTGAGATGATTCCTGGCTTGCAGTTCCTGGCTGCTTAGTTGGTTATTGGCCTAGGTGTAAAGCTGGCTGCTCAACCCCTAATTGTTTTGATAATTAGGGAAATTGTTACCATATGTTGTTGCTGTAATCTTTACTGCTTTAATCAAGTTTTAGTAGTGCTGTAAAAATGATTTAAAGGTCTCTCGTAGGAGAAATCGGAGTTTTTGCTTGTAGAGCTGCTCTTTGGAGTACTGTGGGGTTTTGTGGGCTGTTGAAGGCGTTTGCAAACCTTGCTTTGTTCTGCCTGCCTGTGCTGCCCCTAGCCATGCCGTTCTTCTGCGGGAGAACAACAGCGCAGGGTTTCTCGTTCACTGTTATGTTTCAAAGCTATGTTTGATTCCAAGCGTAACAGATCTTTTTATATAATACAATAGCTTGCTTCTGTTGTGGGAAAATGCTACATTTTATTTACCATTTCTTATTGCTGACTGGGCCCCAGTTGCAGGTCCAGATTGAACTAATGCCTAGGGTAGCTGTAACTTGGAAGTCAGTTTGGTCTGTGGAGCTGTTTAATCCTTGGTGAGGATTCCAGCCTCTAAAGAGCACAGCTGTAGTGGGCTGAAGCCCACTTAGACTTTGCAGGATTTTCTGAGTGGTCTGGTAAGTGTGAGCGGAGCAGAGAGGCCAGACTGAAGCACAGCATTGTAGCTGCAAGTCTGCGAGTTATGGTGTTGCAGTTAACCTGACATCCTATACTGCCATTTGGAGAGTTGTTTCAGATCTGAGGTCAAATCAGAACCGTTCTAGATCCTAGATTTTTGTATGTCTTTACTTTTCTCAAGACCTAGGTCCAGTAGAATTACTCTGTATGTCTAACATACCAGTACCGACCCTGCAGCATAGAGAGCTTGGCAGTAGTGTTAAGTAACCCATTCACCTGACTGGATGAATTACTGGTGTTTCAGCTGAGGAAAACAAGGAAATACTGACAAGTGGAGAGAAGTTGAAGAATTCTTTACTTGCTGTTAGGGGGAAGGGACTTTGGTTATATGCCCAGACATGGGAGCTTAAGCAGTGGCTCTGAGACGCAACCGCATTATCCTAGCTACTGAGTCACCGCGTCTCAGCTGAGCCTTGTTAACTTGACTGTTTTTAGCCTGTGCAAAAACTGAAGTAAAATTCATCAGCTCAAATATCAATGTAAGAGCTTTCAGCTAACACATTCCACCTCATATTTGTAGCTGAGCGTTTGAATGGTTCGTTGGTACGTCTCAGTTGATAAAGGTTAGTTTATTAAACTGAAGTAACTTTATTTCTGTGACACACTTCCTTAATCTGAAAAAATAATGATATAATGACATTAACCTTCTTTTAGAAAGCACTTTGAGATCTACTGATGAACTACACTACATGATGGCTAGATATTATTATCACAATAACAATCTGAGGCTAAGGCATTTAGCACAATAAAGATATTGTTTAAATAATTTACTTAAAAAATAAACAGATCAGAGTGTTACCTCTTGCAACAGTTTGAGTCTTTTCACCCGAATTAAGAGATCACTCTTCACAGATCCAGGTCTGTTTCTGCTTGTGTTCAGTGACTATCAGATTCTTGCCAGACAACACTAAGAATAAATTCAAACAGCTACAAGGGCTATCAGTCATGGACGTGTTGGGTAGTATACTCAGTTTTACAGAGGAAGTGCATGGGAATGTTAACAACATAAAGGTTAGCTGTAATGTCTTTTGTGTCTGCCAGTTAAATAGCTAGAGATCTGACGATTATGCAAAGACAACAAGAATTCTTTATGCATTCCTGCCTCAGTGCTGCTCCATGCACTGGGTGGCTAAAAACGGGGGTGGGGTGGGGTGCTATTTATTTATTTATTTATTTATTTTTGCCATTGACATCACTAGTCAAAGTTCAATAGTTTGGTATATGCAGATTCTGAAAATTTTTGTTGATATCCTCAGTGCCACATGTATTGCCATAGTGGGTATTGCAGTCCAGCCATGTGCTGTGAAATCCAACCTGGGTTGCACCTGTTGGGGAGCAGGTGCAAACAAACTTGTTTAACGTGGCTTGAACGCATGAACTATAAAATGCATTTGGCTGATGACTCAGTGAATGGTTAGTCCACGCTAGCCAAACTTCGCATTGCATCGAGATTTGTAGAGCCTTCGTTCTTGACGGCACCAAAAAAACCCCATCAGCTCTGACACTGAGGTATTTCTACTTTATCCAGAAAAATACGGCTGATTAGAGTGTTCCAAACATGAATCGGAGGAAAAAAAATGAAATGTGTTACCTCCATAATAGCTTTTTAAACATCCACTCTGATTACTTATCAAATATTGCAGGCTCACTGAAACATTTCCTCTTTCCATCAGGTTTCATTTTTCTTCTGTGGTGACTTTGAAAGTAGAGGAATAACAATCCAGTAACTCGGAGAGGAAGTGTTTCAGTAGATAGGTGATTGTTTCAGGAAATGTGTTCCTATATTCAGTGCTTGGTTACAGTATTTTTTCCTTTGGCTCTGAATACCCTGTGAGTGTTAATGCGTGTGCCCTCCTTATGGCCTAGAGGTAGTCTGGGAAATGGAGACAAGCAGGGAAAAGGCACCTACCAAACACTTGGTAATTGTATGTGGAACTTGCACAGGGCTTTAATCACACAACCATTTTCCTCCTAAGCCTTTGTTTGTGAAATAAAATACTTTCCTGCATAATGTTTTATTCAGATCATCACACATGAGTGCTAGTAACTGCTGGTTGCAGCTAGTAACCGTACTCCTGTGCTCTGAATGTTACGGAAAATGGCTTGGGTGCATGGCTGAACACATTGCTATACACAGACCCCTTTGCAGTGTATTTATTTGTCCACCTTTGAGCATTTGCCTGCCCCAGGGCTTGTAGCCTTTCCTGTCCCATAAGCTCATCAGACATTTCAATGTAGCTTCAGGCAGCTGACATTCAAGTGTTAAACCTGGCCGCAATGTACCTGCCTTTCTTTGTCTCCCCCAAAATAAAACAACATTTGAATGAGGTTCATGACATAACTTAAACATATCTGCTTTCCTCCCCATTAAAACCTAAAGCAAATCTGGAACTTTAAAGCCAGTTTCTCAGAGCAGTGTAGATGTCTGTTCAGTAGCTCCCCCCCTTCCCTTCCCCTGCTTTCCGCTGCCCATCATTAAAATTTCAGACCCATGAAATAATTGGACCAATTATTTGAATTACTCAAACTTCACAGATTGGCTTAGGTGCCTTTGATGAACCCGGTACATTTGTAAGCCCTGAGACATGACAACAGCTGTATGTTGAACATCAAATGAATATAGGTCATGTCTGGGGAAAAGGCATGACTGATGGGTGTACCCCGGCATGGCTATGCATTTATTTTGATTAGTACTGTGGGACCCTATAAGTTCTATACTAGCTATTGTTAAAGGAGGCGATCAGTGTATGTTAGCTCTGCAACCTGATGCTGTCTTCAAATAGGGATTTCTCTCTGAAGTGGGGTTTCCTCTCATGACCTCTGAACTGCCAGTATGTTAAAGGCTCGGTAAGCGATGGAGCTCTGTATTCTTTGTGATGTGATTGATTGGGATTCCTTCACACTGAACTTTGCTTCATGTTCTCTTTTGTTTAGGAGGTCCTCCAGCAGCTGATTGTAATGAATTTACCAAATGTTTTAATGATTGGCAAAGATCCTCTTTCTGGTGAGTAGTTTGAGTTCTTCCCCCTCCCCTTAAATGCTAAGCAAAATTTGTATTTATTCTGTTTTCTTAAATAACAAATGTACTTTTAACCAAACTATACATACTTGTAGTTGACCAAACTATAAATATTTTAGAATATCGCTGAGTCTCATAGTCTGTTAAATATAAGTAACATACTACTAATGTACATAACACATGCACCCGCACACTTATATATCAGATATTTTATTTGCTTATGTAGGTATGTGTATATACACAGACACGTGCAATAGTAAATTACCTTGGATTCTGTTTAAGTGACTTAGTGTTACAGAGGAAGGCTGTAGCACAGCTGGGAATTGTTTGTGCCTCAGTTTCTCTTTGTTCATACCTCAGTCTTTGTCGTGGAAAGGTGGCCCAGTACCTGTGTGCTCCTCTTGCCAAAACCAGAGCAGCAGCTGCTGGCATGGAAGTCTTCTTCCTTCCCTGCTTCAGGATGACCCAGGATACAGTCTGCCGTAGGAGAATAGTTTCTTCTCCTATTTTTCTGTTCTGTGTTGCTGAATAATTAGTTCAGTTATGGCAATATGTGCACACCAGCAAAGGCTATTTATAAAGTTGCATACTACAAGGGGTGTTGTCCTGCAGTGCGAAGAAACTATTGCAAATGGAGCATGGGAGGAGAAAAATATGAGGCCAGAGAGAAAAATACATATGTGATGCCTTAGAAAAAGGGTGGCAGAGAAAAATAGCTCTCTGGTCATTTTCTCTGGGCAAGAACATACCTGTCACAAAGGGTATCCTGTCAAAAATTATTTGGGAACCAGTGAGCTTACGTCCAGTTTTTCATATCTTTAGTGGGACAAAATGAATGCTGATTAGCAGGAAAATGAAGCAGACTTCTCCTTCTAAAATGAAGGGTTTGGGGTTGAGATTTTTGCTTCTTTGCATGCCCGTTCCATTTCTACCATATTCCTATGCCAGTGCCTAGGGCAGTGAACTTGTTTTTACCAGTGAAGGAAAACTGGGTGAACCGAATCAGCAGTGATAGAGGATGGCATGGTAACTAGCATCTCCAGAATAAACAAATGGCAGAGACCTTGGCAGAAGATTTCCTTTTGCTGTTCTGAGCAGCAGTAGTGCGTGTGTGTGTCACAAAGGGTTTCTATCAGAAAAGGATATAAACCTAAAGATGTTGGATCACTGAGACTCATAGATTTGATACCTTTGCAGTAAAATCAAGCTGAGGGCAAGGTGTTCACTTATTCAACAAGCAGAGTAAAGTCTGTACTGCCGGCCTGAATTCTCCAATACAGGCTACTGGAATCACTAAGGAGGGGGGAAGAAATTTAAGAGCTGTTGCTCTTCCTCTTAGGCATATGGGCAGGGAGAGAGGAATGGGCAATGGGCAGAGCCTGGACTGCTAGTGTTAGAAATGGTAGCAAATAGCGGTATCTGGGGCAACAAGGCGATTTCTCTGCTGGCTCGCGTCAGTGGAAAAGGCAGTCTGTCTTTTTGTCCTGGCCATTCCTGAATGACAGCTGACAGCAGGCTCATAATGCAGTAGCCACAGCATTGGTTCCTGAGGAGCCTGCACACTTAAAAGCTGTCCTGCATTTATATATAATTTCCCACTAAAACACTAACCATTGCTCTGAGAATCCTGTGACTTGTTGCTTTCTGACAGCACATTAAATCAGTCTCATTCTTTCTTTCAAGAAAGCACCTGACGTTTCTTGTAGGAAGAATATTGTCACCCATGTGTTCTTATCTTCTAGCTCCTCTGATTAAAACCAGACTTCTGTGTCATTTTACTGACATCTTTTGAAATGTGATGTTTTCATTGTTTATATTTTATCAGTTGTTGACATATTGCTAACATGATTCATCAGAACATGTGGGAAAAGATGTTAAATAATACAAAAATGGAATAGGGGGATGATTGAAAATGATGGGATATGTGTGTATAAGAAAAACGTGAAGTTCTTGTTCAGGCTTATTATGTAATGCTTTTGAGAATCAGTCACAGCTTAGATGCTACAGAAGTAGGTAGTGTACAGAGACAGAGTTAAGACTGTACTTGCTCTAGAGAGCACACTCAAGGGGGAGAGTGTCTGAGCACAGGACTTCAAGAGAAGCTCTTCTTGATCTTACCTTAGGTAAATGATCAATGCTAAGACGTGCTGAAGAAATTGTTAGAGAAGTAGAGAACTAGCAGAAGTTTCAGGAAGAAGAACCTGGCTGATGGCTGACAAAGCCTGGAAAGAGAGAACAGAGAGGAGAGGGCTGAGAAGTTAGTCAAATGGATAGAAAGGAATTCACAAAAAAGCCAAATGAAGGGAGAAGCTGTGTGGCAGGTGAGTGATGACCAGATAATTGTCAGATTGATGTGGTTTTTGCTGAGTGCCTTACATAGAAGAGTGGGAGGAAGGCAGCAGCACTCGGAGGGGGGAAAAAATTGAAATGAGAGATTCTCTCTGTCAGTGAGAGAACTAAAGAAGGACTGCAGGCTGAACAGAGATGTGAGGACAAAGCAGTCATCAGCATGGAAAGGGTGCTTTTGGCATGAACACAGAGGAGCCCCAGGGAAAGCTCATGGAAAGCAAGAGGGCTGGGGATAACAGCAATATGGGGAGAAGAGATGAGGCAGATGTTAATTATTTAAGGGAGAAGTGTTTAAAAGTGGCAAGAATGGTAGAGGAGAAGGCTCCTTCTCTCTGTCACTGGTCCAGTACAGGACAGAGGTTGAGAGGGAAGGAGGAAGGTCTTGGAGGAGGCAGCTGCAGAGACAGTGCTGGACAAAGGAACATGGGCAGCAATAGATGCTGGAGGGGATGAGGTGCAGATGGTCTGAGTGGCTGGGATGGATCTGAGAGAGTGAAATTCCAGCTTTTGCCTTCCCTATCTTGTAGGTAATTTATCTGAATGAAAGACCCCTCTTGGTCAGAGGGAGAAGAAAAAATCGTCCCATGGTCATATTCCTGGAACAAATAGACTATTGCTTTGTACTGTTTGAACTGGGAAGCCTCCTAACCTCTGTATTAATTCCACAGATCCCAGATCAGATCACTCAATGAAATTGTTATACGGTGCATCCGGTTGACTTATTCCTAGTAACGGCTTCACATGATGTTTCAGAGTGGTCTGTTTGCCAGTTCAATCTGCAAATTTTACTTTCTCCTTCTGAAACACTGCCAAAAGTGATGTTATGTGTATTAAATTATAAACTGAATAGCTCTAAAGCTGCGAATGCCGTTCTTGCTGTTTAGCTCCCACTTGTCACTTGACATTTGGGACTACTGAGGGCTTCTATGGCTGTACTTTGAACATRAGACTATTGCAAAAACAGAGTTGCCACTATTAAAAATGCCGTGGCAATTGGCCTTTTGCACAGGAGATGGCACATGTCTGTTGGATTTAGGAGCTTTACCTGCTTTCTTGTTCTCTAAAGCATTTTGTTTTAGGCTCTGGCAATTTTACCTACAGTTTGTTTGGCCATGATCATAAAAGTTGTAAAAATAGTTTGTAAGAAGATGAAGTCTTTGTCTATTTTCTAGAATGTAGGGAGCTGAAAAGAAACCTGAAAGTTTAATTAAAGGATTTAGGAAATTGTTACAAGAATCTGCCTTGCAGAGCAATGCTGCTGACATTACAGGATTTATTTTCTCTTCACTGCACTGTACAGTAGATATCTTCTACCATTAAATTCCCTCTCTGTTGTTGTTTTCTTCCATGGCAGGTCTTACTGAACAATCTTTCCAATCCATGACTGCACCACAAATCATGCTGTGCTCAATATGAGAATCATCAGCATATTGATCATATGTACATTTCTTTGAAATCATCTTTTATAACTTCCTCTGTTTTCAGCATGCCTTAAAAAAGGTCAGATTCATTCATGTGCCTACACAAGGAATATCAATAAACAGCAACAGTCCTAAATGTCTATTTAGAGACATTGTTTAATTTCTCCGTTTCCAGGCACGCTAGTTGAACTCAGCTAGTGAGTGTACTTGGAAAGTGATGGCAGTTAATCCTTTGAAACAGTCATAGTTCCCACCCTCCCTCCCCAGGGCTTTAACTTTTTTGATACCTTTTTCAAATTACAAGTTAAGTTTCTGTACAACTGAGCCCCAAATCTCTGTTAATAAAAGCCTGTAGAAACTGTTTTCATTAAAATCATAAAAGATGTAGACTCCACTGAGGTGTTTTTTCATGCCTGGTTTCCTTCCTTATTTTGTTTCATAAGCCTCCAGAGACACAAAGGTTCATTAAAGTATAAAGTTAATAACAAAGCACTGCTCAGTAGTGTAGATTTAGAATTCAAGCTTTTTTTAGGATGTTGCTACAGTTGGGAAAAGTAGGGCTTGTGTGCGTGAAGCACACACGCTTCCCACCCGCTCCACAGGTCCACTGGCTGGTGCATGCGAGCACCACACACAGTGACGTTCCTTCTGATCTGTTGGAGGAAAATCAAGTAGAAACATATTTAAAGAAGCTTCACAAACCCCAAATTTCACATGCTTGGGCTCTCTCTCTGTCTTTCCCTGTTTCTCTCATATCTTTCCTTCTTTTCCTACCCCCTCTCACTTTTCCCCCCCCTTCTGTATTGTCTCTATACCTTGATCCTCCATTGTTGTTGTGGTGGTGTCTCCAAATCTCTTTGCCTGCCTCCTCCCAGAATGCTGCCATCTGTTTCTCACCCTTTCTCCTGTAAGAGCAGGGGTCTCTTGCGCAGAGACGCTCCCAGAGTGCCCAGGTGGTGGGTGGGTTCCCGCCCCCCAAGAAAACCCACTGGCCCTCTCACTGTTGGGAGCAGATGGTCCCTCTGCAAATCTCCTAGGTGTCTGGCTCCATTGCAGGCGCAAATATGAAGCCAGAGAGCAGCTGCCCTGGAATTTTTGAAAAGGTGTATATCTTTTTTTTATTTTTGAATTAGTACCTTTCTGTTTAAGTGCTAGTTTGAATCCGGTATATCCACTTCAACTTGTGGATACCTGTCTACTGAGAGCTGCCCCAGACCTGAGCACGCGCATCCTGTCATGAAAGGACACTCTCCTGGTAAGGTCAGCTAAGACATGGGGCAGGGTGGACCTGGAAGACTCTCTTCCTGGCCATCTAGCAAGGCCTTGAGTTGTCCTGATGAGCTAGCGTGAGGAACCTTGCATATTTCTGTTGTGCTATGCACAGGGAACTTTCCCACCTCCTTACATCAACACAAATCAAGCCTTTTGAAAACATCACAGAATGAATTACTGTTCAAGAGGCATAATCGAATTAGGGATAAAGATCACTTGCTCTTGTTCAATGTACATTACAGCATAAATGCACTGTCCTGAGCATAAATTTTAGTTGCTGCACTGTGTAATAATTCTAGATGTGCTTCTGATTCGCTTGGTAACCTTGGGCACTGTACTTAAGGATGTGGTACCTCAGCTCTTGTGTGTATGAAATGAAAGGGGAGAGTGGTAATCCCTTCCTGGATTGTTCTGGGATTTAATTGAAAAATCTCTGTAAAGCACTTTAATTGGTGAAGAGTTGTTTTATACTTGTACCCTATTTCTTCTAACTATCTCCTGTAAATAATGTTACTCTGAGGCTTGAAAATTTTACTCAAGCCTAGCTTGAGTATGAATGATCCCTGAGTGCTTTAATGCCAACACACCATTTCCACCCAATGGGAAATAACTCCTGAATGAAAGCTCAAAGAATTGAGGGAATTGTAGCTCTCAAAGCATTCACACAGAATCTTTTAAAACATTTGTGCAGCCTACAGAGTAGATGTGTTAACTAGACCTTGTAATCCTAAAAGTGTCTCTAGTGGGTAGTATAGTCTCATTTTCGTTACACGTGCATAGCATGTCTGCAAGCATAAAAATGTTATAAAAAATATACTTTGGAAAAAATCTGACAGGTTTTCTGAGAGAGCTGCTGTTGTGGAGAGCAGACTGCCAAATATTAGTTTTAAAACAGTAGCAAACCAAGCATCTCATGATTACTTCAAGTCTCTTAATTTCTCATTGCTTTCCATAAACTCTGCTTTGGCTTTCCCTGCCAAAGGGGCTTGCCATTTCTCACCCATCCGAATTCCCTGTCCATGTGGCAGGCCCTGGTGGAGATGAGGCCTCTGTGTGCTATTTCTAGGTGAGGTCAGTCCCTGGTGGGAGAACAAGGTTGACCTTGTTAAGTTAACCTAAGTAATAACTAAAGCTACTTCACCTCGCAGGGTCATGCAGTGTCACTGATGCACATCTCTTATCTCATGGAAAGAAAAACATTGTTCATGAAGTAACTTTTTTTTTTTAATGACACTGACTACATTTAAGGTTATGTCATTCAGAATCACAAAGAAAATCAGATGTTCACAGACTGAAATGTTATTTTTATATTAAATTGTAGTTGTACAGAAGAGAGCAGGCCATGTATGGTGCTAAATAGGGGGAGAAGAGCAAGAAAGATCATGTCTTTCAAAAAGCAGTTTTTACATATCCTGCAGAGAAAGAAGCGGTATTATATTTACAGGGTAAAGTGGTAAACTAGCAGGTTTGAAAAATGTCCGTCTCTGAAGAAGAGAATTCCACCTGCAGTCTTAATAATAACTAACGTGGGACTTGGCTATTGAGAATCCCAGTGTAGATTCATACAGTACACTGGTAAGTTCTATAGAGCACTCCCAAAGAAGCATTTTTAAAATCAACTTTCATAAAAGCTGTTGAAAAATCTGCTTAACAAGTAAGATATATTTAAAGGCTATTTAGGGCATATATGTTTTAAAAGGAAATCAGAAAGCGTATTTCCTAAGCTCTCTCCGCACATGGTCATGCTGCACGTGAGGTTCTTGGCCTGCAAGCGAGCCCTTGGCGGCACTTGGGGTCTGTATGCCTTTGTGTCCGCGGGGCTGGGACAGCGGGACTGATGAATCAGTCTGACTCCACTTCCCCGCTTTGGGGTCCTCCCTGTGCTGCTAACTTTGTGCCCACTACAGCCTTGCAAGGGCATGGTGTTGATGGATTACCACAGTTGAATTCAAAAATTATAAAAAAAACAAACAAACAACCAAACAAAAAAACCCACCTCTTTGCCTATTTATAGATAGGAGCAATTGAACATTCAAGTAAAGCAGGATATAAAAGGAGAATGTTTATCCCACAGTTACGCACTGTGTGTCAGGAAACACACAGATGCATAGGGGTGAAAGAAAACTACATGGCCCGTTTCTCTCTCCTCTTGTTCACCCAGTGTGGGTGGGGTCAGGCTTTTCCCGAATGTCTCCTTTTGAATTTTGGTGCT
The DNA here is from genome assembly GCF_003343035.1 of Apteryx rowi. NCBI lineage: Eukaryota > Metazoa > Chordata > Aves > Apterygiformes > Apterygidae > Apteryx > Apteryx rowi. The sequence goes on from NW_020450760.1 coordinate 7,935,267, forward strand.
TCTTACTAGCTGCACAGTGAATTTCCATCTTCTGCGAAGCTCTTTGCCTTCACTCCCTCTTTGTCTGTCTTTGATATACGTAATTTTCTTTGCTCCCCAACAGTCCACGGTTTAATTTTGTTGAAACAAGATCTGAAGTTGGCTCAAAGCCATGCCAATTCCCCTTGTGTGGCTTTCTCCTCTTAACCTTAGAAGGAGTCAGGCAGGGCTGTTGGTCGCAGCAAGATTCCCTGCAGTAACAACCTGCTTATGTCTCTTTCCTCCCTGTGGTTCCAAGAGCATATGGTTAGCTGCATATTCTCCCTTCTACATCACTCATTTTTTATCCCTCTTAGCACATGGGGTTTTCGCTTCAAAGTGTGAACACGCTTTGCTGCAGAACAGAGGCAGAATTAGCTGCTAAAACATAACTGCTAAAGAGAGAATTTATGTGCACAGAATGACTTTCTTCAGTTTAGGGAAAATTTGTGGTTATAAAATAGTTATCGCTCAAATTTAGGACAAGTTCTGTTCGAGTATAACGTTCCTTTGCTCCTGCCCTTATTTTTTTCCTGTTAATCACAAAACAAGAAGCAAGCATTAGGCATACACATAAGCCTTTTAAAGGAAAAAATTTTCATCAATAAGAAAAGCCTCGGGAAATGTAGGTGGTGATAACACGTTGTGGAAAAGAGTCTTGCTGAATTTGGGATTTTAAACTAATCTATAAGAACTGTATTGTTACATGGAAAATACAGTAACATTATAACGGGCATGTATATATTGTTCAGGCACATGTTCAAAGATTTGTTTTTGTTTTTTGTTTTGCTTTCTAGGTAAAAGTATGGATGAAATTAAGAAGCTGCTGCTGTTGGTTCTGGGTTGTGCTGTGCAGGTGAATGTTCATTAAAGGCTTGAAAAATACTGTTTTTTGAATCTGTTATTATTTCAGGGCAGAGAAAATCCAGCCAAAGATCAGTGCTGTATGAACAAATCTCCAGCTGAAGATAGCTTGTGAGCTAACTGTGAAAAGATGCAGTAGGTGAATGAAATAAATTGTAGGGGGAAAGGAAGCACACTTTGCAATAGCAGTAGTACCAGTTTGTTGCCAGTACTTGAATCAATCACAAGATATGTAGTTTTGCAACTAAGTAGTCCACTTTAATAACAGAATACAAAAAGATAAACTTTGAATAGTGTTGTTCATCTAAAGATTTTTGTTGGTTTATTTTCATATTATTTTAAAATATGTAAGAGTATAACAGTACATGTTAATGCAAAGCAAATAGATAGCTAACAGTCTCAACGCGTTTGTTTAATGAATCCTGACTATTTGCATATGCTTTTTGAATATTACATGAGTAGAAAATCCTAAATGAATAGATACTCTGTATATTCATGTGGAGATTTTTATGCAGTGTTTATTAAAATAAATGAACAGGCAACACAGATGGGAAACTCCCCAGAAATGCACACAGTTATCAAATAAAGAAATCTGTGTTCTGCCCACCAGACCTCTGTGGTGGTAAACAATAGAGGCCTTGCCGGCTAGCCTTTGCTTATAATTGACCTTGTTTATAGGTCTGTCTGGTGTTTTTGTCATGCCTTAGGACACTCACCCTGCTCAGCTATGTCAAGTCAATTATGTCAGGGTAATGCTGTCTTCATATGGCTGCTCTGAACTTTATCTCGCCGTTACATTGCAACACAAAGAATAAAGGTCTGATTTGGCAAGCTGTTTTGCATCCTCAGCCCCCATTTACAGTTCTGAGCCTCTTCCCAGTGAAATGAATGATGAGACTCAGAATCAGATCCCAAAGGGCCCCTGTAAATGGTAGAAAAAGTAATTTAAAAAAACTTCAAATGTTTAACTTTTCTTTTGCCTTCTAGTAGTAACTCTTCATTGTAATGTTATTAATGTACAACTGCAGATGTAGATAGTGGAAAATGTTTGATTCTTTTAAAACCTTCAGTAGAAGACTTACTAACATCTGTTTGTCTGAAATATCACTCATTTTTATCCAGAAGGTTCCTCAATCCTATTTTCTATCTAAAGTGCATGTTGATTTATTTCCCAAAAAGCAAAATGCAAGGTTGATGTGAACACAATCTGAAGTGATGCACCTCTTTTCATTGCCAAAACCAAGCAAAATGCAAACTGCTAAGCAGACAGGATATATGATGCAATGTAAATGTAAGGCTTGTACTCACCTGGTTTACATTTGTGCAGCTCCATTAATGAAACTGATGATTTCCTCTGACTGTCACCCCACCCCTTGATCTCATTGTGTGTTGGGCTTGTTCTTTAAAGAGCGAAACCAACCATTTTAACTTGGCCTTATTGTACTGGCTGTAAAAAGTCTCAATAATTTAATGCATAATTCAGTTCATGTTCCATTTGTGCAACAAACTGATATACTTCTAGTGTGCCAAAGTGTAGATCTTGAACATGTCTTTAGCAATACAGTTTTCTTTTTTTCTTTTTTTTTTTTAATGAGAAAATGTTACAGTAAGCCTTTAGGTATGTAACATCATTTCAGGGAGTGCTTTCTTTTAACAGTGTGAAAGAAGAGAAGAGTTTATTGAAAGAATCAAACAACTGGATATTGAAACACAAGCTGCTATTGTGGCACACATTCAGGAGGTAGGACTCGCAGCATGGTCTGTTTTCACATTCCATCTTCTCCCTTCCTTCACTCAACATACCAGGGTTTTTTGCTATCAAAAAGTTAATGCTTGAAGTTTCATAAGGGGTTTTATTAACTTCACAGAGCAAAATGATTATACTGTGAATGTAGTATTGTAATCAAATTATAAGATGAAAATAGCAGGTATTTAGAATGTTACTTGGCTCAGTGTTCTTTTAAAAAGATGCAATGATAAATGTCTTGCTTGCCGGTTATAAACTCATGTAGAAGATACATTTGTAATGTAGAAGGTACGTTTGTAATAATTTCAAAAAGAGTGTATGGTTTAGGACACATAGTCCTATTTGTAGCAACAGTCTAGGCATTTAGTCCCTAAGTTCTGTGGTAGGTGAGACATAGGCTCCCCCAGTGGCTTGGTTGCTTCAGACAATGGTTGCCTAACTCAGTCAGTCTTGAAAATTGTACTCTGCATCTGAAATTAGACACATGCTTTGTTTTTAAACAAAAGTCTGATCCAGTGACAAGTATTCTTGGACTTCTATGATTTTTGTAAAAGGAAGAAATATGTTCAGGTGTTAGGAGCCAGCTCAGCTTGCCTTGGAGATCCAAAGAAAAGCCGTGTGAAAACGCCCTCTGCTGGGTGGGCCTCACTGGAAAATGAGCATTTTGTGAGGTCTGGTGTCTTTGAGTGCAGGTGTAAAAACCCTAATAAACTACAATTTAAGGAACAAATAATGGAAGTCTAAGACAGAAACTTATTAACACTTAAAAAAAAAAAAAGTTCTGCTTTCTAAAAAAGCCTTTGCAGAGGGGAGTAAAAAAAAAATTCTATGAAATAAGCTGTAATAAAGAACATGGTTGTAACAAAAGCAGAAGCATTCTTTAACTGAGCTTGAGAGCGCCTTTCCACTTGACTGACAGTTCTGCTAAATGATTCAGAGGAAACCAGCTGTGTAAACTGGCAGTTAAAATACTGCTAGCAACAATGAGAGAGGTTTCCACACAAGTGAGATCCTCCCATCTAGAGCACCTGCAGACTGCAAAGTCATTGGAAACAGGGCTTCTTCACAAGGAGGCACCAACCTCATTGTTCAGTGTGGCATCTACTCCCTTCTCATTCATGTACTGACCACCCCAGTGCCTGAAGTAAGACAGTTGCATACTTTTTACTATACAAACATATGTCCTATTGACCATAATATGTACCTGATCACTTTTAAAATTCAATCTTTATTATTATCAAAAACCTGAATACTAGAAACTACTGGCCAGTGTTACAGTTGAGGTAATCATGTCTATATAATTTCCAGCTTGTTTTTGGTGAAATGTGGTATCTTTTTTAAGTGACCAGTAAATGAATCTGGGGGGTGCAGCATATATAGCAAGCAAATTTACAAATCAACTAATGAGAAGACTTTGTTTGTTTTTGTTCCTATTCTCAGGTGACTCACAACCAGGAGAATGTCTTTGATTTGCAGTGGCTGGAGCTCCCAGGCATGGCTCCAGAAGAACTGGAGTCTCTCTCCAGGAGTATGGTTTTCCACCTCAAGAGGCTCATTGATGAGAGAGATGAGTGCACAGAAGTATGATGACACCTCTCTCTTATATAGTGCTTGTGTGGAGCAGCTGATGCAGGCTCTTTTCCTTCTGTTGTGTCTTGTTTGTGCCTTCGGTCTCTTTTTGTTCTGAGCCTTTCTATTACACTTCTGAAAATCTGTAGAAAGATTTTGGCTTTTCCATTGGTTCTTAAATAAACACTTCGTGTGGTGCAGTGATTGGTAAGAGGAGTGCATGCAGTGGAGAGACCAAAACATTTGAAGCTGTGAATTTGTCTTGATTTTTGTCTCTGCCTGTCTGCTCAGCCATTCAAGTTACAGTGGTTGCTTGCCTATCTCCAGTGATACCTACCATTATTGGTTCCAGTGTCATCCTTAGTTTTTTTTGTGTGTGAAATCAGCCCTATCCGTTGCTGACTCATCAGCTCCTTTCCCTTCAGATCTTTGGAGGAGGCTTCTTCCCTTCTTTAGCTTGATTTTCTGTCATGCATGTGACTTTGTGATTGTGTTAGTTAAAAATGTTATTTTTTCCAGTTTGTATGAATTCTCCAAGCAAAATAGACTGCTAATTTTGATCTAGCCATCTGAGCATGGTGGAAATTTCTTTCCTCATCTGTGTAACCTTCCTACCGGAGTATCACTTGAATTCTGTGTAATGTCAGGATAATTTTCCACATTTATAAATCACTTTAGATACTTGAAAAACACAATGTATTAAGTATTATTAATTATCTCTTAATACCACATGCTTTTCTCTATTTCCAGGTGATTGTAGATCTCACTCAGGAGAGAGATTATCTGCAGTCTCAGCAACCACCAAGTCCTCTGAAAGCACCAAGTCCAGATTCATCGCCAAACCCAGCCAACCCTCGCTCTAATGAAGACAAACAGCACCTTGCAGTTGAGCTGGCAGACACAAAGGCTAAATTGAGAAGAGTCCGGCAGGAGCTGTGAGTCACCAGCAACCTATGCTTCTAGAGATACTTGTGTGTTAAGACTTGTGCATACTGAAAATACAGTTGCCTATTGGTTTCCCTACACTGATCTCCATGGGAGCTCTCAGAATCATGTCTTTCAAATTCCTGTATTCATAGTACTAGGAAGCTAGCATGGGTGCTCCATCTTTTTTTTTTTTTTTTTTTCTTAACTGATCTTTAAACACAGAGTGATGGCTACTTTCATGTTTCTTCTTGTCTCTCATCTCTCTCTTCCCCTGTTCAAAACACCAGCTGCTAGCAGCATTGTTTAATAATTAGTGGAAGTTCAGAGGACAGTGAAGTTAGCGATGACAGCAATAGCATCCAGTGAGATTTAAACAGAAATACTTAATATAAAAATAGAGTTGCAGTCTCAAATCCATGATACACGGTATCACAAGAAAATACCTCTTACTCTTATGAAGCTGGCATGCCATCAAAGTTGTTCCATGTTCAGAATATACTTGTTGCCTTCTGTCTTCCCTTCTAGTTTCCTAGCAGGGTCCACATAATCAGTAGTGTTCCAGGAGAAAAAAATGTATTTCTTACTGAGTTTTCTCTAATCCTTTCCAGGGAAGAGAAGTCTGAGCAGCTTGTGGACTCTAAACATGAGGTTGAACAGCTCATCTTAGAGCTGCAAAAAATAAAACAAGAGGTAAGGTGACCTTGTTTGACTGTGACAGGCTTCCTAATTTAAAAACATCTCTTTCAATGTGAGGATAAAAATACCGCTCCACATTTTTTTTAATGAAGAATCAAGTTACTCCAGCAAGCTGTTTGACCAGTATGACTGTGGTATAGCAGTGCTACACTTCCTACTTAACTGGTGAGAGCAGTCTCATCTGTTTAGCTTGCAAATAGTCCAGTAATGCCTGGAGCATATACAGCATTAGGCACTGAATATGTCTGACTCCCAGCAGGCTGAGGAACCTCTCAGTCTTGTAGAGAACTGACTGGCTAATAGGAGCTTTCATTCCTGAACCAAAGGAAGATTATTCACTCTCCGTTCATGCCTGCTCCTAAAAAAAAATTAGATAGTTTAAAGAATGCTCTTTCAAGTATTAATTTAGTTTTTTGCCTCTCTCTCACTTCTCTCAGAATATCCACTTGGCCTCAGATGCTCGCTCTGCCCGAGCATACAGAGATGAGCTGGACTCCCTGAGAGAGAGGGCAAACCGTGTGGAGAGACTTGAGATGGAACTCATCCGGTGCAAAGAGAAACTTCATGATGTGGATTTTTACAAAGCTCGTATGGAGGCAAGTGGAGATCAGGAGGAGGATTTGCTGAATAATACTTAACGTTTGGCTTTTGTTGTGTTACCAGTTACAGTGTGTTACAGTTGGTGTAGCAGCATTAAAAATTCTTTTGGTGGCAAGTAAGACTTGGTGCACACAAAAAGTACTCGTTAGTTTTAGTAAAGTCTGCTTAGTTCAGCATTATCTGGCTAAACAGGACAGACCTTTTCTGGAGGCTTCTTCTAGAGGATCTAAGTCTTGCCTTGAAAATTTACTGTAAGTAAAATGTTTGTTGTCCACAGCTGATCCTTTGACCAGCATTTTAATTGTCATGTATAAGTTAACTAAATGAATGGCTGGGTGTTTTTCCTTAGGGGTCTGTAGCGACTGCAGCTGTTGTCCAAGTGGCTGGGCATTTTTAAGCATGACCTCAGATGACAAATTCTAGGCACCCCTTTTTGCAACTGTTGCTTGTAGTAGAAAGGAGAGAATGTTTGGATCTTCTCTGGTGCCCTGAGCAGAGGATGTCAGTGAGAAACCTATGCCTTTGTTCCAATAGTAATGCTGATTATCAGCTTAGTCACCTGCTGCTGTGCCCATCCTGGAATCATAGAATAATTTAGGTTGGAAGAGACTTTGGAGGCATCTAGTCGAACCCGCTGCTCAAAGCATGGCTAATTTTGAAGTTAGATCAGGTTGCTCTTATTTTCCATCCTTTCAGTCCTTTAAGCCCTTCTCACCTAAACTGTCAATAACCCCACTTAAGTGATACTTCAGCCAAAGTCAGATGGATATCCAGGCTTGCAAAACACATTGAGGTTCTGTAGTTTACCCCCTCACTATAATTAGGTAAAATTCCAGGTCTGAGAGAGAAGAGTGATCCTGAAACTCATGTTCACTAGGCCTCTGGCTGAGAACACATGCCTTATTTCTGCTCTATAAACCTTGTTTTGTAGGCATTTTTTTTCCTCTCTAACCTAGGGCGCCAGCTAGATACTGCTTCTTATGAATAGATTCACTAAGACAGCTGATTATTAAATTTAGTAATCTCCTACAAAAGCCTGTCTCTTCTCTCAGTAATTCCCAGTTTACCTTAAAGAGTTTGAAGCTCTGTCTGTCTATCTTCCTCCCTAAAGCTGGCAAATCAGTCATGCATTAAGCTGGCATACTAGCCAGCAGTGTGGCATCCTGATGTTTCCCTTTTGGCTGTGTACTAGAGTTGCTTAGCTTCTATCTGCTGTTCACAGAATGTGGCTGGAGCTAGAGGAGGACAGTGTTTAGTCTTATCTTCGTGTGAAAGCAGGGGAGTAGCTATTGCTGCTCCTGAGTTTTCAGACTTTTTGCTTGTCCTGTAACCAGCAGTCTCCTGTTCTGTCTGCATGCTAATCTTGCTTAACATACCATTCAGTAAGGAGACCTCCACTTCTGTTTTGTGCAGTCTTCCCTCGCTCCCTCTTCTACCCTGCCAGCTTTTGGTGAAATTGTTGAACACTGGAGGTGAGTGTTGGCCCTCCAAAGATACCTCCCTGAGGTACAGCAGTGGATGGGACAAAGAATGCTCCCATCAATATGGCACTTTCCTAATTTTGGGCGACAGTGCGGCCTCTAGCATAAGCTGTTGCTGCCTCAAGGGCTGAGTTTTTCTAATATGTGGCAGGATTGCACAGCTGTCTGCAGGCTGCTCTTTGGTCTAAAATAGCCAGAGTGTTTCACATGCTCACCACTCCCCCTCCCATCATTGATCTACCCTTGGCACAGTCATGGACTGGCAGCTTTGTACAGTGGCATCATCAGGAAAACTCCATTGGTTTCACACTGATACATTCAGGGGATTCCACAGGACACTGTACTGACTTCTTTATGGTCCTGGAGCAGCACAAAGACTCTGCCTAGTAGCCAGGATCCAACTCTCCATGTCCCTCAGTTTTCTTTCTCTTCTACTGACTCAGGTCCTCTGCCCCCCCGAAAAAAGGGTAATGGCCTGGAGTTCAGTTCAGTGCCTGCTCAGTTTCCTCCCACTCCTTCAAAAATTGCTAGGCTTACAATTTCAAGCTGTAAGGTTTGTGCAAGGATGTAATATGGCAGAGATTTATACCACTAGACTGTACTGTGCCAATTCGTCTCATGGCATTAACTGGTGCAGTTTGCATACTAAGCTGAGAGTGCTTAAGACTTGAACAAATCTCTCAGAACCACAGCAATGAAAATAGAGGTACATAAAGCACGGCTTTGGACACTTTTCTGTGGCAATGTGATACCTTAGGGCTCATAGGGTCTTGACAACATCATTAATAAACCCTGCAGAATCAGTAAGTGTAAAGAAAAAGTGATTTTAGCTTTGCGCATCAGTGAAGAAAGCTATTAAATGGGCACTTAAAGATCTTTTCCTTCCCGTAGTTCACATACACGTTCAGTAGCTTGAACAAGATGTATGGAAGGTGCTCTGCATAGGATACTGTGGAGGGATAACCTGAAGGAATTGTGAGCAAGCTTATAAATAGTTTCTTAAGCACATAATACAGATCAGCAGTGGCAGCAGGAAGAGATTTAAGGAGCTATTGTGCAAGGAGTACAAATGGAGCAAATCTTTCTCTAAGTGAACTTAGCGCATTTGAGCGTGTATGTTGTTTTCCTTCTCTGTATTTTTTGACAAGAAGATATTCTCAAATGATGTTTTAATTTGACCATTGTTTGAGGAACATGGAGATGGCTATGGTCTGGAGACCACCTTGCTGGAGTGGCTTAATGAGGTCATAAACATGAATGTGGAGGAGCTTAATGCAGCGCTTCCTCTGAGGAGGTGCTTCTCTCCAATGTAAAGCTTCCCTCCAGCATTCCTTTCCATTGAACCTTGTGCTGCTCCAGGCGATCAGATTCTTTTCAGAGGCCGGGGAGTCTGCCTTGCCCATTCTTCCCCCTTCCCGCTGCATCACACTTCCACGCAGGATGACGGGAGGAATTCCTGTGGACATTAAAAAAAGAAAAAGCATCTCTTATATGTGTTCATATAGCTGACCCAGACAATGTTTGATTGTCACAAGACATTTATTAACTGTATCATGGGCTCCGTGGGGGTAGCTTCCAAATTGCCAGAAGGGAGGGGTTTGGGCTCCATCTAATAACTAGGTCTGAATGTGTGTGCAAATTCTCTAGTTTGATTTTTACAATCTGTTTGCTCTTTTAGTATCTGAAAATGTTTTTCAAAGGCAAAGCACCCTGATTGTACAACCGCTTACCCCCAGAATTAGTTGTAACCATATGAGTATACAATGCACATTCTTAAAGCTAACTCAAGGCATAAGTGATGCTGGATCAGAACAAAGTATATAATTTATTTCAGAAATATAATTACGAAAGCAGGATTACATATGTTGGATATTAAGCCATCACAGTTTAAGGTAAAAGCAATATAAAGCAAAGGTTTTTTTTGAATCTCTTACCTAGTAAATTTAGTATATTTTCAGGAAAAAAAATCCACAGCCAGCTGTTGGTTTGAAAAGAAACTCATAGCTACAGAATCATGTTGGTGGGTTCATTAATTTAAAAAAAAAACAAACGCACACACACAAACCTTAATCCCAGTGAAAATACCACCACCACCTGCTGCTTGTCTAATTCAAAAGTGATTTGAAGCCAGACACATTTTCAGGTCAACTGTGTTAGCCCAGAGAGTTCTGTGAGATGTTAGTGCTGACACGTTATAGTTAGAACAGTTTTACCTTCCAGGCTTTGTGATGTAACTTTACAAAGCTCCCATGGAGTAATTATTTAAATTAAATGAACTTTTCAATATTAAGACAACCTTAGATCATGGGTGCACTAGTGAGCAATGTCAACCTAGCCATAGGAGGCGTTTCCACCGGCTTATTAATTTAAGATTTCATCAAAACTGTTTTGAACTGACATGTCCACCCCTCCTGGCTGCTTGATGGAAACGTGCCTTCGGTCCTCTATATATTGCAGCTCCCAGTGATGGGTAGTTTGTATCAGAGCCTGGATATGTGCATGTGCTTGGCACGTAGCTTGACTCTTCATGAGACACCAAAATAACTAGTTTCTGCTTGATAGACAGTTTTGGGAATAGTTCTGAGGCTGTGTTTTTGAGGTCAGACACCACCTTACTTCTTAGGGCTGTAGTCCAGATTGAGTGTGATGAGCCAGCAAAGTAAACTCTGATCATGTTGCCATTTCATTATGGGTTTTCTGGCAGCTTACATGACACTCTGAACATTTCCTGTTGTACGCTTCCTCTGGTCTGTCATCCATTCAGCGTCAGCAATTTTAGTTTGCTCACCCTGAAGTGACACTGTTAGATCAGACTTGGCCCAGAATGTTAGTTCTATAAAATTAGTGTGTGTGTGGGGGGGTGTTTTTTCTTACTGGTATGCTCAGACATTTTAATTGCAGTAGTTGAACCACTTCACAAGCTCTAATATACTTGTCCTTTTAATGCTTTTGTAGTAGGGAAATTCTTCTTCTTCCATTCTGCAAGCTGGTAGGTGACCCATGGAGAGATCAAGGACAATACTGCACTGCATAAGGCGGACTTCCATACTATGTCGCCTACATTCAAGACGCAGCAAACTAAGACTATCTGCTATATAAGGATATTGAATTATGGCCCACTGTAGTATCAAAAGGCAAGGGCAGTGGGTGTCATCAGACAATCTACCTTGTGCTTTGCAGCTGTCTTTTGGGTGTGGTAGTTTTTGATTTTGTTTTCTTTTAATAACTGGATCACATGAGACTCTTTATGGCTGACTCCATTCTCCCAGAAATGAGAAGGTAGTTGCTGGCTAAGCAGTGAAAGTGATTTACTCATGCCTGGTGAACTTTCAGGAACCTACTTGGTTTGGATGTTTGTGGTCTGAGAGAGCAGACATGGACACTGATGTCAACAGAGACTTCACATTTTGAAGGCTGTTGTCCAGGAATAAAGTTGTCAAGCCATAAGCATTTCATCTGGCCTGTGTGCACATATTCCGTTCCTGTGTATTTCTTTGGAGCAGGGGAAAGGGAGGGAAAGACGACAAAAGAACACTTCTTTAGAGGAACAAATAAACTAGTTTCTGCATTGTAACTCTTCTGGGCAAAAATACTTCCTGTACCAATTTAATCTTTTGAAAGCTGATGTTTTCCTCCCATGGAAAATTGGATCTATGACTCAGACTTATCTGAGGATCAGAAAGAGTGAAAGTTAACAGTCAGGTGTTTTAACTTGAAATAAGACATAATTTAATAAATTTAAAACATGACCAAAACCACACAGCCAGATTTTATGCTTTAGACATTTCATATTTCTGGAGATAAGATACTTGAATGCATGGAGCTTCATTTGTTGCCCTGCAAGAAATATTAGGAGTGCAGTATAATTAACTTTTTTCTAAGGCTGTGGCTGCAGCAGAGTAAGATAAACTCAATAAAAACAGATCCAAAAATACATTAATGTTCATATAAGTATTTTTTTTTTTAAGTGGTTAACGTAAAATAGCTTGTTTTGTTTAAATGGATTAAAATTTTGTTCCTGAGAGAGGAAAAAACAGGCATTTATGCATAAGTGTACTGGAGCAGCAGTATGGACATACCCTATATTGATGGATAGTGCTCCCCAGCATGCTTTGAACATACTATAATATCTCTTTAAAGTAAATAAAAGTAATCTATTTTATAGTTGGGGAAACAGAGTCAGAGGACTGCAGTCAGTTAGCTAAGCAAATGGCATGACAATAGGATTAGAACTGAAGAGTTGTTCTGGGTCTCGAGTCACTGTGGTGCACCTCTTGATCAAGCCTTGTTTACAGCAAAAGGAACTCCATTAAACTTCTCAGTGAGTTTTTCCTGAATTTTAGGAAAATACTAGCTTTACTTTCCCTGATGACTCTCAGATAATGAAACATAATATTGTCTTCCGTTAAACTATCTGGTAAATTTTTTTTATGAAGTAGAGAAACAAGTCAAATTTATTTTTTACATTTTGTAATATCAATTTATGAAAGTCGCCTGGTCTTTAAAAAGTCAATGTACGTAAAGAGATTAACAGCATATACTATTTCTTTTTCGCCCTAGGAGTTACGAGAAGACAACATCATATTAATTGAAACAAAGGCCATGCTAGAAGAACAATTAACAATGGCAAGAGCTCGTGGTGATAAATTGCATGAATTAGAGAAGGAAAATTTACAGTTGAAATCCAAACTTCATGATGTAGAGCTGGTATGCACCCTTTCTTTTGTTATGCTAATTTTTTCAGTTCTATTTTTATACTAGGTCACATGAATTTGTTGTGGAAACCAGTGGAGAGAGGGAAATAAATCAACAGTGAAGAGATGTCTTTAGTTTGAACTTTGTGTATATGTATTTTTAAAATGTTATAGTATTCAACGTGTAAATATACCAGTGCTGCTGTGTTGGGCAGAGTTTGACAAATTTCATTTTATGCAAGAACTTAGATCACAATTTTAAAATACAGAATGCTTTTGTACATATTTATAAAGGAGATTTTAAAATCTGTCAAATAGAAATCTGTTAGATATAGAATATGGAAACTACTGTAGTGCACAACTTTTTTTGTTGAAAACAAAACCCACAGCTGTTATAACTGTAGGAACCCATCACTGCTGTAATCAATTTTGGATTTTTGTGTCTTTTACTACATAAATCAGAGTCATGGCTTATTGCTTCACAGACAAGAGATGCAAGAAGTAGCAATTTATTGTCTACAAACAAAAAGCTGTCATTGGATTTTATAATCCCACCAGATACAAGAAGTTGTCTTTCATCTCCTGTATTTAGCTCAACATTCCTCCTGTTACCCCACTTGGCTTTGAATTCTTGTGGGTTTAAACTTTTTAAAATGGGGTATGTTAGAAACAAGGATGTGAGGATGCTGTATGGAGTTATGTTTAATGACTGATTCAGGGCAACATGATGGTCCAGCTTTTTAGAAATGGCTTGTGATTTTGAATGCTGCTTTTCTGGATGCCTTGGTGAATTTTTGGATAAAACTTACTGGAAATGGGGACTTTGTAAGGTGCCATGTCAGCTCCCACAAATGTAAATGGCCTAAATCATTGCTATAAGCAATGGTAGCCTTATTATCTGTATCCATTTTCTGGATAATTGAAAAACCCAAATTATAATACAAATATGTTCTTGATTATGCATATGACTCGGTCCAAATCGGACAACGACAAGTTGAAGAAGCCCCACAGAATTCAAGGTTGCATCTGCAGAGTCTCTAGGGTGTCTCTGCACCATGCTACATTTTTATGAAGAACTTTGCTCAGGGCACAGCTTGAATCCAGCCAGCCTTATTGGCCTGGTCCCAGCATCACTCAGCATGTCTTCACCCTCACCCCCTTTTCTTTAAGTATATCATGGATCTGAGCTGACTCCAGACAGGGTCAGTTGGGTGTCTGTATGGCATTTTATGGCCCATGTGATAGCCCTACAAACAATTAATACAGTACATATATCTTAATATTAAGACACGCATTGCTTAAGGAGACTTTTCTACCCTCAAAGCGTGTGTTGCTTTAACAGTTCAACTTGACAGAACCTTCTTACAATTAAGCTGTGTATACATTTTCATTCATGCACTTCTTGCACAGGATCGGGACACAGACAAGAAGCGAATTGAAGAGCTGCTGGAGGAGAATATGGTCTTGGAGATTGCACAGAAACAGAGCATGAATGAGTCTGCACACCTAGGCTGGGAACTAGAACAACTGTCAAAAAGCACAGATCTTGCAGACAGTGAGTAGCAGCTGCAGTAGCTTTTGTGGTGCTTACTGGGAACAGTTTAAATGAAGTCAGTGGGATAAATTAGAATAGATGGATATTCAGTTATTAGTAAAGCTATCTAGAAGAACAGCTTTATTTTGTAAAATAACTGAATATGAGCATGGCACTACGTTAATTCTTAAAACTATTTTCTGTCTAGAATCTTATTTTTCTTTACGAAATTAATGGCTAATTGTTATCTTTAATTCACAGTCTTGCAAAGGAGGCTTGTCTTAGCCTGTGAAGTTAATGGCACTCTATTCCTCCTTATTCCTTATCCATGATTTTGCTTATAGAATTGTCAGTGGCGAAAAACACTGTTTTCTCAAAACTAACAAATTTTGATTACCAGTACTTCAGGAAAATGTAAAACTATCTGATTTTCTGACTTCTTTCAAAATTGCAATTTTTGTCCCCCTCCTGATTTGGTTTCACTAGTGATGTAATAGAATGAAGGATGCCTAGTTTTGTTATCTCCTATTTATTCATTTCCAAGAACCACAACTTTCAAAACTCGCAACAGAGTGTTTAAAAAAAAAAAAAAAAGTTCCTTCATAGTAGTTCTATCTTTTCTAGCACTGGAGCTCCAGAACTGCTTCCAAGTAAACAAACAAAAAGAAAGTGAGAGGAACTGAGAACATCAGTTATCTTTTGTATTCAGTAGGAAAAAAAAAAAAGAAGCCTGATTAAAAAAGAAAAAAAAAACACGATGTTTTTTAGAAGGATTGTGTTATCCTTGCTTCCATTTCACAAATGATTCTGTTTAAGAAATCCCACATCGATGGTCCTTGCTGTTCCAAACACAATCATCTTGTGCAGGCAGAGCCAGTCTGCCAAGCCCTTTGGGTAATGCATAGTAAGAAAAACCTCCTCCTCTTGGCTTTCAGGTTGAGTCTGCAAGGTTGGCAGGTATAAAAAAGTTTTAGCTGTTAGTTGGAAATATTTTATTCAAAATCATTAAAAAAAAACTAAGCTTGGAAGCAACATAATTTAGACAGGCTTTGCTTCAGAACAGAATTGAACTGGAACATTTTGTTAATGTTTACTATTTGACTCCTAATTTGATCAAAACTCTCCAGGTGATAGTCTTAGAAAAGACACAAATAGAGTTTTAACATTTTCAGAAATTTGCCAGTTTTGAAGTGTTCTGTTTGGTGTGTGTAATAGCGATGATTATTTTAGCAGGAGTGAATAATTTTCTGAGGCTTAAAGTGACTTTAACATTGTTTTTAAATGTGATTTTGAGCCGAAGGGTAGCAATTGTTCTGTGTGAAACGGGATTGCTTTTTTATTTATTCTGATGCTGAGTAGAGAAAGGAACAGAGCAGCAGAGGGTTTGGTACTGGAAATTAATTTGGGTGTTAGTGAGACTTTAGATCTCTAAACTTTTAAAGTAATGTCTCTGTTGTAAAACTTGCATAAATGTTGTTAGTCTTAAGATTTTGATTTCAGAGAATTCTGTGATCAATATTCTGATGGATGTCCTGTGCTTGTGCAGCTGGTAATAAAATATCTTCCTGGATTCAACATATCAGGGAAGTAGCTGTGAGGCTAAGCACCTGAACTCACTTTTGTAAGAGTTTTCCGTGACTAAATAGGGTCAGGTACCTGAGTTCTCATTGGCTTTTGGAAGTGCATCATCTTGGTGTGTTACAAACAATTCTCAATGTTTTACCCTCTGCCTCAGTTATTTCCTTTGATGGAAGTCTGAAAGGGTATCAAAATGTGTCTTCCTACTAACCATTACTGGTTAAAGTAACTTTGAGTAAGTTAGGAAAGTAAGTAGCTTTTAACATGGTTATCTCCTTAGATGCTTCCTTGTTTATTAAAGATGTTGCTGTTTTCTGTGGAAATATATTCTATTTTTATGAAAGTGTTAACTTAGCAGTCAAGCTGAAATGATAATGATCTGGCTGCAATAATTTTCATAAAAGCAAGTCTTACGGACCTAGAAAGGGGGATATTTCTGAATTGGTTAGTGCCTCCTTCTGATTCTCCTGTTTCAACAGCTAGAAAGTCCTTTGTGTTTGAGCTGAATGAGTGTGCGTCGAGTCGCATACTGAAGCTAGAGAAGGACAATCAGAGCTTGCAGAACACGATCCAGGAACTGAGAGATGCCTCCTTGACCTCCAGAGAGAGCAGCCTAAAGTTTGCGGAACTGGAAAAAGAAAATCAGCAGCTCAGCAAAAAGGTAATTCTTGCTCACAGGAACAGGGAGAGCTGTTTGGTTTTTGAGCACAGTGTGTGCAGAGCTTTACAGCATTCCTGAACAATGAGGGATTGCAGGGAGTTCACCAAAGTTTTCTAGGAGAATGGGCACATTTTCAGGCCCTTCTATGTAATGTGAGAAGGCCTCTTCTCACACTGGTATACTCCATTGCCTTCTACCCCACTGCCTACATAGATGCATCACTGTAAGCAAAAGTGACTGTTCCTGTTCCATAACTCCTGTCCTTTGGTGCTCGTTTGCCCCTGCATATGGTGCTGTTGTTTCTCTTACTCTGTCTTCTTGTGACAGTCGCTACTGCTTGCTCTGTCAGGTGAGCAAGCTGTGGCCACATTTAAATTTTTTTTTTTCCTTGTTCGAAAGTTTTTAGTGTTGTTTCCATGTAAGTCAAGTAAATTGCAGAGGTGAACTCAGCTTACTGTATTTTTAAATAATTGTCTTTGCTGTTCATAGTCCTGGATCAGCTTTTCCTCCTTGTCTAATCCTTTTGGCTATTACAGGTTCTCTAGTGTCTCTGTCTCTGCAAAGCTCTGGTTTCTTTTCATCCGTGGTAACAAATGTGCAAGTCATCACTTCTTAATTTTTTGTGTGTATACACACACACACGTTACACACCATTATTAAGTGTTATTACTTTTAGATCAAATGTCAGCTCAGCCCTGTCCTTGTGAAATGTAGTGCTCAGTTCACCCACAGTCACTAACTTTATTTTTGCCTGACTAGAAACTTGCATTCTGAACCCTGAGTACTTGAGCCAAGTGCCAGTGGGGAAAGAGGAGGCTTGTCAGTCTGACGAATATGAAAAATTTCCGTGTCGATTTCTGCCATGTTCCTACCTGTGCTAAATTATGCAGAATATAAGGCCCATTTCTCCTTTCCCTGTTGCCACTATGACCTGTGTGTGCTATGCTGATACAAGGATTTTAGTCCTCTCTGGTCTACTTGTTGGCTGAGTGCTTTAAAGGACAAGGGGAGAGAGGATCTGGATATGAAATGCTAGTCATAGATTACTAGATTGTAATTAGTACTGAGTGTCGACTTCTCTGCCAAGGAGAACAAGGATCCATCACTGCCTTCTGGAGAGATTCTCCTGCCAAGATGAGAAAACAGTTCTGCTTCTTGATTTTTTTTATTTTTTTTTCCCCCCTGTGCACAAGGAAAGTTGTTTGCAAAAATTCAGTTCACTGTACTCCTTCACCACTCCAATTTATGAACTATTGTGTATGAGTAATTCACTCCAGCTGTAATTTACATGCTTAACATTTAAGATCAAGAGATAGAAAGCACTCAGCAGATACCTGTGGTGTACAGCAATTTAAGTCATTTAAACAGCTGTGGTCAACCTTTGGCTTTGCCCCAGGTACATTTCTGTGGGCACCTCCGGTTAACGGCACTATATTAGTGCCAACAGTTGTGATTCCAGGATTAGTTGGATGTTTTCAGTGACAACGAATGTGTTGATGTGGTGGGGTCACCTACAGATCTGATAATTAAAAAAGACCAGTAGTAGGGAATGCCTGTGTGGAGCAGAGAGGTCACCCAGTGCATCAGACCAATGAGAAAAAACAACAGTGAGTTAGAAATGAAGAGCAGTTGAAATGTGTGAAAGGGAATAAATCAAATTCTTTACCAGAGGAACACAGAATATGATAGGAGTTGACGTAGTCTGTAAGTGTTGACTGAATGCCACAGGCCAGTCAAGTTGCTGACTGGCTCCATTGCCTAATCGGAGAGAGAGGGAAATAAAGGTAGTAGACAGTATTGTATAGCGTGTGGGAGATGTACACTTTATACAGAGACCTGATATATGATATATAAAATAATCTAGGTTTGAGGTGTGGCTTTTTAATCTTATTTCTTCTCACATGCTTTTGTATTTCTCTCACACGTGTAATTAGGAATTAATCAGAACTTAATTAGTTGTCTTAATATGTATGAATGTACACGGGGGGGATGTCCAGGGCAAACGGATGATAGGGGGAAAGAGAGAGTTGGGGCTGAAATAACTGCAAAAACCATGTGTTCTGTGATTAACTGCAGTAGATGGAGGAGAGGGTGGCAGTCCTTAAGGACTGTTAAGGAGAACAGTATATAAAGACACAGGACAAGAGACGGAGAAGCAGTTTTCTCTAATTCTATGTGCCTGTTGTGCCTGCACCTTTTTTTTTTTTTTTTTCCCCCCCCTCGGTAACTTACCTGTGATACCCAGAGTAAGATCCTGCCCTCCTAAAGCTGTTTAAATAGAATCAGATTTCACCCAGGGTCCAGGACTTTTAAAACTTGTTATCGGAGTATGCTTGGCTGCCCGCTGATCTAGTTGTGCTTGGAAGGGTCATGTAGCAGGAGCGGAAGGGGATTATTCAGGGTAGTACAGGTGAAGATGATACTAAGGAGAAGTCCTGTACTCTTCCCCCCCACCCCGCAGGGTTTCAAGAGGAGCTAATAGTAGAAAATCCTCCTCTCGGGCACAGTCCAGGAGCAGCAGTCCAAGTAACTAACATGTTTTTCTGCATCCTTGGACTGAAACAAGTTGTAAACAGTAGTTTCTTACTTGCCTCCGATTCTCTGGGAGGTGCTAATGAAGACCAGCTATTGCAGAATTACTGAGTTTATGTTCCAGCCTTCTCTGAGCAGCTCCTTTGGGACCGATGAAACCTTATCATGGTTACATTTCTAAATGTTAAGCCCTTCTTATCTCCAGTATGGGCAGTATCAGCTTGTTTAAACACTTCCTGTAATGAGGCCTGTGTTGACATAGGCAGAGCCCAGCCTCCAGCCATTTCCCACTTGTAACAATTATTGTTAATACCTTTTTCACTGGCATTTTCATTGTTGGCAAAGTTCATAATATCAACACAAAAAAATAAACTGATACTTCTGCAGAGCTGTTGGTGTTCACAGTATTTTGCAAGCATAAAAAGGAATACTTCCTGCCTTGGATAGTTAGGTCTCCGAACCTCTTGCTTCTATATAGTGAAGAGCTGCTTTTTTACAGTGCTCAGTACATTATAAGACCAGCTTTCAAAAGGAGGTAGTAAAAAGATGCTGTTCGTTGTAGGACTGGGCCCTTATTCACAAATCATTCAAATCCAGTGTTGTGATCTGCTGAGGAAAACAGAGGGCTAACAGAACACAGGGAGAGGGAATGTAAACTTGAATTCCAGTGCTTTTTCTCTATTCTGGATTTTTAATTCTGTTGTTTACTGAGTTGTCTTAATAACCTTCTCATCAGCTGGTGAAGTAAGGCCATCGGCGATGGAGAGGCTAGCAGGAGACAGAGTCTGTCAGGATAGTGAGCACTAGAAACTTTAGTTGTTGACAGGAGCAAGAAAAGGGCCTTTAGACAGATAGCTGAAACATTTCTCACTGATGTACCTTTATGGTCTCATCTTAATAGGCAAGAAGGAGATTCTTGGCACTGTGAGAAAATAAAACAGTCTCACTGCTCTCCTGCACCTGGCAAGCTGCAGAAGGGAAGAATTGCATCCCTCAGCCATACTCCCTGTCTCCTTCCTCTGTGTTCTTGAAAATACCTTTAAATGTGAACAATCATTGTGTTAGGCTGTCTGATGTGTTCTGGGATGTTCTCTCCACACAGATTGAAAAGTTGCAAAATCAGATTGAAAAAGAGAAGCAAAGTAATCAAGATCTGGAGACCTTAAGTGAGGAGCTGATAAAAGAGAAAGAACAGCTACAAGTCATCATGGAGACTTTGAAAGCCGACAAAGACAGACAGGTGCAAACTTCACAAATGTAATCCAAAAGCATATGCTCAATAGTGGCAATTTACTGATGCCATTTAGATGCCATCTATTTCTGTCAGGGAGACAGGGCAATTTGAGAGCTAATATCTGCAGGATGAACTTGTTCAAATGCAGGTAAAAGGTCTCTGAACAAAAAAACCCCAGCATTTTTTGGTTGATACTACCTAAGCAAGATATTTTGTTATTTAATCTTTGCCCCACAAGTCATGGTGTAATTTTTAATACACATTATGCAATTAAGAATCAAATGCAAATCCCAGTCTAAATTATAATTGCTTCAGCTGGAATTTGGCCAGTGCGGTAAATGCTCTGCTTTTGCAGAAAGTATATCCTTAATGAGATCTATAACTACTACCAATATTCAAGACTTTAGGGGTTTCTGAAGTCTTAACAGAAAGAATGTGTCCTCAGTTCTCAAAGGTGTTTACATTTGTAAACTTAGAAAGATATCCTTAATGAGAAGGAGTTCCTAACAAAGCAGTTACTTCAAGGTGTTCTGTGAAGGTATCTGTCTACTTTCTCTCTCTGCCTGAACCTTCTTAGCTGTTAGGAGGAACACAGCACCATTTTTAATTCACTATAGTCCCAAGTTACCAGAGGTATCAAGTTTTTTTCATGAGTTCAGATTGTTGGTTTTAGTCAGGGATAACTATTGAAGAATTTGTATTGGGTTAAACGGAGGCAGTTTTGTTAACACACTCACCTGGCTGCTTCAGGTCTAAGTTGTACTGCACATTGTAAGGTAGATGAGTAGCATTTGCATGACTTCTTTTTTTTTTGTTTGTTTTGTTTTGTTTGTGTAGATAAAGGACCTTAAACAAGAAAATGATCACCTTAATCAAGTGGTCTTGTCCTTGAGGCAAAGATCTCAAGTAAGCAGTGAGGCTGGAGTAAAAGATATTGAAAAAGAGAACAAGATCCTTCATGAAACAGTTACAGAAACTAGTAGCAAACTGAGCAAGCTGGAATTTGAGAAGAAACAATTACAAAGGGATTTTGACCAGGTTAAAGAGAAAGTGGAAAGAGTGGAAGAAATGGAGAAAGAACTCCATCGGCTGGAGAGGGAGAATGAACAGCTCACAAAGAAGGCAGCAGCCATGAAAATAGTGACAGAAAAAGTTGAAGTTCTTGAGCAGGAAAATGGGGATCTGGAAGTGGAAAATAGGAAATTAAGAAAATCCCTGGACACATTGCAGAATATTTCCATCCGGCTTGGGGATCTGGAAAGGGACAACAAGCAGTTGGATGAAGAAAATCTGGAGCTCAGGAGAGTGGTAGAGACCATGAGATTTACCAGCACAAAAATGGCACAAATAGAAGCAGAAAATAAAGATTTGGAGAGGGAGAAAGAGGACCTAAGGAAGAATGTAGAAATGTTAAAAGTGCTGAGCAAGAAATCAGAAAGACTGGAGCTAAGCTATCAAAGTGTCAACTCCGAAAACCAGAGACTCCAGCAGATGCTGGAGAACAGCAGCAAAAAAATCCAGGAGCTAGAGAAAGAAGTGCAGGGAATGGAGAGTGAAAACCAGGTCCTTCAGAGAAACCTGGAGAAGCTAAAGATTTCTACCAAATGGCTAGAGAGGTTAGAGAAGGAGAACAAAGACCTGGAGCAAGAAATGTCTCAGCTAGAGAAAGACAAAAAAATGCTAGAGAAAGAAACAAAACGGCTTTGGCAGCAAGTGGAACTGAAAGATGCTATTTTGGATGATAGCACAGTAAAGTTGGCGGTTGCTGAAAAAGAAAACAAGACACTAGAAAAGGAAATTGCTCGATTCAGAGATTCATCTAATAAGCTGAAAGAATTTGAAAAGGACAATAAGGATCTCATAAAGCAAGTTACAATTGATAAAAGAACACTAGCTACATTGAGAGAGGTAAGCAAAATACTACTGTTTTTATCACAGTGCTTTTTTTTTTTTATTTCTGCTCTGCCAGGTAGCAAAGGGAGCCATCTATTCCATGACTATTTGATCTATGAATTAGGAGATCTTCACAGTCTTAACAGGCATCACAGGATAGTGTTGCCTTTTGGATGTGGAACTTCCAAAAATTAAAACATACCACTCTTGGTCCAATTACCCTGCAGCAGTGTAATTACGCTTGTTCAATTTTGCCAGTAATTTTCCCTGTGTCAAAAACTCAGAGTCAATAGTGAAAATGCTTAAGTCCCTCAGCAAGAAATCCCATTGTCTCAGGAAACTTGCATATTGAAGCCCTGTCACTCATGTGTTTGTGTGTGCTGTGTGTGCGCATGTGCTCAAGTGTAGGCTGGGCTTTTCACACTAGTTGCTGAGAAGGGGGAACTCCCTCTGCTTGTGCTGTGTCCCCTGGCCTGCACATCCTTTCTGGCAGGTGAACAGGATGACAGTGTTGGCAGAAGAAATTCACTACAGTGAGCGAGACAGAGGCCAAAAGAAGCATTCTTCAGTTTCATGTTGAGTAAACTATAAATAAAGAAAATCAGTTTAATTCTGCGCTGAGCTGACACTGATGAAGAATTTTCACTGACTGTCTTGGGACTAGGATTTTATCCAATGCCTTTTTTCATACTCTTTGGTTTAAAAATCTCCAGCGCTGGATAATTATCAGTGTCCCTTTTACAGCAACTAATCATGTCAGTGCTGTTACAGGATTTGGTCCTGGAGAAGCTGAGGAGTCAACAGTTGTCTAGTGAGCTGGACAAACTGAGCCAGGAACTGGAGAAGATAGGATTGAACAAAGAGCTGCTGCTACAGGATGACAATGGCAATGATGACACGTGAGGAAACTAAGCTCGCTTACTCATGCTTGTGACTCTGCAGGCTCTCCCTCAGACATCCAAATTCAACCCCTAGCTTAAAGAAGCCCCTTCTTTTCTGTTCTCATCTGTCTCACTCCAGTTACCCTTACCAATTTTGAACACACAGCCTATTTTTTTGTAGCAAGCCTGGCAATATCATGAAAGGTTTTGAAAATCTTTTCTTGCAAAGAATGAAAGAAGGAAGAAATGCCATTCTCTCTCTCTCCGTGCTAGCTAGTATTATTACAGTTCCCTTGTAGAGCAGCTGGGTAACCACTTCAGTGATCCACTGTGTATATTCCTCCTGGTATTCTCTTTATAAGCAAGCAGAACAATGCCTAACTGTTGTCCTTCAGATGGTGTGTGACAAGGCTTGGTGATCCAACCAACTGTTAATGTAAACGTAGATATTGCCTAAGAAATTCCTGATGGCGAATCCTATAGTCATTAACAAAGAAAGCCCAACAACCCACATGTTTATAGGCCTCTTGATAAGACCCAGTTAGAGAAACATACTTTTTGGAAAAAATTTTAGGGCTTATTGCAGCTTTTTATCCCCATCAGGAATGTACAGAAGAGACATGAGAAGAAATATCTGTAGTGTAATTAGGGGCAGAATAGAAAAACTTACTTTCTTTTAAATTATGTAGCTTTAAATATTCTTATAGAACCATGTGGGTGTTACCCATACCAAAATTGATTGGATTTTCCCATAAGCAGGTTCCTTAACAATAATCTATCAGCAGAGATCTGTGCACTAGAGGAAATTCTGTTCCTGAAGAAGCAAACACATGTAATGTAACATGTGATGAGACTTAGAATGAGTGAAGGCAAAGTCTGCTATCTGGATGGTGGCTCATAATCTAGTGGCAGATGTTGGAAAGTTTTTTCTCATGTTTTTCAGAAAATACAAGATTCTGGAAAGCAAAACTGAATCAGCACTAAAAACAGCAGTAGCTGTGAAAGAGGAAAAGATTGCAATGCTGGAAGCTCAAGTGAAAGACTCTCTGAACTTGAACCAGCAGTTACAGAATGAGCTAAATATGGTAAGAGGTGAACTGCATTTTAAATGTTCTCAGTATGGTTTTGCACATTCACATGCTTTTTGCTCAACTGGAACAAATTATATGCATTTCTTTCCTCACCACATACAAGTTCCCTCAAAGGCTGTTTGATTTGACTACTTTCTCCTGTCCCATTGTATATAATAGCACTGATCTTGGCGAAATTCTTGGGCTGTGGTTCAGGGCAGGAGTTTTTTAAGTAACCACCATTTGAAATCTCTGTTTCTCCATGGTGTTTTTGTTTGTTTTTTTTTTTTCATGGCCATGACATTTTTTTCCACTTTCTTCAAAGAAAATATAGGCTGAGGCAGATGGCAGTTGAAACTTCTCACCAAGGATAGCCTGTTTGTTAGGTGACGGTGAGGTTGAGTCAAGGGGTTCCTGACTGCAGGCCAAGAGACACAGGTTCCTTCACCTGTCTGCCTCAGCTTCCTAATCTGTGAAGCAGGAGTAATAGTTTTTGAATCCCTTTAAATGCTTACAGTGCAAAAGAGGAACTGCATATTACATCATTATTAATATAAAATCCCAGTGTTGAATCAGTTGTAAAGTTTGTTCCTTGTTGGCTTTACAGGTAAAGAAGGACTTTGATGCACTCAAGCAGACCCAACAGGATGGGCAGTGTGCTCAGAATTCACTGAAGTATTCTGCAGAGAAACTCGTTCCCAATCACCAAATGAAGGAGAAATTAGAAACAGGACATCGAGAAGCTACCATGGAACTTCTGAAACTGAAAGACAGGGCAATAGAATTGGAAAGGAATGTAAGCCTTCTTCCATTTCCTGTTATTTCTCAGACTTCCCTTGTGACCATGAGTGGATCGCTAGGACCTGTTTTTTCAAGGCTATAGCAATCTGGTAGGCTTTTTGAGCACTCAAGTCTACCAAATTCCTCAGACATCTCTTAGGACCACATGAGACTTTAAGGGTATATGTCTTGTACAGCATCTCTATGGGGATGAACCTTGTGTTTAATATCTGTCCTACCTTCCTTTAATGCTGGGAAGAATTTCCTCTTGCACATTTGTTGCAGAAGGATCATCACTAATTGGTTCTCATCTTTGATAGGACTCCAAATGATAGAACAGCTGTTTCATTTCTTCCTGTTACCTCCCTTCAATCCCATCTCTTTTAGAATGCTGCCCTGCATACTGAGAAGCAGCTGCTTAAAGAACAGTTGAAGCACTTGGAAATGCAGAATGTCTCCTTCAACAATCAGATCCTGACACTACAGAAGCAAAATGTCTTCCTTCAGGAGCATAACACTGCCCTGCAGACGCAGACAGCCAAACTCCAGGTCAGAACAACCCTGCGCCTTTGTGCCAATAGACTGGATTTTGTTATGGTAATATGGAGAATGACAGCTGACAAGAAAATGTTGGCTGATATACGTAGGTAAAGATGAGGCCCATAAAGTGGAGCTTAGATTGAGATCTGAATTTCTCCAAGCTAGGAGAGAAATTGGCTCTATAGCTACTATCTGGGTTTATCTTTATGAAGAAGTAATTATTTGAGGCCAGTTTTTAAAATGAACTAATGATGCAGCAAAATCTAGATCTTTTCTAGAAGCTGCACTAAAATAAAAGGTCTTTGCTCTTTTTTCTGTTAATGCTATGTCTGTGAAAGAACTTTTGAAGAAATGGGAATAGGACACAAGTCAACTCCCAAGAAACATTGTAGTAATGGGTTCAGATCACAGTTTTCAGACTTTCAAATAAAATGTCCAAGTTGCCTATGAAAAGCAGTTACTCTTAAATGTCATTTTAATTCTGAAAAAAAAAATTTAGTTCAAGAAAGAGAAAAATTTTTCAAGACAAATTTGGATTAGCTTTAGTTTTCATATTGTCTGAATTTCACTTTCTTCTAGCTTTTCAGCCTGCAGGTCACATAGTTTTTGGTTCTTTTAACTTAATTCTCACCTGCAAGTGAAATAGAACAACAACATACAAAACCGGTGCACTGTGCATCTACTGAAATCAAACTTGTTAGGAATGCTGCCCCCACACACAGTGGTGCAGTTCATTCTCATGTGTTTAGATGAACCTAACAAGTTTTCATTCAGTTTTACACAAGCATGGAGCAACTTTGGCTTTTGTATGTGATGCTGGAGCTGTAGATGGGTTGCAAGTATTCCAGCTCACCTTAGTCTTCAGACTGAAGAGTATCTGCTAGTATAACAGTGTTGTTACAGTTTGGAGATTATCCTGATGCATTTCAAACCCTTGCTAGCATGAGTTTGTATGGTGCATATTACTATGCTCAAGTGTCCATAAATGTCTTAAGTCTACAAAGCAATAGATATATCCTTGATTAATTGTATGCAGATATAAACTGTTATTACATGCTTGTTATCTGTACTGGTAAATGTAAATAAATATGCTTGCTTTTTATTTGAGAAACTTTAGGTAGAAAATTCAACCCTCAGCTCCCAGAGTGCTTCACTGATGGCCCAGAATGCTTTACTCCAAAATCAGCAGACAGCCAAGGAGAATGAGAATGAAAATCTACTGAAACAGAAGGAGCAGTTAAAAGCTGAATATGAATCATTGCTTCAGGATCATGAACACCTTGCTTCACTGCATGAACGGCAGTCCACAGAATATGAAATGCTAATAAACCAGCACAGCTGCCTGAAAACATTACACAGAAACCTGGATCTGGAGCATAAAGGTCTGGGCGAAAGGTATGCTCACTGTTCACTTCACTAGGAAAGTTGCATAGCCAAAATGTGTCTTAAATTTAGTCTTAAATTTTGATCTCCAATTATAAACAAAAATTACTGTTTTATTACAGTAAGGTGTTATCTTGACAAAGTGTCTTCTCATTTTTGTTGTCATTAGGAGATTAGATGAAAATACTTGAAAACCTGTACATTTCAGACCTATGAAGGTGGCAGACCACAGATGACTCTTGATGATATTTAGCAAACAGAATCTTGGGGGAATATATTGTCAGAAGTAGCTTAAAGGCCTTTACTACATTTAAGGATCTAGGCTATAATAACACATATCCTTAAAATGATTTTCCCAGTCCTACTATGTGATATCTTTTCTCATCATACAATAGGATCTGTAAGTCGGCTAATTAATTACCTAAGTGTGAGTGATATGAGAAACAATATAAATCATTGATGATTGTGTGTAGTATCACCCATATGGCCAAAGAGGCTGTCTGAAGGAAGCCCTATTGAGCCAGATGTGAAATGGTGATGTATTATTTATTTCTTTCTAGTTCTCACAATCTAAGGCTTTTGTTTCAGGACTTTCAGTTGAACTGCGAAATAATATTAATCAATTTACTGTTTAGTTTCTAGTCAGTGTCATTTTCTGATTAATGTGCTTGAATGTAACAGTATAAATAATATACTGCTACATAAAGGCCACTATGCCTACCCATCAGAACTTTATTTTTTACCATTTCAATTATTTTTCCCAAAATATCTATTTTTTTAGGTTGAGTTTCTATGCAAGACCCCAAGTTGGGTCAGTGGTCAAGAGCAAGTCAATGTGATCTTTGAGGGTGGACTAAAAACTGGTGCTAAACTTTCCCAAGCACAAAGGAGCTGGCAATACAGTGTGCAATAGATTTTGATAAAGTACAAAACTAAACCAACTGTGATGAAAATATCCACTGAGGCTGCTTGACAGGACAGCTGCTTGGCTGTCAACTAAATGAGCTGTAAGTGATGACACAGACACTGTTCATGCTTACCAAGTAGACTCAGACTGATTAATGGTTGTCATTGATGCAGGCTTTGCTTAAGAATATCACACTGGGGTGTGTAGGTGCAGTTTGCTGGGTTCCTTCTTTTCTTGATGAGTACCACTTATTAAACAGTTGTGTACGAAAACGATGGTTTTCTGAAAAATAAGTTCTCTCTAGTGGTAAGCGCTCAGACCACTATTGTGAAAATTAGCGATTTGGATTCTCTCTTACTGAGGTATGACTGCCACTGAGAAATGTTGCAGGGGAGCAGACGGTAATCTTTTGTATACTCTGAACAGGCTGATTTTGGCAGTTCTAAGAGTGCAGTGTCCTCCTCAGCAGGTCAGGCTGGAAGATACTTACTTGTCAAGGTGATTTGTCCAAGGACAGCCTGTGTCTCCATTTGACTGTCAGGGAAAAAAAAAAGACAAATTACTTCCCCCCCCCCCCCCCCATGTGCTATCTGTGTTCAGCTGGCTGAGAAGGACGGGGGGAGCAAGTTAGAAAAGCAGCTGGAAGAAAACTGTTTGTTTTCTTCTGCCACTCAGTGGCATTTAGGTGCT
Organism: Apteryx rowi; assembly: GCF_003343035.1. Taxonomy (NCBI): domain Eukaryota; kingdom Metazoa; phylum Chordata; class Aves; order Apterygiformes; family Apterygidae; genus Apteryx; species Apteryx rowi. Next base: position 7,963,546 of record NW_020450760.1, read on the forward strand.
AAGATGAAATCTCTCACCTAAAATACACCACCCACTAAATGCTCCCAGAACAGCTGAGTACAGCTGAGCAGCTGGCCTGTGCAGTGTCTGAGCAAGATGGGCTTTGCTTGTCCTGGACTCCAAAGCAATGTTTTTCTCAGTTGGTGACAGCATGTTTAATCATAGTTCTGTTGCTTATGGCAGGACTGCGCTCCTGCAGAAACCTGTGATTGCAGCTCGTGTAGAAAAATCCACAGCAACTTTAGTTAGCTTGTGGCCTGCTAATGCTGTGTGCAGCCAGGATCCCTAAGGTTTGTGCAGCTCACGGGGATGCCTGTGATACCACAGAATGTTTTCTGCACCTGAGTAAACTTCATTAAACCTCCCTCAACTATATCTGCATAGTCTTAGTACCACACTGTGGATTTAATAATAGGTTGTGTGTAACTGTAACGAAATGGCCTGTCATAGCCCAGCAAACCACAGACATGTGGGTCTGACTTAGCAAGAAGAGGAAAGTTAGTATGTTAGAGCCATTTACCATTAATAGTAGTTTCTTTACTTTGTGGTGTTTGATTGGCTGCCTCAGTTAACAGAGGAAAGCTGGACTCTTCTGCCTGCATTTTTAAATTGCTTTAAATACTGCATATTACTAAGGGGAGATAATAAGTTACTAGCTACAGTTGATTGGCAGAACCTTGAGCAGTTCTTTGTGACTTGCTCTGAACAAGTCTGTAATCCTGCACAAACACTGGAAAAACTCATCCCACTGGAAAAAGAGAATCCCTGCTGTGCAGAGTTACATATTGCAGGGACTTGCATTATTATGTTAGCAGTGCTGTCTGGAAGTCATATTTATGGATTCCTTCTGCCACATGCTTTCTATCATAGTTGAGCATTTTTTAAATTTTCTCAGTCACAAATATCCACCCGCAGTATCTCTCCAAACAGAGCAGCAGAAGGGGCAAAAGCCGAAAACCACAGTTGGAACAGGAGTAAAGAGGAATATGGCTGTTCAAGTCCAGGAATGGATTGCATCAAAGCCAAAATGTATTTTATTTGCATCTATAAGGATATATTTATAAAAACCCTCTTCCCATTTGCCTGGGGCTGATGCTGAAGAAATGAGTGAGCGTGAAAGCTGAATAGCCTATGGGCTGGGTAACCTTGCCCACTGGTAAAGCCTCTCGTTGCAGCGGCATGCTCATGCTCGTCAGGTTGTGTAAATCCTGCTCAGATGGTAGCCTCCCGGCTGAATCCGGACTACAAGTAAATTTTGCTTAGGGATTTCACTAGGGCTCTGGCGATGCAGGATCATCTGCATTCTTGCAGACAATCTCCAATTTCGTATCTATATCCTAATGTCTAAGGGAGCAGCTGTGGTCCACCACAGGAGTTCCCATGCCCAAAGGCAGCATGGGGAGCTGGGCCAAGCTGTAAAACTGGGCCAGTATGCTGCTTCCTTCTAAGTAGTCCTCATTAAAAATAATCAGAAGGCTTGGGTTGGGTAAAAATGAACAGAGGAGCCTTATCAAAGGGAAACAATGAAAGCATTTCTACAGAGAAGGCCAAGGTAATCTCTGCCAAGGTATTGACTGTGGAGTTTGTCTTCTCAAACTCTGGATTGGCACAAAGTCTTGTTTGAAAATCCTTCTGGGAGCTGGATGTGAAACCTTCCTCTGCTTTCAGGTTCTTCCATTTGTTGTATGGACATTGAATTTGAAATGTCCTGGAGCTGAATGAAGGAAGAAAACAAATAAGGTTAATTTAAACTCCACTGCTACCAGTGGAAATGAATAGTAAAAAGCAGTTTTTGTCTGGGAGACAGGTACTTTTCTGCGTGGCCATTCAGTGGACTGAAATTTGGGACAGGCTGTAATATGACTCTGGGATGAAGGGAATGGTAGCCTGAAAGAAAAACAAGTTGGCAGGAGCCAATGTACTTGGTGCTCTCTGCTGCTTTTCTTTTTGTTTTGAAGTTTCAGTGGCTGCGGAGCGGCTGCCTGTGCTCTGCATTCATCTCTGCTAGGATGAGTCGGCCGTGGCTGGTGGGACAGGTGCAGACAGTGTGTGTTAGAACTTTTTCAAGCATCGCTGTGTCTTCTGTTTGGTTGCTGTTTTAAAATTGCTTAAAATGGGTGTTCTGCGAGTGGCATAGACATCTCTGCCCAGGCATATTTCAGGGCAATATCCTTTTATCACTGTCACAAACAAATGTGCTGGTGCGTTTGACCTTCTCTGCACCAGTGTCCCCAGTAGTTTCTGCTAGTTGTGTGGGTGGGCGCAGCCTCTGACAGAGGCCACCAGAGGAGAAAATCTTCTGAGAACAGCTTGCTATTTTACAAAGTGGCCTCAGCCCACCTCACGCTGAGCAGTGTTTTCTGAACACAGGCACGGTAGCCGCTCAGCAAAGCTGAGCCCACCTAACCTGTGCCTGTGCCAGGTATCAGCAAAGCTGTGCCACCGTTGCTGCTATTTTAGGAAACTTAAAATATAGTTGAAAGCATCTGCCTTCTCTCTCTGCCCCAGTCCCTGCTGTCGATGACTTGCACACAAATTGAATGAGCCTGGTAAAAGAGCCCTGTGCCATTGAGGCCCAGGCGCAAGCACCCGTGCCGCCCCTGGAGCTCTCATTGGTGAACAAGCAGACCCTCAAGCAGCTAGGTCAGCCTCTGCTTGTGGGTGTTTCACTGTCACCTCTGACTGATACTGTCCTTGTTGGCTGCCTAGAGTATGCAGGAGGTGGTAGTTCATTTCACTGGGGGTTGTTTTTGTTTGTTTGTTTTGTTTTTTGGCTGCTGCTTTCTGCTTTTAAGTAATCTTCTTGAAACCTGCCACTGATAATTATTTAAGAACAAGGACCCAGATAAACCATGCAGCTTCTCTCCACCCTGGAGACTCATGTACTTTCTATCAAATGATCAGGATCTGAAAATGAAATAAGGTTCTGACAATTGCATTCCAATTTGTTTAAATCCTTCCCCCCCCCCCCAAAAAAAAAAAAAAAAAACCCTCCTTTTGGGCTTACAGATTAAGCTGAGTTCCATCCACACTGTGGAATTTTTCAGTCTTGGTGGATTTTTAACCACACAAATCTGTACAAAACTGAACAGTCAGAAAATAAAATCATTTCTGATGGTTGTAGTATCATCTATTAAAATAATCTTCAACTAGAAGAAGAAAAACACATGAATGAAAGCTAAGAGCGTGGCTTACTCTTCTCTTGTAGATACAACAGTTTAATGAAACATAAGGCAGAACTGGAAGAGCTGGAAATAGTTTTAAAAACTGAGAGAGAGGTTCTGCAACAAGAAAGGAGAACAAATGCAATAACCACTGGGGAAAATCAGAAGCTGAGGGAGGAACTCGACAGGTATGGCACCCTTGCCAAATTCTTGTATATATCATTTAAAAAGTCAATTATGCAAAATACACAGTAGTTTTGCTCTGTTGTTTTACTACCGCTTCAGGATATCTGTTCATTTCTCCCAACATCTGTTTTATTAATTTGGTTGTTTTGTTTAACTCATTGTCCATGAAGCTGATTATCTACACTGTCAACAACTGTTGTTATTCAGTGCTTCAGACATGGTCTGATTCTGGGACTTTTGTTCATTCAACATAAACTGCTACTTGTGGCTCAGTTCACAAGCTGTTTGTTTCTGCAATCATTTGTTTTCAAGAGCTTGTATTTAAGTAGAACTACAAATACCCAAGACTCGCCAAAATCTCGAGTTGTGTGAAATGATTCCTACCCAATTTTCCTCTCATAAGGAAAACTGTATTATGTTTTTTACACAATATGCTTTAATTCTTGGAATTAATGTTGCTGTTTATTCATGCTAAAACCCTTCAGTAAGCTAGCCTCCAAAGTTTACATAACACAACAGTAAAACATAACACCCTCACACACACCCCTACTGGGGCACTCATCGTTATGACCAGTTCAGTGCCACTGTTCATACTACAAAGATGTTTTAAGAAAAAGTTTGGAACAAATAAGGTGCTAAGGTCATGACAAGTACAAACAATGTCAGATTGAATCATGTTTAAAAATCACCTGTTAAGTTCGGTCACAAAATATACTTCTTGTACTTTAGTGTACTTTATAGTACTAAAGTGTACTTTAGAACACTGCAGCTTTGCAAACAAGGTTTCCTCAGGTTTGCTGTTTTCAACCTGAATCTTTGTTCTAATAGCGACAAGGGAAGATGTTGCAAAATGTTAATTGCAGTGTTGGGAGAGAAGAAGGCTTAGCTGCTCTGTCAGCAGATACAGGATTTAGTCTTTTCTATTTACATGTTTGTTTAACTTTATGCCTTCAGGAATAGTAGTTATTTTTAGATTTACCAAAAGCTTTAAAAGAATCCTACAGCATTATCTTATAACACTACAATATCTTACAGTTCAAGACACACTAATGCTCATATTTCATGCATCAGAAAAATAATTTTCTGAGTATTCTTTTTTTGTGACAAATAGAGCTGGCTTTATATCAAAATGCTCTTAAATGCATTGTGCCTCAGAAATTTGTAATGTCCTACAAATTGAGGAAGTATCAAACATGTTCCATCTATTTTCCCTTTAATTCTGTTGTAGATCTGATATGTTTTATAATGCTCTTATTGCTTCTCTATAACATTTTATTATCTGCTCAGTAATAAATTTAAAAATGTTTAGAAATTAGTCTTTGGAACTTAATTTTAGATTTAGTGACAGCTGCTCATTGATGGCGTGACCTTTTGAATGTGAAGTACTTTCTATGAAGTATTCTTTATAAGCCTGCCTCCTTCTTCATGTTTAGGGTGAATTTCTTGCACAGCCAACTAAAGGCAGAGTATGAAGGGCTGCATTCACACACTAAAGAGCTGAAAACTTCCTTGAACAACTCTCAGCTAGAGCTGAATCGTTGGCAGGCTCGCTACGATGAGCTGAAAGAACAACACCAGTCCATGGATATCTCTCTGACTAAGCTGGATAACCACTGTGAGGTGAGTTGCTATAAGTAGGTATACTGTTAGATTCCTGTTAGAGAGCTAACATTCTTTGTGTGAAGTTTTTGGCAAGTTTTAAATAGCAGGTCAAACTATACGGTCATAATGACATCCGCATTTACTTCAGAATTTAGCGATTTGTATCCCAGGTTGTTCTGTTACTGTGTTAGCTTAATTATGATACGTTTCCAGGGAAGTCAGTTGCAGAGAAGAGATTCATCTGTCTTTCTGTTTAACAGCTGCTATCACGTCTAAAGGGAAATCTGGAAGAAGAGAACCATCATCTCCTGAGTCAGATTCAGATGCTGAGTCAGCAGAATCAGATGTTGCTGGAGCAGAACATGGAGAACAAGGAGCAGTATCATGAGGAACAGAAACAATACATGTAAGAAATTAGAAATTTAGCTTGTGAAACCTAAAGAAACCTTATAGGTAAATACACAAAATTACTCATCTATGAGGAGTAGGAGGACAGGCTGGAGACTGGTAGGTCTACTTGATGCCTGGCTGGAAGGGGGGATGTTCAAGAGGAGATGTATGTACTGGGCAGAAGCTAGCTAATTTCTTTGCATTGCTTACCACAAAAGATGTTCAGGAGTCACCTGAACAGCACACTTTATTCACAACTCTTTACAAGCAATGCAGATGAGCCAATGTGAAAAGCTTAACTATGATAAATGGAATGCTAAAACTACTTACTAGAGTCATTTTATATTCTAGATTACTGGAGAAAAACAAATAATTGTACTCCCTTAGTTTTGGTCATTTGCATTATAGGGAATATTTCCTTTCATGTTCTTCTAAAGGATTCAAGTTTCAACATACATGAGTCTATCTCTGATGCTCAAGGTGACACACTTAATACGCTCTTTTTAAACCTACCATATATTTACAAAGAATCCTGTTTTCACTACAGTGAATTTCTCTTATCACTACAAAGGACGAAAAGCATTCCTAAGAATTTTAGTCCAAGCACCTCAGAATGGTATGGGAATTACTGACAAAGTTTTATTTCAGTATTGGATAACACAGTTGAAGTGTTAGAAATTGTTTGCTGAAAGCAACTGAATGTGGTTCAAATGTACTCCAAGTATATTTATGCAGGTGTTTGATAGTTCTGTGTTGGAGATACATTAGCTCTGTTACTTGGATGAAGGTAGATTCTTGCTTATGGGATTGTTATCATCCTCTCTGGGTGTTAATAAAATAGTGAATAAAAATCAGTAAGCCTGCATGGCACTTCTGAAAGTGCTTTGACACTGTTCACAGGAGATCAAAGTAGTTTTAAAAAGATAAAATGTTATTAATTTCCCTAGTTACAACAGAGTAAGCAGAGCAGGAGTAAAATAACCTGTTATAACAGAGAGAAAAAGTTCAAGCTGAGCAAGTAAGAATCTTAACCCCCAGGAAATTTGTCAGTGATCTGCGAATGAGGGTGAAGAATCAGCAAACAAATATTCAAAAAAACAAAAAAAATTAACCTTGACATCCACTAGTCAAAAAAAGGGGGGATATTCATGACTAATCTAACAAATCTACTATTCTTCTTTCACCTTTTATGCCTGCTGAGCAAAAATATTCACTCATCAGCAAGTTTGAGAGGTTTTGCATTTGCCCTCTCTAAACAGACAGTGAACAGGCTCAGTAGGATTCTGAGGCTTACGTATGGCTTTATAATAGGAAGGTATTTCACTTTCTTTCCTCTTGTGGCTTTTGGTTTTCATGTTTTTGATCATGCTTAATTTTATACGGGTAGTTCAAAATGTGCTTTTCCCCTTCACAGTGATAAATTAAATGCCTTAAGGAGACACAAGGAAAAACTTGAAGAGAAGATAATGGATCAGTATAAGTTTTATGATCCTACTCCAAAAAAGTAAGTCCCATTTGGGTTCATTTCTACTATTGATTTGTGAGGGTGAGAAAGGACTCTTTGTAACTGGAGATAATTGAAATTCCATCTGAAATAAGGACAAATGGTGATATCTCCACTTTTGTCTTCACTGTCTCTCTGGAAATCCATCCGTAAAGCAGCAGCCATGCTTTAGGTTGTGCTGATGTAGAGCAGTGTGCCTCACAGATGGTCCTGTGTTTTCATATCAGAATCTGAAAGTGTTAATTAGAATAGAGCCAATTTGTCCTGAAAATTATCATCTCATCCCTCACAGGTTATTCACAGTGACCAGACTGGCATATGCCTTAAGAGATGCACATTCATCCTTTCTCTTTATGGAAAACGAAATTTCTTCTTTTTTTTTTTTTGTTTATTTGGTTGGGGGTTTTTTTTGGAGGGAGCATGTTTTTAAATCTACATTGCTGCACATTTAGTTAAATTATGTCACTCTGAAGTTCAGTGATAAATCTGTTCCTAGCTAAGAAAAGCTTAAGACTGTCTGAAGGTACCAGTTTCCATGGCCTCAAGTCAGGAAATGGTTCCAGAAATACATGAGTTCATGCTTTCATGAATTGGGGCATATGAAACTGTTAACTGCTAAAATAATGCTGAGCTGATGGTCAACTAGCAATTATTAAACATTCTTGCTAGAGCCTCAGAATATATATGGTCAGTTGCTGCCTCTTGCCCTCTGTTTGAATTAATGGAGGGTGTCGGATGTGAAAGCTTGCTGAGCAACAAATGGTCATGCTTCTGGCTACTCACACTGGGGGGTAGTTTAACCATCCTGCACAAAACAATCTGTTTTGTTTAAAACAAACAAAACCCCTACATTTTGGAACTGCTTCATCACCAACACTAGGTTAGCATCACTAAGAAACGATGGGACGCTACATAGAGACCAAGCAGCAGTAGAGCTTCCAGAAGTGTTGTTTTAGAGAGAATAAGGAGTCCATCAGAGAGAAAAACCTTTAAAATGATTAAATTAAGAACAATAAAAAATGGCCAAGCTAATTCTGTCATACATGGACCTGATTGATAGCCTTAGCAAAGGGAAGAATTCATCTCTAGAGCAGCTTTCATTTCTTCCCTTCTCAGCCTGTTCAGGTAGTAGAGCTTTTCACACTGTTAAAATGTCTTGTGTGGGTCCATATGTGTAGTTTTGATTTCTAGTAGGGGGGAAGAGTTGTCTTTCTCACATTTTGTATGCTGAAGAAATATTTCTGTAAAATAACTTTGACTGTGGGAGAGAACCAGATATCAAGCTCTCTGAAATTTGTGCTGCGTCTTTCCAACCAATTCATGATAGAGTAAAAAATCAGAATGTGTGATGGTTTTAGCACAGCTGTAAACTTCAGTGAATATTTTCTTGAAGCATTTTATGATCCCATGCACAAAAACTGCTTTATCAGGAAAAACCACTGGATTGGAGCCAGAGCCTTAGTCAAATTAATCAAGCCAAAGAAAGAGACTACAAGGGAGCAGCTGAAGCCATCAGTAGAGAGTTCTGCATGGCATTCTGAATCCCCAGAAACAGTTGCCTCTCCATCCGTCTCCCAAAAACTGAAACATCAACAAGACAGTCAGGATAACACCTCTCAAGGGTCAAACACCATGGAAGAGAGGGAGAACCCTGGAGGTTCTTCAAACAAAGGTAAGAGATACCCAGCTTAAATTCACAGGCTGAACAGTTTATTTTTTGGAAAGGTTTAATATATAGAATATGTTGGTACTCCATCCCTTTTTATATCCCTTTTTTTAGTAAACTAATGTATTGTGGTTTTTTTTAATGACCCTTCTGCTTTTGCACATAGTTTCCTGGTTTGTCTGAATGTATTGCATGTTACTGAATAAATTTGTGGGAGTATTTCATTTACAGTGGCTTTGCAACAAAGCAGTTTAAAGCTGGTCCAGGTAATATTACAGTTCATTAACATCTACTCTTTTCTTCAAATGGGTAATAGCTGGTTTTACAGCCAGTGCCAGGAGATGGCGCACATAGAAAAGAAACAACTTTGAAAATGCTAATTTATAATAATCTCTAATTATTTTGGTGACCGACACAGTGTTTTGACCTGGAATTAAATAAAGAATTTTTTAATCTAAAATGCAGAAATGATTTTTGGAACACTGTAAAAGGAACATAAGGAAGATATAAAATGATGATTCTTTCTGTTTTGGCAGAGTTAGTTTATACAGTAAATCAGGTGTTCCCAATTATGGGAAAATTAAAAAAAGTTCTTCAAAATAAACAAACAGTGATCTTTACTGAAGATAAAATATACGCCAAGCTTCATGAATTCTCTTGAGATCACTCCTGTCGGTTTCTCTATAATAACTTTTTGTCCTCTAGGAATATTTTTCAAGAAGTAGTTTTGAACTTAGTCCTTAAGTAAGAATTTGTTTCTCGCTGGGAAGTGGCAGGAGACAGGAGAGGAGCAAGCAGTTGAGAACTGGTGTCATCTCTGAGTGTCTGTTCGGTTTAATTTTTGTTTGTTTGTTTCATTGGTTTTTTTATTCCCCTTTCTTCATTCTATTTCTTCAGGATCTTTGAATCACTTAAAATAAAATGCATGTCTTAAATCATCCATACGATTCCAGGAGATGTTAAATGTGTTCAGCATACATCCAGAGCTCCCACCTGGGAATCTGCGATCGCGTTTCCCCAGAACCAGGCCGTCACTGAGTGTCAGAGATGGCGGAAATTTCTCTGGAGGCTTCATTGTTTTTGATTTTAAGTGAAACATGCTTATGTTGAGATGAGGAGTATCAGTATTAAAGCCTAGAGGACATCAAGGAAACTTGAATATATACCAAGTAGCATGCTTTTTTAATAAAAATATATTTGGGGAGATCATAGTTAGTTCTCTATGGAGTTGCTTATATTTATTGTACCAAGCTTTACATGTGTTAGTCTTTGTTTAGCCTTTTTCATTTTTCACCGATTGCGTTCTCTTTATCTGTTTTAAAACATTTAAGTTTTATTTACAAAATTTTCCCCCTTTTTTTCTTCTTTTTGTGATACCTGGGTGATAACAATTTAGCTGCACAACGCAAAAAGATTGCCTTTTTGAGAAGCAAAATCAAGGATAAAGAAAAGACTCCTAAGTCTCCATCGAATCATCAGTCTCTCTCTAATCGACTCCGGTTCTGGTCATCTTCCGACATCCCATCCTCTCCTAATGAACCTCTTTCTTTCTCGGAATTGGGAGATTTCTAACACCTTTTCTTTAGCATTTATCTTCATTTATTTCTGACAAATATTTTTAAAAAAATCCCACGTACCTTAAAAGAACACACACCTTATAGGAAACACTCAGCATGTCTTTACAATACTCTAAATAAAAGCACAGATTAGTGAACATGGACTTAAGTTTTCCTGTAGAAGATGATTATTGCACACTGTGGATCATTTCTTCAATGCAGCACACTTAGGGGACCTCATGGCATACAGTTTGCGTATGTATATTGGCTGTGGTGCATGTTATAAGTAAGTGAAGTTGCTACGTGCTTCAATATTTTCTTGCAATCACATACTTGCATCATGTCCAGTTAAATGTTGAACTGGCCTGCTGTTGCTATGCTTTGTACAATGTTCTAGTCCTACTAAAATACAAACCTAACATATAAGCACTTTCAAATACTGGAGAAGTTTCCAATATTCTGTGCAGCTAAATGTAAAAATGCCAATTTTTTAACATCTTTGCTTTCAAATAGTCTAGCTTTGAATATAGAATGGAAGCTGCTGGGAAAATTATTCTCCACAAGGTGTTTTGATATTTGAATTCTAACCTGATATTTAGAGAGGTTTTACAATTCCAGCTATGAAAATTCATCTTGGATTGGGCATAAGGCTTAAGTTTTTGCTGTTCTGATTTTGAGAGGGTTTTTTTGTAAGAGTAAGAATGCATCGTGGATCTATTGCCTGGTAGCCACTCTCTGGTGGCTTCTGAAATGAATGTGCGGCTTCAGTCCCCTCTCAGCGCTGGCGAAGCGTATGCGTGCCAGGCAGTACGCTTACAGGGGAGCTCGGCAGAGAGACCAGAGAACCTCACCTCCCTTCTGACTCTGAGAAGTGGGCCCTCTGTGGCACCACCAAGGACGCTGGCACAGCAGCCTGTTGCTGCCCATTTTTGGATTTGTAGAGATTGTCTATCTCAAGGGCAATTAACACGTTCCATAGATGCCAGATTAATTGCATCTTCAAAGTCCATTAGAAATACAAACTATTAAAGCCAAGCTTTAGCCTGTAATTGCCACTACAAGAGCACTATAAGTCTCAATGCTGTGAGCTCATGCAGGCCCTGTGCTAGGGGGCTCACACAGACTGTAGCAGAAGACGTTGTTTTTGAAGCATGTTTCCAAGAGTCATCTAAGTCGACAGTAACTTGGTCTATTTCTCTAATACAGCTTTGCTGCTGCTCTGTGCTTTGAACTAACTGTTTGTCTTTTGTTTCTGCAAGTTGTTTGTTTTGACCACTGTGCTCCGCTTGTTTTCAGCATTTAATTACTATTAATTACACATGTTCTTCAAAGAAATACATGGGAAACTAGTATCTTGCATCTCATTAAGGCTGTTTCCTATAGTAAATTCTTTAAATTTTCTTCCATTTTGTGTGTGCCTTCAACTGTTAGATGCAAACTGAATAAATTAATTAATCTGCCTCATCACTAGGAAAGATATCTTCAGCTTTCTAAATTTAAATAATATTCTAGCAGGTAATTTTTGTTGCTCTCCTGCTAAGGGCCCAGGAATTCCACCTAAAAATCATTGCAGCAAAGCCATCATAAGAGCAGCAGAGTTTTAACCCTGTAGAGAATGAGTTCTTACCACAGCAAAGATGTAAAGTTGAAAGCAATTTGCTTAGTATGTCAATCATGTTAGATAATTTCCAAATCAGGACTGTTTCTCTTTGAGTAAGAGTGTGACTTTTGTTACTGTTTCCTTATTCTACTTAATTCCTGAAGTAAGTGCTTATAAAATATGCCTGCAAGGAACAATGTTAAAGAAATTTCACACCTCAATTATTTTTTCTGCATTCACATCTTTGTTCCTTTTCTTCCTCCTTTCACGGTAGCTGTTGCATGTATAATATCAACCTTCCCACTGGCACTAAGCAGCCCTTGTCACTCCCACACCTTAGAGAGAGCACACATGATTGAAAAACTGGTGGCAGAAATTTCCTACCCAATAGTGAACTGTTAATGGAAAAGCTTGCAAAAGTAGCGCCTCTGTTGTGCAGTCTTTTGTGCCTGCTTGTCGTGTTTATATGGGTGGATAAATACAAGTCTCCTTGTGCTATTTGTCATTGACTCATTTACCTCTCCCTCCCTCAGTGCTAATGGACCTAAAGCAAAAGAGGAATTCCCATCATGGAGGCAGCAATGATAACATTGAAATCTCAGCAGACTCTGTAGCAAAGCACTGCTGTGCGGAGCTGGATTCCAGGACTTACTCTACCTCAGCTATTCACTTGCACACTTCCACCCCCATCTTCAGGCTCCAGAGCAGACCAAAAGGTGTGTGCTGCATTTGATCTACCAGTTTGTACAAATCAGACTACTTTGTAGTTCCTGCCTGGGTGAAACATAGCCTTTAGTGGAGATCAAGTTCAAAAGACAGAGCCCGGGAGTATGTTTGCTCCTGCTTTATCTGCTCAGTGGTTTAACTGATCAGATACAGGGTTTCCTTACTCTGGTAATGCTCTCAACTTGAGAGACCACGTTAGCGTGTATTAATCAGTTCTGCCCTGGTCCCCTGCCGAGTGATTCATAGTGGTGGTTAGAGGATGGCTGCTCTTCCAGTACTGGCTCTATAAACCCACTCGATCACCTCAGACCACCTGAAGGATTGACCTTCCTGTGTTTAATATTGTCTGTTTAAGTTTTGTGTTCTTTCTAGGCTATAGTTCAGGAGATAATCTCTGTGAGCAGTCCCCTGAGGTGGAGTTTGCAAGCACCAGGCAACATGGTAAGTTTGAAGCATTAAGAATGCTCTTACTCTCTACATTAAGACTTGTTTTATTGCATCCACGTGAACTGTCCTGGAGCATTTTAGTTAAATAAACATGATAGAATGAGATGTAGTAACACAAAAGCATTTTGGGAATGTGAACCTAAATAGTTCATTTTTCTCCTGAGAAGCTTTTAATGTATGTTTTCCCAAAATAAATTTTCAAAAATAATGCTGATGTTGAAACAAATTGACTTGCCACAGCGAAAGTTACCTTAATGCATTTCCTACAGATTTGATACTTATTTTTCCAAACAAAGTTTAATTTCTTCCCAAAAGGAGCGAATCAGCAATAAAAGATTTGGCGGGGGGGAGGGACAGAACGGGACACACGAACAGCGGCACAGCAGTACCTTTCTGTGTATAGTTGATTTAGAAGCAAAGTGCAGAACATAATTCTTTGTGCAAAAAATGAGCGAGAAAATGAGATGTTCCTGAACAACTGACTTAAAAAATGAGAACGATTTCTGTTGTGTCCAACCTTTGCTATCCTGTGTATATTACATTTGTCATCCTGCGCATATTACGTTGTTAATGTTTCCAAAGTGATTTAGGTCCTATTTTTAGAAGGCTGGCCATAGGCAAGTCTTTCAGAAAATTAAAGAAACTCAAGCTCTGCTTGAATTAATGGAGTTTTGTTTTTCAGTGCCCAGGCCAGACAGTTCAGAGAGCAGTAGAAATGCATCCAGCAGTAGCTCACCCCTCAACTCGAAAGGTAAAGCTTTTAGAGCCAAGTGCTGACAAACAAGAAGTGAAATTACATGAAATTATATGCAAAATACTGGTTTCCTTCCAAAAAAATTTGAAGACTGTTGTTTTGAAATTGTAATGATTATGTAATCTGGACGTGGCTGTCTGGGGAATTGAAACACTGCTGATAAGAAGTATTTTTCTAAGACTGATTCTGGCAAGGGGTGAATTTGGAGACAAAGTCTAGTTTTGCTTCAGTCTGGCATCATATTGTGGGAAGCAGCAGGCCACTCAAACTCCTTTTATAAAAACAGTTCTCTGCCATTCTTTTTATGCAGCTTGAATCAACGTGTTATATGGATGTGCTAAAATTCTGAGTCTTCGAAGGGTAAACCAGATCCGGTTTTGTGGCAGAATACACTTTCTGCTTTACCACTGGCAGATTCAGGTGCTCTGATCACACACAGTCAAGAATGGGAGAACTTCTAGTGGCATAGAGGTGGTAAAGAGGTCCTATTTGAGCACTTCTTGTTCTATGTCAATTCCTTCCTGCTGTTTCACTTACCAAGGGCCACTAACAGCCACGTAACCTGGAGGAACTGGTTCATACTTCAGGACTGACCTGCCCCAGTGGACAGAAAGAAAGCAAAGCTAGTATTGCTTTCTACTCCTCAGTTACAGTTGAGGACCTGGCCACACAGATAAAATTCCTTATCTGAGTTACTGCTATTCTTTGTGCTGTAAGACATTCATTAGTTCTGATTTTTTCAGAGTTATGACTTCATTGAGTTTTGTGGGAGAAGAAAGTAATGAGAAAAATTGTATCTACTCTGTGGAAATGGCCCTGTATCATAAAGCTCATATCTCAGTGAGAAGTTTGCAAAAATGAGGGGAAAAGAGTGTTTTTAATGGCATTTATGCTTCTCCTCAGGTTCCTCAGACCATATCCATGGTAGAACTGAGAGCCTCAGCAGTGAAGATATGGTGTCAAGCAGAGAGGCACCAGCCTTGCTCCGAGACAACTATTCCTTTCACTCTGCTTCAGCCATCTTAGGCCCTACCAGCAGGCATGAATTCCACAGGAATGGCTCAACCTCTTACGATATACCTCAGAGTACTCCAGCCCAGTCTTACACAGGCAGGCAACGGTCTGCCTCACCTGGCAGTGAGATGGTAACTTTGGAAGAGTTCCTGGAAGAGAGCAACAGGCTATCCCCACCAAGTGTAAGTAAACAGAATTAGATAACCCATCTCAGATGCCACAAAACTGTTCAGAGCTGGTTTGGGGGGATGAGGGCATAAGCAAACTAGGAAATACCTGTGGAACTTGCAGAGAGCGATCAAATTTTGCAAATCGATAATTCGATGAATGAAGCAGTTGCAAGAACTAAAATTAACTTTAACACAGCACAGTTAATTTATTTTGCTATATTGCCTATAGCAGGTCAGGTAATTCATTGCAATTAATATATATTGGACTGCTGGGGCTTTTTGAAATCAAAGACTTCTTTGTGATTAGGCTTTCCTGTTATGTCACCAGTTCTGAGCTCCAGGTATATTAATTTGTGAACTGGTAAGCTTTCTACGTGTTTTTCCATAGAATTAATCTGAAGTCACAGAGCTCACAGCTGCAGTTTTCAGCTGCTTTATCTGTAATTAGAAATGAAAGCTAACAGTAATTTTCAAGTGAAGTAAAAAATAGGCAGTTTTTAAAAACATGTCCTGATCAGAAAATACTGTTGCCACATTTGGGATAGTATTCTCCTTACTGAAGGACATTCCCAGTGCTTTCCCCGTACTGTGTGTTCGTGTGCTGATTGGCACTGTTCTGTTGGCTCAGTGGCAGCAAGAATATGCCACACTCTGAAGTGCTTTATCAGAAATGAAATGTTTGTTTTCTAGATGACATTTGTCACTTACTGCTCAGACATGCTGTTTAGTAGTGAAGTGGTGCAGTATCAATCATGTTAATGTCTTAAGCCAATTCACTGATGGTGTAAGTGAACAGATGTTCCTGTTTCATGAATGCCTCAGTAGCAGTGCTGAAATCAACAGAGCTGTACCATGTTATGACATTAGTGAATTCTGGTCCTTGGAGTTTCAGACCAATATTTAAATGTCTCCTAATCCCATTTTATCCTAAGTACATTTTTTAGCTTTTAGACATGTTTAATATTTGATTTTTTTTTGTCTGTAACTACCTGACCATGTCTTCATTTTCATTCTTTCTGTCATCCTTGTTCCTTTTCAGTGTCGGCGCAGTTTAAATGAGAGTGAAATGATTTCATTGCACCAATTTCTGTTAGAAGCTGATGCACTGTATCCCTCTTGCCACTCCCTATGTCCTTCCCTCCATCAGGAGTCTTCACAGTCACTCGAATTGGTCCTCAGTCATTCATGTCCTGACAGCGTGAGGCACAGAACAGGCAGGGGAAACAGGAGATCTACTTCACTGTATATCCCCAGGGTATCCGTTGTTCTTGCTATGAAGGCAACAGCTTCCAACTTACCACAGCTTTTGCTAGCATGTTAATACCTATAAAAAGCATATTGTAACTCTTGGCTGTTACTTTAAAGACTAAGGCTGCCAGTTCACTTGCATTAATTGCTCATAATTTCCAGTGCTTGTTCATAACCGTAATGTTTTTTGAGGATTAGTAATTCTGTAATGTTATTGGGCGCAACAGCAGTTTAAAAATAACCCTAACCCTTTAACATTTAGTTGAGCATAGAAATTTTCTAGCTGTATTTTAACCACTATTACCACTGATAGTGTTCACTTCTAGCAAATGAGTTTTGTGACTGGATGAAACTTTTGGAACTCTAATGAAATGAATATATTAAGCCTTAGCCTGCTCCCTAAAGAAGAGGAGAGAAATAAACTTCATGAGCTCGTTTCAGCACATTATTCATACAGCCAGCTTGCCCTTTAACTA
Organism: Apteryx rowi; assembly: GCF_003343035.1. NCBI lineage: Eukaryota > Metazoa > Chordata > Aves > Apterygiformes > Apterygidae > Apteryx > Apteryx rowi. Next base: position 7,980,049 of record NW_020450760.1, read on the forward strand.
TTCCCAGCATGCCTCATACTAATAGTCAGTGGCAGCTGATGGTTTGCATGGACTGTTCCCATGGAACTTTCATTATACATTTTCTTTTACAGCCAGTGTAATTGTCTGACTTTGAAATTTTCAAGTTAATTCTGGGCAAGAAATTGTTTCTCTATTTTTGTAATTATTTTTTGTGTATTTCAGTGTATTGTACATGCAGCCTTTAACAGATGTAGTATATTGACCGTGAGAGCTGAGGGGAATGAATGGAGAAGCAATTAATCTTTCTTGCAATGCTAGCACAATATTAGGTACTCTGTTACATCCCTGATGTTACAGTAGAGTGTTATCCAGAGGAATTGCATCCTTAAAAATGACAGGCCATCACTGATACCTGCTGATACTAATGGCTGATGTCATTAATATGGCGTTAATGCTGTGATGACAATTGCTGATGTCAAAGGAAGCAAAAGAGCTGCTGCCCAGGTTGCTATTGAGATGAATTTTTTTAATTTATGACAATTAATCTGGCAAACAAGGCTGTCACAATCTAATTATGATGAGTATGTAACTCTTTGATTTGGATATATATCCATTTTAAGTATTTTTATCATCTGTTCCCAGCTTTTAGATATAAAATCCATAGTTGTATTTGGGTCTTTAGGGTCCCTATATACAAATGAGTGGGAGAGAAAATTGTTTGACCACAAAGCTCTGCATGATTCTTTACACAAAAATTATTGTTGTTAATGTCATTTGCATATTTTCTCACACCAGGACACCTCCAGTAGCAGAGATGATTTGCTGAGTGATTATTTTAGGAAACCAAATGAGCCTTCAGCTACTGGAAGCCTGCTGGTTCATTCGTCCAGAAAGGAGGCTGCTAAGATGCCCGCTAGTCATGTTTCTCCAACTGTAAAGATGACCATTGCCAATGAAGAAGGAAGAATGTCTAAGCCTGGGAATTATGTGAAGCCAAACCTCAGACAAGTTGAACCCGAGCCTCTGACAAACTCCCAGGGGTCCCTTAAGCTTCCTCATACACCACAGCACCAGCCTGTCAGTGGGATGCGGCAGATGGCACAATCGCAACAACCTGGAACCACAAGCCGAAGGAGCACATCAGTGAGCAGGGCATTTAGTTTAGCCTCTGCAGACCTCCTCAGAGCCACCAGCCCGGAGACATACAGACAGGAGAGCCCCCAGAAGTCAGCAACAGACCTGCGTGGAGGCAAGGACACTGTCAGTCAGGCCTCTAGGGTTTCTGTGCCAACCAGCTCCCAGGCAACCTTAAGAGAGAGGCCACAGTCTGCAAAGGTGGCAGGTTCCTTGCAAGGTATTGATTCTCGTTGTCGGCAGCTTGATGTGAGGCGCCTTTCCCTAGCCCCACCGAAAGACGAGAGGCCGCTCTCCTTCCATCAGTTTTCTGCCTCACCCACTGCATCCACCAGCAATCTGAATGTGCAGCAACAGGAGCGAGTGAACCCTGGGCAACACTACTCATCTGCACCCCACACTCCCTCTAAAGTCAAGCCCAAGTCAGCCCCTCGTCCTGGGGAGGTGGCCACAGTGACCCCTGCCAGAGCTGTTCCCAGTAGCACTGACGGAAATACTTCTCTGGGACAAGGCCAGGGGGATGCCCTCCATACCAAGTGCCAGGGTAAGCTGCCAGAATGCAGCACTGGGGCTATGGAGGAACCTCTGAGAGGAAGCAGCTCCAACAGCACTCCTGGCTCTTCGGACCCCCAGGGAGATCAGCAAACAGTTTGGTATGAGTATGGGTGTGTGTAAGCCACAGATGCAGCTGGTAGTATATATGTTTGGCGCTGCCGGTGTCTGGCATAGTGTTCATCTAGACGCTGTGCTAGATCTTAAAGGGTGTCACCTGCACACTGACCTGAATGTTCTCCAACTACTGTTTTCTAGTAATTTCTACGATTAAAAGAAACAAGGAGCAAAACACTGGCTCTTCTTGTGACACTATTGTGCCTAAAACAGAGTGGAAACCTGACCTAATCCCACAGCAGGCTTTGCACCTGATTCTCAGACATGCTGAGCTTTCCCTGCTCCAGGAGACACCTGCAGGGTCCTCTAAAAATCAGGCCTGCCCTGTCGTCACAGCACTGTGCACCCCTCCTACCTGCATTAAAGAAGAGTTTCACAGGTCACATGTGTGCTGAGTCCTGTGCCCTGCCCCCCCCATGCCCCCTGATAAATAACTTAAACCATACTGAAAAGGTCATGTAAAAGCCAAACTTCTCCCCAGAAGACAGAACCAACCACTTGCAGTAGCTTAAAGAGAAAACTGAAGAGCAAAAGTGCGTGGCTTTAGCCACAGATCTGTTAAAATCAATTCTCCTCACCACAGCCCCTTTTTAGAGATGCAAAGCATAGAATTCGAGGGTCACATCTTAACCTTCCCCACTGGGACTGTCCAAGCACAGAGAGGTTGGTGGTGCTGCCTTTTGAAACTTGTTTTTTGTTTTATACAAACACTGGAACTAACAGCCTTTTCAGGGGAGATGTCATTTCAATTGCAAAGATGGCATCTCATGTACAAAAGTGACTTGTAAGTATGTATATAAAGAGCTCAAGTATTGTATAGGAATGCTGTGTAAATTGTATTATTACATCCTTGGGTGCATGACTGCCCACATCCTAAGTAATATGTGGGAATCCATCTCTTAGAAAATCCTTGTTTATGTCTCTGAGAACTTGGCTCAGTATCAAAAGCAAAATAATTTTGTATACACGTGAAAGAAATATACTTTTAAAAATCTATTTATGTGCAAAGAAGTTCCTTGTAACTGTCCGTCCAGAGTTTCATCAGCTGCTTATGTATATATGATCAAATGTGCATTTTTAATTCTTTGTTTGTAAATGTGTTTTTTTTTTTCTTACGGTAGACTAAATACCTAAAAGATAATAAATATTTCTGGTTTTCTGGTTCTGATTTAATCTAGTAAAAGATAAAACTAAGGATGTTTTTGTTATCTAGTATGTAGTAATCACATTCTGGAAACTACAAAATTGTTTATAATAAAGATAAAACATCAATTTGTTTTCTTTTAACTTTTTTCCTTGGGGGGCGGGGGCAGAGGTGGATTCATGGTATTGGAGGGAGATCTGTCAGCAGTCGCTTCATGTAAACCTCACTTAATACTGATTCATTTTCCTATCCAGCATAGTTGCATTTGTTTTTATAATGTCATAAAAGCTGTATCAGAAATCTTTCGTTTTGATTGTAACTACCTTATTGAGGACAATAGGAAGATTAATCAAGCAAATTAAGTGGCTTCCAGGTCATTGTAGAAGCAGACCATTAAATTTAAGCTTCTCTGACCACCTCAAAAGTGCCCAAGCACACTGTTGATTTTGAACAAGTCTGCATTTATAGAGTCTGTTTCATGCTAAACTCTCCAGGATACTTTACAAAAGTGAAAAGTTATTTATCTTCAGACACAAAGAGAATGTTAAAAGGACTTACTGCCTTATCTATTTTAATTGCAAGCCATAGTTTAGTGATAAATTTAAAATGATGTGATATACAGCAATTTTAAAACATCTTCAGTGTTTTCTGTGAACTGAAATTTCTCTTCCAGAAATTCCTTCTCCACTTTGATTTTGCCAGATCACTGCAGGTGGAAGGCAGGTTTTTCTCCCTTGTTTTGCTTCCTTTCTCAAGTCATGTGCTTGATAGCTGGCAGGCTAAACTGCTGAGGAGATAATCTGTGAGTAAACAGTCATTTTAGATCTGCTTTGCTGTAAATACTTGCCTGATCACTTAAACCTGAATTGTCGTGTTCTGAATTATTTACAAATGTGGTATTGTGGGGAGGGGGGGGATGATACCTACTCATTACTTTATCAGTACCAGTGAGTTTGAATAAAAACATACTTAATACTTATTCCCCACTTGGAATGTACTACATAATGTTAAATACAGACTATTAACACAGAACAACTAATCTTAAACTTTAAAAGCAAAGCCACTTCCAGCTACTTGTTGAAACACGTGGTGCTGTATGTACCACTTGGGCCTTCATGAGAACTTTAAGGAGAGTTTCAGTAAAGGTGACTCTCCTGCTAGGACAGATGCAGTTATTCTACATTTTGCTCAATTAATTAATTAATTGTTTTCAACTGTTCTTTGATAGAGTCATTGACTCCCAGACCTTTGTTGCAGAGGGCTCCCACTGTGCGCTACGTGACCAGGTAAGGGATCCAGCAGGAGGGAGAACAGGGCCTGCCCATAGTGAAGATGTTATTGCTCTTTGCCTTACTGGGGTACCCAGGACAGTCTTCAGTAGGATAAATGGGTGTTTCTGGGTCACAGCTAGCCTGGGAGAGAAATCAATTATGTTTACAGAAGGAGAGAGAGAGTAGTCAGCAAATCCTACGGTCTTTGTGCGAGTGGAGCTGGGCAGATAAAGATCCTGTGGGACGCCAGATAACGTGAGGTGGCAAAAGCTGCCAAGAGACAGTTTCCTGGGAGGGAAAAGTGGAAGGGGTAGAGTAGCCTAACCACTTCAGGCTTTTCAATTCTTTCCAAGAATAAAAGGGGAACAGCAATGAAATTGTAGCTATTTCAATCTGTACAACTTAGAAGTCCCCAGAGTCTCAAAGTGTAGGGCCTTGTGTGGTCAAGTGGTTGGGCCCCAACCATGGAAATGGCAGATAATGGTAGTGAGCTGATACACCTTCAGCTGGACCTGTGCTCTGGTATGTGCTGAGCCTTGGGGAAGGGGATCTCTTTCCAAAGGAGCCCTAGGATTTCAGCACACCAGGTTTTCTTCACCCTTTGCATGGCCGGGGCTGTAGGATGCTGGTATTTCCTGAGATACAGGGAAGTGCCTGCTCTCTGGAGATTGGGTTATTATTTTTGTGTGCTACATAGTGCTGTGAGTGGCTTTGAATGTAATAATTCAAGTAACATGAATCGCTGTTCAATAATGGAGTATCTCAACTTATAGACATGGCTCATTATTTCTGTGGATCAAGTTTTGTATTAAAGGATGGATTTTTGAAGGGGATCCCATCCCAGGTAGATCGTTAGGCAGGCTGATAGGTTTCTTAAGAAGTCAAGTGCTCGTGCCTGTGAAAATACTCGCTCTCTGCTATATGTTCAAACTCTGAAATAAGCAAAGGAAATTTTGTTTAAAGTTGCATGCTCTACATGACCAGGGTATTCTCAAGAAGAAGGAGAAAAAGAAAAAGCTGCTGCTGTGTAAAAACTACTTCTAAGGAAGCACATGTTCTGCAGTGACAGAATATCTCCTTATCAAGAAATCTGAAGCCCAGATCCTTTGCAGAGAAATCTTGTCATGAAAACCTTTTTCCTATGGGATATTCTACTGCTCTTCCTCAAACTTGGGAGCTGGCTGTGAAGTGAACAGATCTTTTTTTATTATTTCAGTTAATTATGATTTGAACATAAAATCTCCAAAAGAGGAATAAAAAATGGAAGCTATTTTTAATATTGGAAGTTACAAGTGTGAGTCCTTTGTATAAATGGATAACAATACTTAGTTTAGAATAATGACACACCAATGTGCATGGTCCAATTGGAAATTATTTCTGATCATCCAGATGTGTGGGGTCATATTAAAAGTTCAGCTAAAGGTAAATTAAGACAAGACATCAAAAACATGCTGCAGAAATTGTTAGTTGATGTGAGATGATTGATCTACAACCTGGATTATAGTGAATATAAAGAGGGTAAGAGATTAACACAACTTTTAATAATTAAAGAAAAAAATAACATAACTGGACTTCAAGCATTTGAATTGTGTTTTTGCATTTTTTTTAAATGCACCAATAAAAGAAAAATAAAATTGTCAGTGGTGGTAAGCTTCACCAAGAAATTCTATCTTGACGATTGCCTCTCTGCTGATCAGAGTTGTGGAATCTGATCCTGCCAGCAGTGGAGATGTTCAAGACAAGGTGGAAAACTTAAGAATGTTGTTACAGATCACCAGTACTAGGCAGAATTAACCTGAGCGGACAGTGCAGAGTGAAATAGTTCCGTTACTAAAAACAATGAATCAATTTATCACTATGAAGAGTCACTAGACTGGAGAAATAGACTGTGCCTTGCAGGCCTATCTTTAAAGCTCATACTAGAGGCTGTCACAAGAGAGTGTGGTATCAGCTGGAAAATGATGAGAAAAACTATTATGGTTTAAGAAAGTGCTGGCATTAGTTTTGAGGTGACTGTGGGTGAAGCTCTGGCAAATTTTGCAAAACTTGCATGTTTTTTCCAGGGGTAAGGAATTCTCCAAAAGTATAAAGAGAACAAGAGTGGACAACAGAGAGCTGCTGTTTAAATGCTGTGCAAAAGGAGAAGTCCTTAAAGGCCAACAYGGGTCCTAAGGACAGTGAAATGTCAGGTGATGAAATGTGACATACACTTGAAGTTAATTCAGATTTGGAGGATTGTTAAGAGTCCTGTTAAACAGTAACATGGATAAGTGAGGAACACAATAGCAGACTGCCTGGACGTATCCCTGTTGAGTCAGTGAAAGGAACAGTTTATTAGTTTATTTTTTAACTTTTTTTTTTTTTTTAAAGAAAAAAAGATTTAAAGGAAATTGGATTCTACTGAGGACAAGACAGTGAAAATCACAGAATCACAGAATGGTTGAGGTTGGAAGGGACCTCTGGAGATCATCTAGTCCAACCCCCCTGCTCAAGCAGGGTCACCTAGAGCACATTGCACAGGATCGTGTCCAGGCGGGTTTTGAAT
>NW_020450760.1:7988662-7997340 GCF_003343035.1 Apteryx rowi
GGAAGTGATGCTTGAATATTAACCAGCTCTCTTGAACGCCCCTTCCTTCTAGGGCCCTCACCCATGGGATTCCTCCAAGTAGGTCCCTGAAGAGGCCAAAGTTTGCTCTCCTGAAGTCCAGGGTTGCGATCCTACTTGGTGCCCTGCTGCCTCCTCGCAGGATCCTGAACTCCACCATGTCATGGTCACTGCAGCCTAGGCTGCCCCCAGTGTGGTTAATGTGGAAAATGTGGTTATTCCACAGAAAGTAGGAACATAAAATGTGTCCAAAACAAACTACAGAATACCATGGAAACTAATTTCAGCTCTCTGTATCATTCCTAGATGCTGTTCTGATCAGCTCCAGTTAAAATACTTGCACATTTTTAACAAAGGTTCATCGTAACTGAGTCTAGCTCTGATGATGAGGCTATGCCAAAGTTTGTAATGTGTGTTTTTACATGCCAGAATGACAAAGGTAACAGATTTAAACGTTGATATTAGCTGGTGAAAAGCATGTGGGGGAAGACGTAAAGAGTCTAATTCCCTCTTCAGTGAAGTGACATCCTATAGTGATGTGAATGTTATGATAAAGTAAGGAGTGTTTAGGAAGGGGGGAAAAAAGCTGGTGATGGAACCTATTGCTGCAGGCAATTATGGACTCAAATAGAGGAAGATAATATCACAGAGCTTTAATTTTTTTGCTCCATGCTTCATAGTTCATGGGAGAACTTAACGTCCTCTGTTTCAAAACCCATCATTAGGTAAATTCTAAAAGACTCCCCCTCCTCTCTATATCAGGCATTGGCTGCCTCCCCAGTCGGGATGGAGGAATGCTAGGCTACAGGACTAGGAGCCTCCTCCTTGTGAAAATCCCTGAAATCTTTGAGAGTCAAAGATCACCTAACTCGCTTTTTCAGTACCTGGCATGCTCTAGAGATGTAAGACATGTTAGTGGTAAGTAAAGCACAGTTTGTGTGGAAAAAAATAAGAATTACACTTGCTAAGGAAGAACATGAGAGTTTGAGAAGGATATTGCAGCTGGAGAACCAGAACTCCCAAGTGGACTGCTCAGGCATCTCTAGAGACTTGCATTGGAGGGAAGAGGGAGTTTTCTGCAAGAAGTAAGTAGGAAGGAATGTCTGCAAAAGACTGAAGTGAGCATTTTGTAGTGTTTCTAGTCTGATTGTTTTACCATTCTGCAGGGTGTTTTGAAGGTTATGGGACTTGGAGGGTTATGTTTCCTTGCTGCTTTAAATATCTCTGACCAAGGCTATTCAGTTCTTGCTAAACCCATAAGAAATGTCTCCCTGCACCTTTGAAAGAGGCTTTTTTTCTCTAGTTAACCAAAACTTGGAATTTACATGTGCGTGCGCTGTGAACACATAAAACGCTTAATCCATGGATGTATATTTTTCAGGGCCACTGGTTACCCAGGAACATTTTCCTGCAGCATCTCAGCACTCTACAGCAAAAGAAGAACTCCCAGTTAGCTTGAGCTAGCTTGTGTAGGACCTCTTTGGCTATTTCTGAGTGAAAAAAGGACTGAGAATCAGGGAAACTACTGTAAAGGGAAAATCTTTGAAACATTATTAGGACTGCAATTTTTTGTGAGCATTGCTCACAGCAATGCAGAAGGCAAATGGAGAAAAGCAGGTGGGCATGGGCTGTGTAGAATGGACCTTGTATCAGTTTAGTTGAGATTTAGCTAAAATTAAGCTAAAGTTGATAATCTTGTGTAGATAGGGAGTCCCTCCTTTGTCCTCCTTCAGGTAGACTAGTTTTAGATCAGTATGGACATAAAAGAGTTAAATCAGTATCTGATGGAGGGACTAATGTATAGCACTCCAGAATTAGGCCTTGGTACCTTCATTGGCCAATAGGATCTTCATATGCTGTTGATACTTTCTATTGCTTATGCTTTCACGTAATTTTCTCTTGTTCCTGAATAGTAGAGCTTAAAGGAGGTAGGAAATGTACATTTGGTGGGGAAAAGTATATTTTCAATGTTGTTGTATGCCCTTAAGACCACTTCTGCCAACAGCAGCCACATTCATGTTAGCAGGACACTGTGTGAAACGTGCAAACAGTGGAGTCCTCTTGCTAGATCCTGTCCTACAGCTCAGACAGTACAACCAGCTGCCACAGTCTGGCCAAGCCCACCTAATCTCCAACAACTTTCCTTCCTTCATGACTTCTCCTCTCCAGCCCTAGAGACCTTTATATTCTTCAACCCAGACTGTTATCTTTAACTATGTTCTACTCTTAATTCATTTTTAAATCCTGTTTCCTTCCAGATCTTTTTCCAGCTTTCTCTACCTTTTCCATGCTCACCTCTATTGCTGAAGGATGTAGTCATCCATCAGCCAGCTCTCATCTTTTTGCCACCTTTCCTTGCTGTTGTCATCTTTTTGTACCTGTCCACCCTTGACAGACTAGCAATGACTTAGTCTTTCTTACACAATCACATTCAAGTCTTGATATCAATAGGTAATCCTGTTCTCACCTCAGTACCCGTTCTCAGTGCTTTCTGATGCTTCCTTAGCTCTTTCTCTATCCACTGTTGTCTCAAACATTCCCCATACTCCTCCCTTGCCTCATCCTTGCTTTCTGTTGTGCTACTCAAACATTGTGTACAAATCCTGCAGTCTGAGCCATTCAAGAGGCCTTTCCTCCCTCACATCTCTCCATCGCGTGCACTATGGTCACTGTCTTCTCATCATATCTCTTGCCCACATCCTCCTTTAGCTCATCTGTATTGCTCTGTTTTGCCCTGTTTGTGATGACTGATACCCGAGCCTTGAGGCAGGAAATACACCATGCACTATAAACCACTGTGGGTATTTGTGGTGCAGAAAATATGTTTGCATGACTTCTAGAGCCAATTTCTTTTTAAATCTTGTTTTCAGATTTCAAAATATGTTTATTCATACTTATTGAGACATCTTTCAAAAATTTCTTCATCAAAATGAATATAGAAGTTCTACTTAATGTAACAGGATTTTAATGCAAGGTCTCATAACAATTTTTAAGCCAATTCATTAGACATTTTATATCCAGCAGTATCTTTGTTAAAGTTCTATGAGAAATTGTTAGTCCTTAAAAATGATAATAAGGTGATAGATGCATTTAAGAAGGTTCATATCACTTTTTGTATGTGGGTATCACTTTTTGTATATTGAGGCAATTTTCTTCTATTTAATCTTAAGTATATTTAACAATATGACTCTCCGCATCATTTTCTTTGTTTTAGAGTTTCCTTCCTTGCTTATTTTGGCTTCTTTAACTGAGAAAACCTTGAATTCCTGAAGCCCAGTCCTATTCACATTTGGCTCCCATGAACAAGAATCCATTTCCTTGTTTATTTAACCAGCCCTATCAACGGTAACAGAGTTCCATTTGGCAGATCCTGAATCCCTTCAATCTCCCACCCTGCTCTGCATGTGGTGCTCCAATGAACTTGTGCTTGTTTCCTTCTTTATGTAATCAGGCAAATAAATGGTAACAGATACTAACAAGATTTTACTGGATGAAATTTGACACATGCTGTTTTCTAACTAAAATCAAGAGAAATATTCTCTTCATGTGTTAAATTCTAACAGATTGAATGTTTAACTTCTAAACAGCCAATGTTTATTTTGAAAAGGAGACTATATCGTAAAAGAGAATCTAAAATTGAAGGTGAGAAAAAAAAATTAAATTAAATCAGTAACCTCAGTCTGTTTTCTTAGCATCATCTCTTTGTAGCAATGTTTTACAAAGAGGGAAAAGCCAGTAACTGGAGAGCTGTGTACGTTTATACTTTGACTCTCTAGTGCAGTTTCTGAAGACCAGGGATTTTTTTTGCCCTTGAAGTGTTGGTTCAAGGGTGTTTAGGCCCTGTCTTCCCCCTTGCTTTGAGGCACTGGTATATGGACCACCTTATGACCACAGTTCTCCTCAGTCTAAAATTCTCAGATCCATACTAACAGGAGGAAGAAAAGGAGCACAGGAATTCAAATCCACATGGCTATCCCTCTTGAAGTACTCCACTTACCTATTACCAGCCTTGTTTTCCATCTCTAAGTGGAAGCCCACATGGACATTTGTGGTGATTCAAGCTAGTTACTCCCAACACATGCACAATCATCCACGGGTGGGTCTTGGAGTCCCTCATGCAAGTAGTAACTGCAGGGCCACATGTCAAACCCAGTGTCTCTTTAATGGCATAATAGGAGGTGAGAGGATGAATTCAGCCAGTTGTTCTACAGATAGAAAGAACAGAAATATTTCAGCTTGGACTCTGGAGTAGTTCTGATCACTACAAATGATTTTACTACACGTAGTTTTTGACAAAATCTGCTCCTAGATTTTGACAAAACCTGTTAATCACTCTGATAGTCTTTGCATAGAAATTCCTGCACTTTTGGCTTTTGTTCTGTTGGTGTTTTTGTGGTGTGCAGTCCTGTGAACAGAAACAGAGCTTTCTGGATGTCTAGGTGAGATTGTTCTCATCTAACTCCACACATTTAAAAGCTCACTCTCCAAGACTGAGAGCCTTTCTCCTTTTATAGGCAAAAGAGAACCAGGTACCTCCTGTTGTACCACAAGGGCTCATTCTAATGCTGGTCAGCTCACCCTTCTTATTCTTCTCCATGAGCTATCAAGGGACAATGACTGCTCAGCCATATGTAGACACTTTACAGTGCTAGTAAGGATCAAGTTAGGCCACATGAAACCTATTTCTAGGATGTGAAATGAAGTCTCTGCCTTGGATGCTTGCCATCTAGGAGCGAAAGAGGGTTAAATTACTCCCTCGGTGTAAATGAAACATGTTCCTGCCTCAGGGAGAAACCAGAGAGGCAAAACACTCTGTCAGAGACTGTGGGGATGGTTTGCCATCCACATCTGGATCACTGAGTCTTTCCTACCCTTCCAGCAGAGAGGATACCAGGAAAACCAGCTTTGTAAAGAAAGTTACCAGTGAGTATAACCCATGTGAGATGTCAACATCAGCTAGATCACCTTAGCTGAGGTGAGGTGGGGCAGAAGTAAGGAATTACGAGCATTTCTGAATTTACATTTCAAAGAACCTTGGGAATCAGCAGCATGGTGAGAGTGGAGAGAAAGTCCTAATGATCACAGGGTTACACATTCCTGAGCAAGCTGAGATAGTCTCAGCCTGTGTTGCCATGCTGAGCTTTAATTTGTGGCAGAAGATCTTCAGCTTTTTCCCAGAAGTGTTGTCAGCCTTTTTTCTGTCTACCAGAAGGTAGCTGCTGAAGGTGTCAAGTGGGAGCCAGTTTGGTAACCTGTGAGCCAGGAGAGAATTTATACCTGCTGAAGGACACTTTTCAAGGTGAATCCCTGGAAAGGGATAAGGTAAGGTGAGTTTTGAAGGCATCAGTAACCCGAGCCAAATTGCCTGGCACTGGTTTGCCTTTCCAGCCTTGTGGAGTCTGATAACCTGCCAGAGTTGTGCTCGTCCATGTGTAATAAAACTGAGGCACTAACTCAGAAGAGCAGGGTCAGGTGAAAGGTGCTGCTCACTGCTAGTGGAAGGTGAGAGAGGAGTCTTGTATGTGTCCTGACTTGTCTCTTTCTCTGAGCATGACAGCAAACGAGTAAAAATGGTCTCAGGGGAAAGGGAGGTAGCAGACACCAGTGTGTAGGCTTAGTGGCCAATAGACATTTTTAGTAGAAATGAAAATCTTAAGGATTGGGTATGTCTTCACAGATTCAGCATTTGATGGATGGAAGCTCACAAGTAGCCAGCATGACATATGAGAGGCCGCAGGAGGATAATTGAGATATTGCTTGCTGGTGACCACAGCTGCAGACCCTACCTATTGTCACTGTATTGGCTCAGTTCTCCTGGCCAGTACTTTTCATTGATACTGGTTTTGTCAAAATCCAGTCACACTGCCAGCAGAGCACTGTTGCACATGGTGCTCTGCTCAGTGAATATTTTGGCCTCTTCTCTTTCTTTATATTTCTGGGGGATACAGGCTTGGTGCTTTTCTGTTGGCTTGAAAGACAGAACTAAGCCCAAGCTGAGTTTGGGGGAATGGGAGCCTTGTGGGCTTTGGAAGGGAAGCTAGGAAATCTCATGAAGCTGGACACTGAGAGGAAGGAGGGCAGGTCTTACCTGACAGACAGCTGGTGGTACAATGTAAAGGGGAGAGATCTGAAGTTTCTTCTGGAGGTAGAAAGGGGGCCTGGATGACTGAGGTTATTTGGTGTTTGAGATGTATGTCAGGCCAGGTCAATGGCATTTTCTGCTGGGAAATCTTGGAGTCAAGCTTACCACATACAGCACATTCTAGGCATAAAGGTTTTGCAAATACAGCACATCCTTGGTCCACACATCTCCCTGAGGCCCCTGGAGTGCAGATCTGATGACTGTGCATGTGCCCTGCAGGAAATGCAAAAGTGAAAACTGAAACCTGTGGAAAAAGTTGAAAATAAAACATTATGCTGTAAAGACTGGGACATGAACAGAACTGAGAGAAAATAGGAGGAAGACACAAAGCAAGATGCATGGGCTGCAGTGAAATCAGCAGTGGTGTTCCCTCTTGCACAGGCTGCTGAAATAAATGAAACTTTCCTCTGTGTAGCAACCCTCAGTGCAGAATAAGAGGTGGGCCTGCAAGGCCTCTAGAAACGATACCAAGACAAAAAGGAAGACCAGCATCCAGTCGTTGTTTCTCAGCTCCACAAAATGGATGAATGTACATGTGGATTATCACTGTGAGAGAGAGAGGAGTTATTTATTCTCCTCCTTTCCTCACAGAAAAGGGTGCTTGAAAGGATTTAAATCAAACTTCCAAAGGAAAGTTGACTCTTAAAGCATTGATCAGTTAGTTGGAGCCGACTGTTAAATGGAGCCAGCTCCATCAGAAAAGCCTCCATTGGATTACAGTCAAAGAAAGGTGGTGAAGGACTGGAAATGAGACCGACATGAGTGAGCAGAGGTCTGAAAAAGACTGAAAGAATGGGGTTTTTAGTCTAGAAAACTATTATCTAAGAGAGACAGCATAGTTAATCCTCACACATTTAAAAGATTAACATAGAGAAAGGCAGCAATAGACTGTTTTCCATGTCCACGGATAGAAGGACAGGAAGAAATTAAATGAATTTGAAACACGGAAGGTTAAGATTTTAATAGTAGGGAAAACTTTCCAAGAATAAGCCTAACCACACAATGGACACATTGCCAAAGGAGATGTAGAATATTCTTCAGTGGAAGTTGAAGAGGACAGGCTAAAGCTCTGGAGGGGATAGTCTAGCTTTATTTATTGGGCCTCAGAGTAAGGAGATGGTCTAGAGGATCTCCTTCCAGCTTTGTACTTCTATGGTGCCTAGGATATTTTTGACCATCTGTAACAGTTTATCTCCATTCTTTTCGAAGCCTGCCACTTCTGGTTGTGACACACGCAAGTCAGGAGTTACTCTATTCAGCAGAGTTACTTAATCATTACAAACATTAAAATGATTTGACTAAAGCAAGGGGGGGGTGGGGAGGAAGAATTGCAACTTGCACCAAGTAATAGCTATTTGTCAGCTTTAATAGCTGCTGTATTATTCATAGAGATAATAGGCTACAAGAAATGTCATTTCTTTTCATTTTTAGAGTTTTAAATGGGTCCCAAAGTGCAATTGCTCTGTGTGTGACAGGGGCTGTGTTCTGCAGCAGACACTGGTCCTGCCCCCTTGGAACAAGCTGGTCTTCACGCACTTCCCAAGTCCCTTTACTTCAACGAGCTGCTTTACAGCAGCTACATGCTGAGAAAAGCAAAATGTAGCAGTTGGATGAAAGTAAAGCAAACCAGGATTTTCCTGGGGTTTATTTTGCTCTGTGACTTTTGGAAGAGGATGTTTGCAGAAGTGAGTATTTCCCCTTCACCTGCAAGGCCTGATTTACCAGCCAGGTTGGTAAAGTTGGCCTTTTTAGCACATTGTAATGGAGATAAATTGTGTGTGATGACCAAGGCTCTGCTTTGTGGGTACTCTGAGCACCCATATATCTAACAGTTTGAGTGTGCTCAGTGTTCCTCATCACTGGAAATGGCAGCCATGGTGGGACCTAGAAAAGAGATACTGCCCACAGCATTACTTCTCTTTTTGTGGCACCCAGGAGGGCAATCGATGTCAATGAGTCTTTTCTGGACTTGACTCAGGATATCTGCAGCCTGGATCCTGCAGGAGGTAGAAATGCTTCCCCTACAACTGTCAATGAGAGCTTGTTACCAAAGTTGTCTCTTCCCCTGGCAGGCATTCAGGAATGGCAAATACTCAATATAATATCCTGTTGCTCTTTATCGAAGAGTTGTGGAGCCTTTTCCATTGCCAAGGAAGTAACTGCAGTTCATTTTATTAATATCAGGCTTTATATATTCTTTAAATCTAATAAAAGAGCTGGGATATCCAAGGGTATATAATTGTGGATTAAAAGGCACTGGAATTGAGCAGTGGATGTTGTCTACCTAGACTTCAGCAAGGCTTTCGACACTGTCTCCCATAACATCCTCATAGACAAGCTCAGGAAGTGTGGGTTAGATGAGTGGACAGTGAGGTGGMYTGAGAMSTRGCTGRATGGCAGAGCTCAGAGAGTTGTGATCAGTGGCACAGAGTCTAGTTGGAGGCCTGTAGCTAGCGGTGTCCCCCAGGGGTCAGTACTGGGTCCAGTCTTGTTCAACTTCTTCATCAATGACCTGGAT
>NW_020450760.1:7997995-8067765 GCF_003343035.1 Apteryx rowi
CGACAGGACGCGAGGCAACGGGCACAAACTGAAACACAGACACTTCCATCTGAACATGAGGAAAAACTTTTTCACTGTGAGGGTGACAGCGCACTGGAACAGGTTGCCCAGAGAGGTGGTCGAGTCTCCTTCTCTGGAGATATTCAAAACCCACCTGGACGTGATCCTGTGCAATGTGCTCTAGGTGACCCTGCTTGAGCAGGGGGGTTGGACTAGATGATCTCCAGAGGTCCCTTCCAACCTCAGTGATTCTGTGATTCTGTGATTCTGTGAATTAATGTTTTACTTTGCTTCCTTGAAAGATCCCAGTCTGTGTGATTTTTTAAAATACTAAATGCAGGGGAGGGGGTTTCTGACTAGTGCTGATAAATTTGATACAAACCCTTCACGTTCTTTAACGTTGCACAAGATCAACTTGTTCAGCTTCTGGCTGTGCTCCCAGGAATCTGTGCTTTGCCTGCTGAGCCAGGTATGTTGTCTGCATCTCTGCCATCCTCAAAGGAGCATCGTGAGCCTGCAAGGTACCATTCTGTGCTTTTTGCAGCCTTTTCAGGCAATGTCTGAGAATTTCATATTTTTTCTCCTGCAACCCTCCTCAAAAACTCACAGAGGTCCTTGACCCTGCAGCTAATAATAGATCTGTGATCTATCAGAAGCCCTGGCAGAGGAAGGTTTCTGCCATCTGGTAGCCTGAAGAGCCCTTTGTGTGTGTTTGGAAAGAGTAGTTATTTTTGATGCTGGTTCTGACATTACCCATGGGTACTCCCATGGGTACTCCCATGGGTACCATGGGAGTATTTCCAAGTTTTGTGGATGTCATTGTATCCTCTCCTCAGTTTTTTCTTTTTTATCTGCTTATGTTAGCCTGCACTTTCCACCAAGACGGAAACAGAGAACAGGTCTCAGAGCACCCAGCACAAGGCTCCTATTTCCAGACTTGCTGTCTCTGGCTGCTTCTGGAGCACTGTCATGCCCTTACAGTGAGCAGACCGGAGCTCTCTTTGCAGGTGCTGTGCTGAGAACGGGGAGTCACTGCATGTCCTCGCAGCAGCATGGCGAGGGGTCCTGCACGAGGTGAGTTATGCACAGTTCAAAACCTAAACTGATACGCGCTCTTGTCTCCAGCTTCAGTGGTGTAATTCATATATCTCTGTTTTTTAAGAGTATGTGGGTTTTAGTTTGAATGACAGTTCACTACTTACCCACAGTGCAGACTTCTGTCCTGGAGGAGCACGAGTGGTGGTGTGAGTTAGCAGAAGGTCAGCTTCTACATCTGCTAGC
Organism: Apteryx rowi; assembly: GCF_003343035.1. Taxonomy (NCBI): domain Eukaryota; kingdom Metazoa; phylum Chordata; class Aves; order Apterygiformes; family Apterygidae; genus Apteryx; species Apteryx rowi. The sequence continues at coordinate 7,999,277 of NW_020450760.1, forward strand.
GTCGTCCTGAATGACCTTGGACAAGTCCTGTAATCTGCTGTGCCTTGGTTCAGTAGCTGCCTAAAAGACAGAGGAAGGAAGCATCTGCCTCCTTGCCCTTGCCTCTCACGTGTTCGGAGAAGAAGCTGTCTTGTGCAGAGATCAGCTGTTGCTTCAGATAGTGAAGGTCTGACTTCAGCAAGCTCTAGGAACAACTTAATATAAATAACAGTAGTAGCAACACTAACCCTCTGTATACTTTGTAGTATACCTACACAAGCCAACAGCTGTGTGTGTTTAGATAAGCTGCAAGCAGCAGTATTTGGGCTGTGCCTCAGCTGCTCTGGCCAGTCACCATGCAGCGTGGTGTCTCCGCTGGTTTGTGTCTGTGCCGTAGGTGTGGGCGCGAACGCTGCGCTGTGTGCTGCCATCTCTGCAGTTAGCATCTGCTGTTGGCACGCACATCTCCCGCATTTATGAATGAGTGGGTGAGGAGGAGAGGGCTGGGCTGCCTCCTTCACAGCTGTACTGTAAAGAGCGCAGGAGCTGAAACACAGTCTCCTCCTCCTCCTCCTCCTCCTCCTCCTCCTCCTCCTCCTCCTCCCCGGCGCTGCTTCGCCGCTGGCCTCCCTCGCAGCTCGGAGGAGGGCAGCCTCGGCGGCAGCCCCAGCCAGCTCCAGGACACTGGAAGTTTTGCGCTGTTCACGCTGCAGGGAAAGCCTCATTGTACAAACTCTCCTCGCAGGTGAGTTTCAGTTTTTATCTATTTATTCTTAAAAGCAAGTGAAGTTTCTGTCAGTGAGCCAAGCAATACACGGTTATACCCCGGAAAGGTGGCAGGACTGTGCTTTGGCTCAGTTGTTAAAAGTGAGGCAAAGCAAACAATAAGGCAGTCCAAGGACTCCACCAAAACAATGTGTCCAAAAATTCGACTTCAAAATAAATTTCCTTTACCAGGTCCTGCGAGCAGGAAATAATTTGAACAGAAGTTCTTCCAAAAAAACTTTCTCAAGGTGGACTCAGGCACAAGGAGAGCCAAATGTTGAAGTCGTATTGATGAAATGGAACTGTTAAAATAAACCTAGAATCCATTTCATGTTTGCAAGGATGGAAGCAGGGCAATAGCCAGAAGATAATTTCCCTTGGTCGTTTTCAGAGAAGTTAGTAGGAACGTAAAACTAGATATAAAGTATTTTGAATGACTAAAAAGTGATTCACAAACCAAAAGCTATGCCTAACGGGAAACTGTCATACCGTTGTGTGTAGGTGCTCTGTGTACAGTGATACAGATTTGTCTTTGTATCTCAGAAGGGTATTATCAACGTATTTTACAAACAGTAAACCATTTTTCTCACTGTTACTCTGAACACTACTTACAAAACTTGGAATGTGAAGGTTTGTTTAGTGAAATGAGATCCATTCTATCAGAAATGGGTCTATATTTTTCTTTTTTTCTTTTTTTTCTTTAATAGGATTACAAACATTTGTTCCCTGCTGTAGGCTGCCTGTGTTACTAATAAATTTTTCTGGCTCTTTGACAGACTTTTTAAAGAAACAGGAAAAGTAAATCACTGAGAGATAAGCTTTATGTGTTCTTGAGGAGGGTTGAGAAACAGAGAATTTAGAAGAATATTCAGCCTTGTTCTGTACTTTTCTGTTCAAAGCACATCCAGATATTAATAAATAAAAATTTATGGAAATTTTACAGTGAGACAAGGAGAAATGGCTGCACAGAGGCTCACAAGACAGGACAGTGTCATTCTGAGCGTTACGGGATGCTCTGAGCATTGCATTAATCAGCTCCCTCTGTGACATTTTCCACATTAGCAGCCTGTATTCACAGGGGCTCCAGGACAGTATGACACCTGACCACTTCTTCTTTCAAGTTGGCTCTACTCAAGAAGCCAGTAAGTGAATCAAGCCTGTGTTTTTAATGCCCACTTCCACAATCCTTTTCTGAGCAAACATAATTTTACTGCTCTCAACCCCATCCTTCCTGCCTCCCCACCTTATTTCTAGTATTTTGTTGTCTCTCTCTCCCCCCCCCCCCCCCCCCASATGATACTGCTTCTACACATGCAATTATAAGCTCTGCCTCTTATATGAGGGAAGAGGCAGAAGGGAGCTGTTTCCAGCTCATCTTGTGTTTAGCGCTATAAAGCTGTAACTAAGATGATAAAATATAAGTTATGTGCCTCCACAAAGTTTTAGGAGTCTTTCCATGGTCTGGGTGTACACGGTGAGAAAGCGTTGGTTTCATAGGATCAGGCCAGTGTGTCGTTCTGTGATAGTGGGACACACCTCAGAGGTGGGAATGTTTACGTCACAGCATTGCAATGTGAATATCACAGTTTTAAATAAAGAAAAAAGGGACAGTTCCAATATCTCATTAAAAAAAGTCACCTCACTCGGCATCTGCACTGGGACTTAGTTAACTCACTTTGCGACTTGCAGAGAAAAATTGACTGTCTTTGTCCTGGGACTTAAGGACCATAAAGAATCCTGGACAGTGGGAACAGAGACAGAGGGGACAGAGGTGAAAGAGGGAAAGGGAGAAAATGGTTCCCAGCTGGGCTAGATGTATGTAGATGTCGTCACACGCAATGGCATGAAATACAGTGAGCCAGGAGGGTGACTTGTTCCAGTGGTCAGACAGACTGGAAACTACTTACCTTTGACCGAGCACAATACCAAGGGCCAGGTATAGGCAAAGGTACAGGCACCAGTATGAGATTTGCTCCGCTAACCAAGGGATGTTGCCATTCAGAATAACCAGATGATATCGTAACTGCAAGTTTTCTTCGTATCTATCCGTTAAAGCGCTCCTTGTGCTTTGAACCATCTTGAACGGTTCATGGAGAAGGAAGTTCTCTCCTTGCCAGCTTTTCTGGATCAGATCTGCAGGCAAGTTTGCATCAAGCTGGGGCTTTGCTGCTGCTGACCATTCTTGTGTCAGTGTGGTGCTAACTGAATGGAAGTTATTTTGGACTCAAGAGCTCTTAATATTAACACAACTTTGCTAAATATTTTTAAGTGGAGAACCATGGAAATAAAACTCCAGACATGGCAGCCTTGTGAGGCCGATTACCTTACAATTAGCTGGATGTTTCCTCCAAGGGGTTTGTTTTTCCTATAAAGCTTATTTTGAGTGGCTTTTAATGCTTGTTATGAATTATTCTGCCAGCTGAAACATTTGCAGAGCTGCTGTCCCTGACAGCTGATGGCGCTTGGTTTTGAAAAGATACAGAACAGCTTTAATGTTTAAAAACAACTGGCCAATAATTTTAAGTAACAGTACTAGTAATCAGCAGCAGCTAAGAATTAGCATTGCAGTTTATTCTCTGATGGATGCATCCGCTGTAATTCCTTTTTCTCCACTAGAAACCATGCTCTGACCTCTGTAAACCTCCTGGGTAGCAAAAGCAGAACTTTTTAGCCACCTCATCTGGAAGCTGTAGCTGATCCGTCTGAAAAAAAGACTAAATAGTAGGCCTAAAACACTCTGTTAGAGGGAGGCTGAGAAATGGGCTCATGTGAAAGTATATGGGATTCTGTTCCTCACGAGGAACCCTCTCACCAGGAATTGTTTCTGTGGCAACAAATTTGTTTCCAGCTGGGTTGTCTTGGAGTTTGTTCTGGGGTTGCTTATGCACAGATCTGTCACTGCCCAAGGCAAGTAGAATTGCAAAACCGATCAGATCTGTACATGGTGGAGAGGGCGCTCTGTTGCTGTTTCAGCTGCTCTGTGAGAGAAGTCCTCCTGATGTCCTCCACTCAACAACTGCTATGGACAGTTGTTGCTGCCAAGATGAGCCATCTCTCTCATTTCTGAAAATTATTGCTTCATTCTATAAGCTTTCAACCTTCCTTTTTCTCAGACTGTTTGCTATTGGTTGAGAGCAGAGAGCATGAACTTTAAGAGAGGTTAGCTAGCTAACAGACGAAGGGAAGAAAGCATCAGAAATGAATGTATTACAAAAGCAAACACAATCCAACCATCAAACTTAAGCCTTTTAAAATGACACCTGAATAAAATGCCAAAGATGGACAACATCAGTAGGAAAGAATGGAAGTACGCTACAGAGATCTCTCTCTTTTTTTTTTTTTTTTTTTTAAACTCAGTTTTAGTAACAATTAGGATTTGATAATTTTGTATCAGGGCAGTAATTTGGAAACATTCGGTGTTCCCTCTGCCAAAGGCAGAAGGAGAATTTTTACTCTTTGAATAATTATTTAGCATCTATGTACCCATCTAGTTAAAGGATATATCTGTTTTGTGCTCTGCCTTTAAGAAGTGATCAGACATACCTTTTAAAATAGGAATTATCTTTTAAACTAGGAAGAGACTTTACAGAATCACAGAATGGTTGAGGTTGGAAGGGACCTCTGGAGATCATCTAGTCCAACCCCCCTGCTCAAGCAGGGTCACCTAGAGCACATTGCACAGGATCACGTCCAGGTGGGTTTTGAATATCTCCAGAGAAGGAGACTCCACAACCTCTCTGGGCAACCTGTTCCAGTGCTCTGTCACCCAACTTAAACTTAAGAACCTTAACTTATCCCATCAGAACATTATTATTTGGAATTCGAACTTGCATCCAAATTTTAGAGATCATCTTACACCTCTGTACAGGAGATAGAACAAAGCCAGAACCTGGATTTCTAAACAGCTGTAAATTTTGGAATCTTAAATTTACTGTAGTATCAGGTTTTCATCTCAGCTCCAATAACTAAAACAGATTTGATTTGTAAAAAAGTATTTGATTCTCTCCCTTTTCTCAGAGCAGATGCATGTTGGAAAGTGTGAATGGTGTATGGTAAGATTGTTGCCTTTGCTGGAAGTTCCTTCTCTGATGCTATAAAAGAAGTTTTTTCTGTTTCTATAAGGTCATGGTTCTTTTATCCAGATTAATAACAGCATTATTTGTGGCAGGTTGATCTTCAGAATTTGTTTAAGAGAAGGCTCGAGGAAGGTCAGTTGCTTCTTGAGCATGTGGATGGCTGAGTCTGTGACTCCAGGGAGGATGCTGCAATTTGCCTCCCAGGAGCAGAGGTGATGACCCTGACATGGGCTCTGTCCTCCAGGCAGGTTCTCAGGAATCACTGGGGGAAATCATGCAGTTGTGGCTCATGTGGATGCCAGTGTCATCCAAAGGTAGGGTGGAGAGGTTCTGGAGCAACATTTAGGCTCTTAGGTAGGATGCTGAAGCGCAGGAGTTCAACAGCATCATGCTGAGAAAGGCTTCTTACACCATATGCAAGGCCAGACAGAGGTACAGAGAGGCAGTTTCAAGGTATCAGTAAGAAAATGGAGGAGGGAAGAAGGGTTCATACTCATCAGGAAATGAGGACACTCTGGAATAAAGGAACACTGGGCTTTGTTTGCATCTTAATGAAAGCAAGACACTAGCACTTGAAATCATGTAAGTACTAAAAGATTTTTTTTAATGAAAATTAAGGGAATTGAGGAAATGAAAATTCAGGAAATGAAAACGTAAGGAAGCCTGCAGATACAGATACAGATGCCAGCACTTTGTTTAGAATGATGCGTCCACTGGGGACTGCGTCTTTGGAATCCTGTATCCTCAAGTAAAAAAAAATTATAAATATAGGGCTCAAGTTTTCAATAGTCTGCTAGGGAGGGAGCACTGAGAACGGAAAGCCATTTACTCAGGGAGCACAGAGAAAACCTCCATAACATGCTGCTTGTACAAACCCATGAGAGAAGTCTGAGAAATAACACTGGGGAAGAAGCCTTAAATGAGAATATTGACTTAGACTGGAAACTTAGCTACTGGAAACTTGCCTAATTTCCAAAAGGGAAACTGGAGGGGGGAAAAAAAGGAAAAAAAAAAAAAAAAAGGAGGAAGCTTAATAAAAGGCAGTGAAAAAGGTCAGCTAGAAAAGTTAAATCTCCACGGTCTATACAGGGGCTATTTGAAGACACCCCCTCCCTCCCTCCTGCATTGGATCTGGGGAAGAAATACGAACACCATCTGAAGAAGACTCAACCAAGTCTGAAAGGAAACAAGCATGGATAAATAGCAGCGCAAGGAACGGTCCTACAAGCGAAAGGGGACCCTTTGAAAGTTGAGGTTGTGTCCTAGTGTTTTGGAATTCGTTGGCTCTGCGTTTGCTGTGAACAAACTGGAAAGGAGCCTGCTTTTTTCGGCTGTCAAAACCACAATAATGGGCTAGATAGGCATGTGTTCTGACCCCGGACAGTGGAGCTTATGTTGTTGTTATACACTGAAAAGCATATACAAGGTGTTTGCATAAGATACCATGTTATTGACCAAGGCTGAATGTAGTCAATGCAGGTCTCATCCCAGTTTCAGGACAGACTGTGTACTTCAGCAGAAAGAATTGGTAACAATATGATTTAGAACAGAAACATGTTTGCAAAGCAAAACAGGGAATCAATATAAGCCAGAAGCACAAGCATAGTGCAGAAGCACAAAAGAATTATTCCAGTTTTTAAATGGTTGCAATGCATATGATATTAAGTGTTTGAATTGAATTGGATCCTATTCTGTGATGAATTTTGTTGCTACAGTTAAATCCAAACAGAAGAATAAGAAAAAAGTCAAAGAAAAATGAGGGGAGGAAGGGAAAAATCTCCAAATATTTTAAATAGCTTTTCACTTTGCCATCTCTTAAAGATTTTACTGTACAAAATGAATCATATACTGAATCATATATGCAGAAAATAGCATTTAAAAGAGAGATGACTTTATTGAATTTATCATTATTTGCTGATGTGTGGAACAATGAAAATGTTAACATTCTCCTTGAACGGGAGATCTGTTCAGTCTCCTTAGACACGGCAGAGTTTCAACCGCATTTTGGTTAGACCTGGCAAGCCAGAATTTTTCTCTCAAATAGCCTTTTCTCTTTGTTAAACATTGAATATTGCTGGTCCAAGTTACTGCTTGTCAGCAGCACTGGAAAATCAGTTTTATATGCTGAACTATCAGTAAAGGGAGAGAAACAATTGTAATGATGAATTGGTTGTTGAAAATGGGATTAGATTTACAAATTACTTTCTGTTAATGAAGTAACCCTGTTTGGAGGGCATGTTGTGCTGATATTTGGATTTACTTATGCCTTGTCCTGTTTGGGGGCAGTGCCGTTATAAAAGATGCAAGCAGCAAGAGAATTTGGTCTCTGCTTTGGTCTCCAATTTGTTAGTTCTCAAACAAAAATTTTTCGGTGTAACCAGCCAGTGATGCTGGGGAAGACTCTGGCAGAGTCTTAAATCTTAAGCCACTGATTTCCCATTTCCTCAAAAGCTGTCCTGCAAGATATCTGCCACTGCCTGATGGAGGACAGTTCTGGTGTTTGAGCACACTGCCGTATCAAAAGAGGCAATAATACAGAGCTTGGAAAAATGAATCAGAAGCGTGAGGTGATTTTTCCCAAGGCTGTAGATGGTAAAATGAATCAGAACCTCTTTAATTCAGGAGGGAGAAGTTCCTACTTCTCAGTCCTAGGCCTAAAACACAGTTGTTCCACTCTGTAACACCTGTTCCTTACTGGTAATTTTACATGTTGGTCATGGCTTACATGGTTTGTAATCAGTAAGACCTGCATAGTCTTGGCTTTTCTCCCATTGCCATTTTAAATGAGGATCTATGCACAGATTCAGGATTATAAGCAGTTTTATTATCTGTAGTTGTTTGTTTGCCTATTTGCCTACTTCCTGCACAACAGACACAGGATGGTATTTTAGTTTTTGTGTTGTGGAGGGCTGTGGGGGAGAGGGAGGTTTTAGTGGAGGAAGGTAGATCGGGAATTATTCTCTGATGGATACAGAGATTAAGATTTCTGCAGAAAGTGGTGTGATGTAGAGTTTTTCTCCACCCACTTTCCTGTATGCAAGCAAGTCACCCAGGCAGCATCAAGGAGACGTATCCTGGGGGTAGGAGCTTGCAACAGCAGCTCAGTGGTGAAATTCTGGAGGGTCAAGCTGTCCGTGCTGACACTGCACTGACAGAGAAAAGGGAATTGCATTCACTACTGCGACATGGTCAGTCTCCACCTGCCTGATCTTTAAGAGCAGGAAGGAGGGTGCAGATGAGGGTCATTCTTAAAGACTATGAGCCAACTGCTTAAGGCAACTGTGTTGTGACTAATTCCTATTATGTGATTCATCTCCCTGCCATCAGTTGGACTGCTTGCCTGAAAATACACGTTGTGTGAACTTCTTATTACCATAAATAGGGATTTTCCAAAATGTACATTCTTTTCAGCACTTTCCTGTGCTCAGCCAGTTGTTTGGCCCTTTCATTCAGTAAAAAAAAACCCTGAACCTGGATAAAGAATAAGAAGCAGTTTAAGATATAGGACAAACTGTGCTTATTATCCTGTCTGTCTGTCTTTGCCCCTTTTGTCAAGTTGTCCTTCATATGTACAGGCCTCATCTAAGAAGTCTAAAGTCACAAAAACCTGGAATCAAACAGTGCACCATCAGAAAATGGATTTTTTTTATTAATTTTTTGTGATTGTGAAGTCATATAGACCTCACTTCCATATAGCTTTCATTTCTATGAAAGAAACTTTCAAAATGAAAAACATTTCACAAAAAAGCATTGGAAAATGGTGATTTATTTAAAAACAAAATTCCATTTTGGAAATGATTTTGTCCGATTTATACAATTGATTGTCCTGTTATTGCATGTTGCAGAGAGGAATGAGTGATGTTGTGTCACTTGAAAAGCAATAATAGAAAACTCAACAGTAGGGTCCTTAGAGCTCCCCAAACTGCGCTTTGCTTTCAAGTGGCATCAGCTGAACCATTCTCACAACGTTTAGTCAAACTTTCTTAAAACCTCCTGTGAAGACAACTCTGCATCATCTATTCCAGTGCTCCATTTGCAAGTGGAAAGTTTTTTGTGGAGTTTAACCCAGTCCCTCTTGATTAGGCATTCACAGCAACACAGAGAACAATTTATCACTTCCTTCTTTGCAACAATCTTTAACAATTTGAAAATTGTTGCTGTGTTTGCCCTCAGTCTGGTTGTCTTTAGACTAAACAACCCTGACTCCTTCAGTGGTCAGCTTTGCTAGACCTCTGACCGTCCTCCTGCGTTTCTCCTGGCCAGTCAGCAGATTGGCGGAGCCTTGCAGTGGTGCACAGGATGGAAGAGTTGTGCCCCCGTCCCATTTATACCTCCAGGTGTGATATGTGGGGAGGGTTCACTAATATATACTGTTGACTCAAGCTCAGTATGTGACCACTCTAACCCCCTATGCCTTTTCCTGCATTCTGCTGTAAAACATAGTATGCTTTATTGCTAACTTTTTTATATCATATATAATACATAATATGTCATATATAACAGTCTGCACATCAGATAAGAAAGAAGCTGAGTTCTCAGTCTACTGATTAAAAGAACAAATGTTAGCCTAGAATGATGACTTCCTGGCATATTCAGGGCAATTTTTCTCCGAAACATTGAGATTTTCCAGTAATGTAAAACTTGTTTTCCAACAAGTCCCACTTGTGACATCTCCCAGTGTAGCCTACAACATACTGTATTATAATGATAAGTTATTGGCATGTAGTACATTACTTCTCCTAAGGCTATTCAGAATTGCTTAGCTGCTTTTTTTCTAGGTGGCTTCCTGCTTAATTGAAAGTTTGTTTACTTGTTTGTTTGACCTTATGAAGTGAGTTGAATGTAAAACATTTATGTATATGATCCATACTGGTTCAGCTATTTCTTAAGGAACTTTGTGATCTGTGGGCCAGGGCACCTGAAAGGTTAAACTACATTACTATGTCATCACTGATGGGGAAATGAACATTAGAACTAGATTTAGAGGTCATGAAATTTATTGAAATTAATTCATTTTCTAATGTATGTGGACTATCTTCATTAGCTCCTAGCTACATTGCATCCATCAGCCTATACTGCTTACATTAGGCTGCACAAGTCAAATTTTTCAGTTTATGATGATCAGGAGAAAATTTTGTAGTACAACTGAACAGTTAACCACATACCTCACCCTCTGTAAGCCAGCAAACTAAGCCACTAAAATGTTCTGCGCATGGAAAGTAGGTGGGTTGTGGCAGAGTTTGAGGTGGAGAAGGGTGAGACTAACTACTGGAGGAATAAGGAGCAAATACTTACCCTTGCTAATGTGTTGCAATATTTTAGTGTACTCACTTGGAACTGTAGTATTTTAGACCATTATCATGGAATAGTACCATCGAATGTTTTTTCACACACATTTGATGTCCAGTCCAGTACTCTTCACAAGCATTAAGCTCACTATCAAAAAAAGGAAACATTCATGATTCAAGGATTTTAACATGAATCTGTTACTCAGATCCACATTATTGATTCTTAATGACATATTTATGGGCATGAAATCCTAAATTCACCCACCATTGTGGTTCAGGTGGCATCTGAAGTTTCAGTAATGAAATATTTAAAGGAAGTAACTTATTTCAGAGTTTGGAGAGATTTGATGGAAAACAGAAATTAAGAAATTGAGACAAATTCCCAGGATATCAAAGTTTAAGTGGAGTGATTAAGCCAACGCTGTGAATAATTGCATGTCTGTGCTGGGGAAAATTGGACTTTGATGACTAATTAGTCTTTTGTTTATGTGGGTTCTAAAAAATGTTGCTGGCTTCCTTCTTTGACAATGGGTTTATAAATGGAGTCATACAGTAATGATGAAAGTAGTGTGATTCGTAATTTACGGAATACTTCTATGGTTTCCTCCCACTGAAACAAATACACAGAGGAGTAATGATTATTATACACAGAGATACATATAAAACAGGTCCCCTTGCAAGTTAATACACACTGAATGGGTTGAGTATTGACCTAAATTAAATTTAGAAGGGAGGAGGAGTTGGGTTTGGGTTTTTGATTTTTTCTTTTTATTTTATATAAGATGGTTTCAGAGATTTAAAAGATACAGTCTAGGTTTTACTGTATGCCTGTAGTAAGATTCTCTTGTAAAGGACATACGGACTTGATCCTTCTAATGCAAAAAAGCAAACATAAAAATTGGAAGGTAACTACAGCAGAGAATCTCTGAGGTGGCCTTTCTGCTTTATTAAAAAACCCACAAAAACAGCAGAAAGCAAAAACAAAACTCCTTGCAGCCAGCTGCTCTTCACATAGAGGTTCAACAAAAACAATATTTCTGTGTGCTTTCTGTTGTAGTGACACTCTTTGGGACCAAGAACGTTGGTATCTACCTTTAAAAGTGGTATACATTTAATCCCAGATTCACTGAGATATTGTTGGTTTAGAAACTGATCCAATTAAAAATATATGGTATGGTCAATAGAGAAATTAATGCTATGTCCTGAAAAGATCCTTTGATGATGCACATAAAATGAGCTACACTAGAAGAAGGTGTGTATCTCTGTCAAATACACTAGGGTTAGGAATTGTAAGTGCAACTTAATTTTTAGCCCACTTGTGCATGTACATCAGGCTACAGTCTTTAATGAATAAAATCATTATTTCCACTGGACTTTTGTCTCTTTATGGGCCGCACCAACTCTGTCTGAGCTCAACAAAACCCATGCCATACTAAGACCCTTGAGCCCAATTGGAGTAACTTTCTTGTAGAGACTTAATGCAGTAGAGCTGCATTAACTTGGTTTTCTACCAGACCTGACATCGCCGCCCTCCTCTAATCTACCCAGGCAAAGTATCACACTGCTGCATTTTTGCTATTTCTGGTCCCGGAGCAAGGAGTCAGTGCTAGCTTGAGTACATCTCCATGGCTTTGCATTGTGCCCTTTCAGGTAGCTGGGCAGTATGTTGACTTATCCCAATTGTTCAACAAGGATAAAATACCCTATTCACTAGAATTGTTTCCCTCTCTCATAAAGATGCTTTACATTGCCCATAGCCCATCTGTTTATCTATGGCAGCTGTACAAATGACTGTCATAGATAAATAATGGACTTCTGCAGTGCTTCACAAACACTATCAATTTATGTTCAGAAAACTTGTGTTTGTAAAGCAATATAATTTCAAATTGTAGAGACTGAGGTTGAGATTACATAGTTCAGTTGCCCAAAACATATGGGCTTTTCTAATTTGCCTATATATCTCTTACAGCACAGCGCAAAAAGCTTCTGCAGACTTCATCAGTGGTGAGTAAAGTGGACACCTCACTTCATGTCCCTTAAGTATGGTATCCCACTGTAACTCTTTTCTTCTCAGTAGTGGCAGTTTGAATCTAAATGCATTCTTACCCATCCTGCTGCATAGCCAAAAATCCCCCATTTCATACTGATAATTTCAATTTTTTCTTTGCAAGCACAGTATTTTGCATTCTTGCTCAATGAAATGGATCTGTTTTTTCTGTGTCTCCATCCTTTTGTTAAAAACAATTGGGTTAGATACCGAGTCATAGTTTTTATTCTGAAAACTGAAACAAAAAATAACAGCAAGTATTTCAGCCATATTTAGCTATAATTTATGGTCCTGCTTCATATATACTTGTGCCTTCTTTTCCCTTCCTTTTCTTGTGTGTTAATAGAAACATCTTTTATTGCCTTTTTTTATTCTTTCTATTTGTAATCCTTTTACATCATAATTGTTCTGATTTAATCCAGAAATTGTGTCATTTCCTCATACTCATCTTTAGTCATGCACCCTAATTTCCACCTTCTACTTTTTAAAAATTTATTATTTATATTAAGGCTATTAGCTTTCTCAAGCGGCTAGGAACAGGGATAGACTTCAGAAAGAAAGGAGGGTGGTACAAAGGAATGATTCTGCCTTCCTTTCCCTCTCTCAGCTGGAGCATGGCCCCATTGACACTGGGGAGCAGAAGTAAGTTTGGGAGATGAAGAAGCCCTTCCTGAGTGTGTGGAGGTGACAAGAGGCAGAAAGAACATCTTATAATAGTAATAAAAAAGTAAATTTATTATCTTTTGCAGAAGCAATACTCAGTAACCAGCTGCCATTTACCTGCTCTCAGTTCTTAGCTCACGTAATGCAGCTGTCAGAGCTGCTCTCCCTTGCTCCTGCTCCTCTCAGGTTTCAGGCCAGCCAGTCTCTGCCCATTCTGTACTGTCCCACCACTCCCAAGTCTCTGCTGCTGAACATATTCTCGCCTCTTTATTTGACCTTATTCTTCCAGGTTTGTGAAACAGGATCAAACCAAGTTGATAAATCCTCAAGAGTTGTGGAAGGTTCAGTGTGCATTTAAAGGCTGGTGTTTATGTAGGTAATGATCCGAACCAAATCCTCAGCTGAAACAGTCACAGATACTTGGTTCCAAAATATGCAGCATGGTCCAAGCCATGCTATGAAAGCCAAGTGACTCAGGTCTGCCTGTCTTATATGGCAGGTGCAGAGACAGATTAAATAGCAAGAGAGTTACTGTCACGTAAAGGCACACCACCATGTTACCTTCCCTGTCCACAGAAATGAGTGTTTTGTGGATGAGATAAGTTGTGTGTAAAACTTTTGCATATATGTACACAAAGAAGTCCTTTGGCACAGTCCTTTTTCATTCTGCTGAAAGCGTGTAGGTCTAATTGCAGACATATTTCTTACAAGGTAAATTGTAGCAATGTTCATTGAAACTGAAAAAAGCCTGCTCAGGCTCTACACTATTACTCAGTCTGAGCTGAAGAGGCTGTTGTTGTAAGTAGCTCTGAGTGATTTCCTGTACCATCACGAGCAGACAGTGCTTAACACATATAAGCTGCTCCATAGTTCACAGAGTTCTTATAGCTTAACTAGTGCAGGGTGGGAATGATGTCTTTGTCATCAGTTGGTGTACACAGAAGTTTGGAAAGAAAAGAAACTGTTGTTGAGCTGTTCAGTGACTAATGAAAGTTGGCTCATTTAAAACAAGAAAAAGTCAAGTTATTTAAAGCCAAGAGATCCTTGGCTTTATATTTCATTTGGGAACAAGAAGAATGTTTGGAGCTCATCTGGATATCAAAAGTCTTCTAATTTGTTTCCAAGAATTGGACTCAGAGGGGTATCATCTAAATGATGTGAGCAAATGTGTGAGATAGAGAAAAATCTTGCCTGGAAATGTCTGCTGAATGAAGCAGATACTGAAGGTGATACTAAAGATATTACATAACATATGCTCTGAAAAATCACACAGCTGGACTATTTCTATATTAAAACTGACTAAATGGAATGCCTGTGTGTTTCCATCCCTAACTGGTTTCAGCTTTATGATTATCCGCACCCCAGATGGTTTTCACAGAGCAAATTTTTCATTTTTAACTCCTACTATCCAGACTAGGTCAGTATGTAACAGGAAAGCTGTTCATATTTTCTTTCCCCTACCTTGCATCACCTTTCCTTCAGTTTCAGCTTTTCCAGAGAGCTTGTAAGGCATTGAGTATCATGTTCTTATTAACAGGGTGGTCTTTAAAGCACCTATCCATTGAAAAGCTGTCATTGCAGTACTTTGAGACCAGCCTTGTTTGAAAAAGCATACAGCTTCATGCCCTGGTCAGTGTATGAGCTATATTATGAGCTTAGTATACTTGTTTTGGAGGCAAAGAAAGGGAAAGGTAAACTACCTTTATACTACCCTCATCTATGTCGCGTTTGGCTACTGAGACTGTTATTAGTCAGGCAAGAGGGGACCAGAGGGCACAGACGCGTCCCAGAGCCTGGACACTGAGGAGGCTGAAACAAGAGAAGAATTTTCCAAGCTAACTGCTGCCACTGACCAGAAGAGCAATATAAAGAGCTATTGTGCAAACAAGGATCTGGACTTTTGTTTTTCATCCCCATCTTTGAAACCTATTGTAAGACAATGAAAGGATAAGGGTGGTTTTGTTACCACAAGGCAGAGAGATTCATAAAAGCCAGCCTTCTCTTCCAGCTCGCTGAAACAGCACACTCCAGCACTTCCTCCAGGAGCAGGAAACATTGCTGTAATCATAAGTGTATATTATATTAGAACAATATCATATCAATAAGACTTTTGCTGTGTCCTTCATATTCTGTGTTCTGGCAAGACTTTTTAAGCTAAACAGATATGATTTTTACAATCACATTCTCCATGACATAAATGTAATTTAATAAAAGCATTTTGAGTTCAGGGAGGAAAAGAAGGATTTTGCAAAAAACACTGCAATGGTGGAGTACATCTACTTTTTCTCATACTATGATCCATGTTCACTTATTGGGTAACACTGAACAAAACAGCGCTGTTGAACTATGCTAGACACACAAAGACAGGTCTGACTTTTTGAAATTATTGACAGCTTTTGAATTACTATAATTTGGCCTATTCAACAGAAGCTGGACACTGACTGGACAATTTTAGTTAAATGTTCTTCCTGTATCTATTATTACATGAGGAATTTTAGGTTAGATGATAGATCCCAGATTTTTAGGCTTTTTAGACTATAACTAGGTATGTCAATCATTCTGTGTAGACAAACCTTATATGCTGAAGCCACTAAAGTTGTATGCAGAAATTGCATCAAATACAAATTTAAATACCATTCTATTTGCTTTGGAGCTCCGGATTAGAAAAGGTGGGGACCATTTTCAGGAAAGATTTGGGCGTTTTCTTGCAGGGTATGAAGCAGATGTCCTGTTGATAGAAAAGCTGCATAAAGTTTATCATGTCACTAAGACCAACATAGTGCACTGGATGGTGTTAAAAGGGAGCTAATGACCCCTAAGTAACAGTCCTTTGGGAAATTTGCCTATAACTTTAGTGACTAATTCCTGCTGTACACTTCTACGCTGCTGACATTATCATTATTATTCCATAGGGAAGGTTATAGCAATCTCCTGGACCATTGATACCTGTGACTGGGTCCCTTCAGCAGCATTTCTCCTGTTGTGCTTGATTTATCTGTCATAAGTATTGTGCCATCCACAATGCGGGGGTGAGTCTGTTAATCCCCTTAAATAACTGCAGGAGAGCAGAGCTTGCACTGTGCTACATTCAACCTGTCTTTCACACAAGTGGTTTGGGACAATGAAGTTAGAGGTTTTGAGAGAGATGAGCTTGTGTTAGCCTGATGTTTCATGACTGAAGCTATCTGAGATCCCCAAGAAGACCTCCAGCAAAACCAGGGCTGATATTCTTTCTGTTGGTAAGAAAAAGAAGAGAAATGAATGAGAAAAGTTCTAATTCTTAAATATTTATGTGTGACCCCAAGTTTGCTGCGATTTCAGTGGGAATATGCCACACTGACTGAAGTTAAACATTGTATGTCTGCAGGACTGGTCATTTATTCCAGCTAGGCAATTCTCTTCTGTCCTGAAGGAAGTGATCTTCTTTTTAATTCTGAGGGACTAAAGCCCACTACCATCTAAAAAGACATTTATATAAAAATGACATGCTGCAGCTCACAGTAATTTTACTGTAGTGTGTTGGCCATAGTAAATGTGGTCATGTTTTCATAAGTGTTGCCTTGGAAAAATTTGTATGTTCCTATACAGGGCAGAAGAAGATGACAAACAAAAATACAAATTAGGATAGTAAACAGGAAAAAGCAATAAGGCCTTTTCTTTCTCCTGACAATGCTGTCTCCTTTTGATTGATCATCCATATTAACTGAAGCTTTAGGATGAGTATACAAATTGCTAACCTTCGCAACAGTATGCATTACGACTGAGCATTTTCTGGGAATAGATTGAAAGAAATACAGTCCCACTGTTTCGCATCATCAGGTAAAATAGACATCCTCCTAAGACTGGGGTACAGTCTGCCCTGCTGTCTTCCAGTCCTGATCACTTGTGCCAGAGTGACTGAACATATCACATTAGATTATAAAATGATGAATACAATACTTTTTTTAGTCCAGGGTTTAATAATTATGAGCTGGCTCAAGGCTGACTTGTCCTAGTTAAACTGACTGCTAACCCATTGTCAGCAATGATTTTTTAAGTGTCTTAAATACTAATATCGTGTAGTATAGACAAGGTTTGTATGGATAGATATTTGGATTATAGATCCTTTAGATGAACATAATTATAATCAAATACAACATAGTATAGATAAACAAAAGAAAAGATACAAAGGTATAGACAATATTAAATAGGTAGTTTGGGGAGTCTATGGCAAATAAGGAATCTGTACCATGATTTACTGTAGGATAGAGAGAGTGGATACATTTTACCAAATTTTTACAGGAGCCTTTCTGACAGAGAAATACAGCTTGCTTTTAGAATTGTGTTTACAACCAACTGTATAAAATAGGCTGCTAAAAACTCTGTTTTTTAAAATCCTGATGGGTTGAACTGCAAGTTCCATGATATTCTGTATCTCAAGGGAAATTTAAAAAATGGAAATTAAAAAGCATCTGGTTTTGTGCACCCTGCAGCATCCTCTAAAGGAGTCTGAATGGACTATTTTGCCTGAGAAATATCATCATCTTGGACAAATCAAATTACTGTTTTTGTGCCTCATCTGTAAACAGAGATAATATTTCTTCACTTTACAGATACTCGTAAAGCTAAATTGATAAATGGTTATAAACTGCTTTGGAATCCTTTAACAGAAAATACTGTATGTGTGTACAGTGCTAGGACTTATTGACACAAATTATGATTTCCCAGACAGGCTTTATCTTCCATCAAAGACCAAAAGAAAACTGAGGGCTAGGAAAAGGCAGCTTACTGAAAACTGTACTAAATATTTTACAACAGTATTCCTCCTAAAGACTTCTGTGTGTTTTACCCTCAGGTTATTAACATCCTTCAGCAAGTCATCACCTCAAGATAAAGGTTTTGTGGAAGAAATAAATGATATATAAAACTGAATGAAATTAAATTTTACACCTCTCCATTTGGGACCTTGATGAGTGATATACAGTGAGAGGTAGAAGATGAATTTCACAGAGAATGCAACTGAGAACTGCACTGTTAATCACGATATCCACCAGACTTTATCCCCTGTGGTATACATATTTGTATTCGTATTAGGCTTCCCAGCAAACTGCCTCTCACTGTACTATGGATATCTACAGATTAAGGCTAAAAATGAATTGGGTATCTATCTTTGCAACTTGACTGTAGCAGACCTGTTGTACATTTTTTCTTTGCCTTTCTGGCTCCAGTATGTTTTACAGCACGACAACTGGACCTATGATGAACTGCTGTGCAAAATCTGTGGCATTCTTTTGTATGAGAATATTTATATCAGTGTGGGCTTCCTCTGCTGCATCTCCATTGATCGCTATCTAGCAGTAGTGCACCCTTTTCAGTTTCATCAGTTTCGGACACTGAAGGCTGCTGCAATCGTGAGCGCTGTTATCTGGGCCAAAGAAATTGTGATGTGCTGGTTTGTCTTTACACATGGGGAGACCAGTAGGGATGCTGAGAGCCACGTGGTGTGCTTTGAGCATTACCCCATTAAAGACTGGGAGCACAATATCAATTACTACCGCTTCTCTGCTGGCTTCCTTTTCCCCTTCTTTCTGCTGGCCTTCTCTTACTGTGGAATTTTACGCGTTGTCCACAAGAGTCATGGTACTCAAAAAAAGAAGAAAATTCAAATTAAGCGACTGGTTTCAAGCACTGTTTTCATTTTTTTAGTTTGCTTTGGACCATACCACATCCTGCTTGTAGTTCGCAGCTTGTTTGAGAATGACTGCTCATTTGCTGAGAAAATATTTAATATTTACCATGTTTCTCTCCTGTTGACTACTTTTAACTGTGTTGCTGACCCAGTGTTGTACTGTTTTTCCAGTGAAAGCACTTACCAGAACTTTGCTAAGATCCGAGACTCTTGTTTAACATATTTAGGATGTCTAAGGACTGAGACTAAGGAAACCTACCAGCTGAACGCTCCAGAAACCCTCAACAAGCCACAGGATGAGCAACAGCCAGCATTATTACAAAGATCACATGATATTGATGGAATAAAGGACTCCTCTACAACTAACTTAGGCAATCTATAGTATTCATCAAAAAACGATACTCATCCAAAATCTCCACATATGACTGTGCTGTGTATACATCTGATTTATCCATGTATTACAACTATTTTACCTCCCAAAGGCTTATTAGCTATGCAATATAGTGAGGTAGTTCCTGGAGGTGCTTGGACCTTGACTATAGTGAGGAAAGTATAAACTAAGAGTTCGGTTACAATCACATGTCTACTGCCATTATGGTGCAACTCAGAAACTGTTGTCTTGCCACTCAACTGTTGTTGATGACTGCACTGGCTGAAATAAGCTAGTACTCATGGTGTGGATCTGCTGAAACAGTCTTTAACTGCTGTCTGTTTGTGCCTGTAGCATCTAGAGAAAAAAAATTCTCAAAAAGCTGTCATTATCTGTTGAAAAGTTTGGAGACAGAACAAATAAAATGTCCCCATAAGTATTTTTTAAAAGAAAAAAAATTGCATTTGTGCATCTTCTCTGTAACTCTCCAAAATAATTCCTCCTCAAGCCCATTTCAAGTCCTGCAGAGACCTTGCCAGAACCTGCCTCCTAAAACAACTGATCAAATAATGTGAGATGTTCTGGAGGAGCATGCACAAGAAACTCACCATCTGCTGAGACCTTCAGTCTGTTGATTGACAATTGAATCTCACATTGTTGAACCTCATCACAATGCTCCTATTGACTTCAAGAGGTCTCAGATTATCAAGAACAGGCTCTGATGGGAAAGAATAATTCGGTCCGTGGACTTCAAAAAGAACAGAAGGTTGGTAGTTCATGAGGTGCTTTTAACCCACATATCATTCTTTGAGTCACTGTGTTCAAAGATAAATTCAGTTTAATCTGAATTCCACTGAACCTTGCTAAGATTTGGATTATGTCCTTCCAAATATGTCTTGTGCAGCACAAACCATGCAAGCAATTAAATAACAATGCATGGCCAGTAAACCTGTTAAATAGATTTAGTTTAAATTCTGTGTTCACCAATAGATATTATAGTTTAGGGTCTGGTCATTTTTCAGTAAATACAGTATCAAAAATAAGATGCATGGATGATCTATGTGTTTTCTAGTTTAGAAAAGAGAAACAAAATATAGGCATAAATAGAGATAATGACAGTTAAAGAACTGGGAGTTGTGCTCTATCCTCTTGCTTCTGCCAGCACCCCCTCTCTAGTTTCTTATTTTTATTTGTTATACTAAGGAATCCTGTTTGTTTCTTGTCATCTGATCATCATGCTTTCTTGTATCTGTAACTGTTACACTGTGAATAGTGCCCTGTCATTTTGCTTCTCCTCTGGTTTCAAACCTTCCTTGAAACACCTCTCTTTTTCTGCAACCCAGAGTTGATAACATGCAGCAGTCTAACCTTTTTTTTTTTTTTTCCCCCCCAAAAGATTTTCTACACAGACCTGCATCTGGTATCTCAAGGATGTCATTGTACACAGCCTTGTTTGTCAGGCAACATATTCTTAAAAGCCAGTACATTCTAAGTGTCTTCTGGAAGCTACCTTGAGAGGGCAATGTTAGATATAATTAGGGGATGTGTTTAATAAATAATGCCTTTATTATTTTCTTCCTATATTTACTCAGTCTGTGTTTGATATAACTGTCTTCTGGCTTTGGCCCACAGATTCCATTTAAGAAAGGACAGAACCTCTCCTCCCCTCCTTTTGAAGAAAGGATTCATACCCTCACTCCCAAGAGGGGATTAGATTTGCTTAGGTTAACCTTTGGTTTGTTTAATTCTTTTACATTTCTTTATACTTAGACCACTCAGCATGCTGAATTAATTACCTTGTACATGCATTTTTTCTTCTGACTGTCAGTGCTGCTTAGCTTTACTTTCCCCTATTCCTTCCCCTAGTCTCTTCTGCCTTTCTATATCTGGGTTGCAAGGCAGGGGTTGCAGGCTGCCGTAATGCTGTGCTTGCGTGTTGTTACGAACGTAGCCAGGGTAGCCACGTCTTCAACTACTCAGACTCCATGACCTGACATGCTGTAAGACACACACAAGGTTTGTTCTAAGATGAAAAATTTGTTGCCCTGTTTATGCTTTACTTTTTTACAGTTAGCCATGTTGTTTAAATTAGACAGCTGGAAGGCAGAGCTTGCCATATCACAATCAAATTGTTATCTGACAGATTAAGACTTCTTTGAGTTGGTGTATTTCTGGTGTCAACTTTAGCTCAGCTGCTGCAGTTTAAAAGAAGGAAACTTGTGTAACAGAGTCCAGCATTTTGCTACAATTCTCAACACTGAACCTATTAACCAGGAAGGGAAGGATTTGGGGTTCTTTTTTCTAAACATGAAATCAATATTTCATTGATTCTTCCTGCATAGTAACTGCTAGGTTTAGGCTGCAGAAGTAGCTGCCATGTAAGGAGAGCAATCCTCAGAGCTTTTCTTTCCATTTCACGCAAAATACAGTCAAGCAGAGGTCTGACAATGGTGGCCAGAGATGTGCTACACTTTGCTATCAGATTAAATCAGGGGCTTGGCATGGAACAGGAGAAGGGATTAAAAAATGCACATCAGAGAAAAAGAAAAATAAATTATTACATTTTATATTTCTTAATCAAATAAACACTAGGGAGTTTTTGTGAGTCTGAATGTCTATCAGCAAATCTAGTTTAAAATTTCTTTATCTCAGGTATGTTCTACTGTAAGTCCTTAATGGCTATGTATCCTCAATGAATTCAGAAAATTAGTGTTTCAAGTACAGGTGGTATTGCAAGGAGAAATGTGACTGATTTTTCTTATTCTCAAAAAGTTACATGCATCTCTTACACAAGGGCAAGAACACTAAATTCACTTGCCCAGAAGAAAAGTAGATATAAGATGTTCTTAGCTGCTGAAAGTCCACATTCCTTTGGGAAAAAAGTGGCCCACATGGGTCCTGTTAAAGCATGATGGATTGATGCTGTCCTTACGTACTGATTATAATCACTCTATGAGCGCTAAGGCATCATGTCTGAGAGGTCCAGTGTAAAATGTATCATCACATCCTTTCTGCTGTGAGGACTGATGACTGACAGAACTTTTGCACTGACACTCATCTGGTGTTAAAATAAAAACACAGCTTTACAGGACACAACTCAGGCACATTTCACAACTGCTTGTCATGTACTGGTGCAATCTCACCAAGAGCTGAATTTCTATAACTGGAATTCATCTATACTTCCATTTAAATAATTTTATTTCATACTGAATGACAAGGTTCTTTAATTTCTAATCATGCTTTAATTTTTAACCATTGATTTCTAATCACTATTTACAAATTTAATTCATTTATTCTTTATAATAGGATGCCCTGAAATGCCTACAGCATTTCTGTATTACCTAGAAGGACTAAATTTATAAATAGGAAACTACAAACATGAAGGAGACAAGCAGTATAGCCTACCCCTCATATGGAAACTCTGCAAAGCTATCCTTATGTTCATTAGATCAGTTAAAGCTCTCCCCACTGTCCTCACAGTTTCAGCAACTGTCCACCACCAGCAGAGTACAGTTAGAGGGGCTACAGGAAGCGTGTAGGGGAGCCGTATTTAAAAGTTTTCACTGCTGTAACACTTACTGTTGTTTGGTTTTGAACCTCCCCCCTTCACTGCAGCTGTTTTCTTCACCACAAGGTATTTTTAAATCCGAGTTGCTAAAAGAGTTACTTCCTGCTGCAGCAATGAGGTTAATAAAACAGGAACAGCAATTCAGTAATATTTCATTTTAATTACAAGTTTTCTCTGTAAAGCCAGATCACCTCTTAGTATATAATATCACTTAATATCCATTATCCATTCTAAAATTACAGAAAACAAAGGTAAACCAAATGCTCATGATCATATCCCCTTCCCGCTTCTCAGAGTTATAAGGGTAACAATAAAAGGTTGTGCAGGGCTGAGACACTAGAGATGAAAAATCCCCTACTTAGAGACATAGAACCATCTTTATCTGATTTTTTTTTCTACCCTGTAAGTAGGTTAGGAATAAGGAAATAACATAGGAGAAATTCCTGATTTTGAAATCGTTAGGGGAGGTCACTGCTGCGCTTCCTGCAGCAGCTTTTCAATCATAAGCGAATGCGTGTTGTAAAAGGGCAACCCATCCACTTCCATTTCTAGACTGGCAGTTTTTCCACTGCGGACCCCATGCTGCAAAAGTGTTTTCAGAAACTTTTCTTCCTTTAAAAAAAAAGAAATACAATATTATTAAAATCCTGAATCAGACAAGAACGTTCATCAAGTTCTTTTTTTTTAAACCTAGGGAGACTCTGACCACATCTTCCAGGTTTATTTTGGATAGCAATTTGCAAACAAACACCACCATTTAATCTGGACCAAAGAATATACTTAGCAGTTGGAACTTAGTGATTGACGAAGGGCAGTATTTGTGACTACTATTTAAAATAAAACAAACACACATTATAGAAACCTGATTCCTTTCTGCCTGGTTTCAAAATCCTAAATTGCACAAATCAGAATCAGAGGAAACTTCATCCAAATACCTCAAAAACTGTTGTTTCCATAACTTAGCAGCTAACTACAAATGCATTTTAAAAGAAAAGGACCAGCAGGAAAGAAGGATACATCAAGAAAAAAAGGTTATAGAGGTAAAAGGTACCAGAATGGGCTGCACAACCACTTTCCTTCCTGCTTCTTCAGATATTCCTACCTGTCTTTTACTCTTTGATGTCCTCTGTTTCTGTTGATTTTTATGACAATTCTGATTGATTGCTTAAGGGATGAGTAAAAAGAAAACCCTGAAATTCCTTTCTTGGAATTCTCTGAAATAGCATATAATTTCCTTTGTTTAGAACCACAGCTCAATTTCATGTTTATAACAGTTATTTTTCTTGTCTAACAGTAATGTAAGCAGATAACAAAGCATGTTCCAAATTGAGCTGTTAATGTACACAGAGGAACAAAATCCTTGCTTGAGAATACAGGCCAGTTAGCATTGTAAGATAAAAGGATGGGACAAAATCAGGTCTGAAAGAAGAGTTATTCTATGAGCAGACAAATTAGAAGAGCCTGGTTTCCAATGGAGTAAAGTCTAGCAGATTTGTTCCTAAATGTTTTTGTGAAAAGCCACAGCTTCAGTAGCAGCATTAAAAGGGGTCTCTCTCTTCTCTCTAGGTACTCACTTTTGTGAAAATTGCCAGAATCTCAAAACTTTGAAACCTCTCCCCTTCTGTCAAATTTTGAACCTGCTGCTCAATTTTGACCAAGCTGCTTGTAGGGGACACTGCCAAAAAGACAGGTAATGTGATCATATATGCCTTTTTTCTTATATATGAAAATATAGATATTTATAGAGCACTGTGCTGCAATAATGACACATTCCATTTTCTACGGGAGTTATGATAAAAAGCCTTTTAAGGCAGCAGTGCATAAATTATCTGTTCTTTCAGTAATCTTTGAGAATTTTGGAGACAGATTCAGAACATTATTCTAGCTATTCCGCTTTTCATTTGACATTAAATGTACTCATTAAAACTCTTTATACTGCCTTAGCATTTACTACAGAGAGAATTTATTTCTTTAATTCAGTTAATAAAAAGTTAAGAAGAAGCCTAGTCATGTCTTAGCTTCCCTCCTTCCCCCACTGTAATTTACATAATGCCTTTTAAATACTCACAGACATGCCTTTTTGTTTTTTTCTTTGCCAGGAATGCCTTTTCTGGTCTTTGTTCTCCTGTTTTTATTTCCATTTGTGTGAGATCCTGCTTTGATGGAAATTGCTACTGAAACTGCCTTACCAATGTCCTTGACAGACAGTCCTATAGCTTGAAATACTTTCTTTTTCCTGCACAATAACATCTACCAAAGTCCTTTAGCTCCTTGAAAAAAATAAATGACCAAAAAATGTATAAAGTTAAAATGTCTAATATTCTCTTATTAAATGCTTAGGGTTTTTTTCCGGGAAGGCTTCTAAACCTTACAGACTACAGTATCTTTAGACCTGAAGTTTGATGTGTATTTTACATACTATTGTATATGGTGAAAATACAAACACTTCTGGAAGAATTAAAGCATACCTTGCATGGTCAATTAGCAGAGTTTTTATTATAAGCTGGCAACCTGCTTTTTGAATGTGCACTATAAAGATCTGTCTCATATTTGCTGGTAATGCATCATTGCTCATAAACATACCAATAACCACTGCTTTTCTATTAAAGAAAAACTATGAACAGTTACATGGTGTCAGTCTTGAGGTCATGCAACAACACAGCAATGATACAGCTATTTAGGGAAATTATTTGGATACACTGCATAAAAAGTGGCATTTATAAAATTATAAATGTACTTCAGCTTATATAATATGAATGATCCTTTTGTAAATATAAGCATCTGCCCTTTCTACGTGAAAGAGATTTCTCTTTGCACTGAGACTTTCTATATGCAATGTGGCAAATTAGATCCCTTACATCACAGAAGAGAAACTTGAACTGGATAAGCAAAACGTCTTCCTTATTTTTAGTTGTTTCTCATAAATGTTTACACATTAGAGATCTCTGATCTGCTTACAGGGGAAAAAAAGACTTGCTTAACATTGTAATTATGTCTGATAAACTGTATTCTACCGTCAAATTTCATTGTTTCCATTTGTAAAGAGTATGCATGTACACGATGCTTCCTCAGCTCTAAAGTGGTGCAATTCACTCACAGATCTCTGTTTAGCAAATAATTGTGTTGGAGAGGAGCAAAAAAGATTCAAATTAATAGCAAAAAAAAATTATTAATTTGCTCTTTATTCAGGAAAACTCCCTTGTGAATGACAAAACTAATAAAGAATTTTAAAACAAATGTCACGTCTTTATATACTGTTCATTTATAAAGAAATTCAAATCCTTATAGGTTATAATTCCAAAATAAGTATTAAACAGTTCATTTTTTAACATTAATAATGAGTTCAGTAATAAAACAACTGTCTAACACATTAATCTGGTTGTGAGACACAAGAAAATGCAGAATTGTCCGTAGGATGTTCCACATTAGATACATTTGCTTATATAAGAATTAATATATTCCTCTACAGTCACCGCACTATAAAAGCACCAATAACATCTGAAAAGTCAAACCAATATGGTACTAATTGACATAATCATGATTCAGTTCCACAACTGCAAGGTAAGAAAAGATTGTTTCGATGAAATTGTTTTTTTCTAATCAAGTTCTCAGCACAGAACAAATGCTTCTTGATATCTCTTATTAAAATATATGTGAAGAATGATCTATGACTTTAGAACACTCTTATCTTGGTGAGGGGGAATGGAGAGAGCCATAGTTCCGGGTTTTGTTGCAATGCAATACTAATACTGCTTAAAGATTAATGAGGCTGCAAAGAAATAACCTTTGTGTTTCTGGGTAAGTCTTCATCATTTAGTGATTATCACCTTTAAGTTTCACGGAAGGAATGTCATTTTTAGAAGAAAAACAAAATATATTATAAGAAAGCTGTTTGATGCTTAGGGACTCATTCAAATGTCTTCTTTCCAGTTATGCTTGCTTCTACAAACAGATGAATATAAACACTGAGGTGGATATGGTGGTGCTTTTTATCATACCAAAGTAATCATTACAGCATTAAAAGAAACTGCACTGGGCAGAAACTAGCCGCAGAAACCATAAATGGCGTTGTTTTTTTTTTTACGCTAATGGAGTATGTGAACACTAATGTGTTCAAGCTCAGGAAATCTCCTGCAGTACTCTTCCATGATTTATAATTAAAGGTATCATAATCTCTTGCCAGATAATTTGTCATTTTCTTTCTTCTCACAAAACTGTTTCCGTTAATTTTATCTGAATAGATTTTACCATTGAACTTCCAATAGCCCTTCCCATTATTGGATCATTATCAACATTGCCCTCTGGATAATTTAGTAAAACAAAAGCAAGAAGGATTTCATGCATACGATATCACATTTAATTACAATATCTCATTACCAAGAATTTTGATCATACGAGTTTTTAGGATATGTTAATATAAAGGGAAATGAAGTATGTGTAACTGGAAAAAAAATGAGAAGTGAAAAGTAATTAATCTTTAATTTTGGAGCTGAAAGGTGTCATATGTTTTGTTAAGTCAAAGGGTAAGTTCTTATGGCTGTGCTAAAAGTTGGGATCAGTTTCACTTATATATCCTTTATATAAGGAATCAAAACAGCAACAATTGAAAAAGACTACTTTTTCCACAAAGGTAAACTACGAAACTATTACAAGACAAAATGGAGTCCAGAAGATCAAAAGCTTCACAAACAGCTTTGACAATCATGAAGATTAAGTCTCTTACTGGATATTAATCAGAGTGGCCTACGTCAGCCTCTGGTTTGTGACTCCCTGACGCCGGGGCAGGAAGGGGGTAGTTCCATGAATGTCTTGTTCTTTTCTCTACCCTAAACATCTGCTAGTGGCCTCTGTCAGAGAGAGGAGACTGAGCTAGATGGACCTCTGATCTGAACTAGTATGGAAGCTCATATGCTTTTAGACTTTTATGTAAAAAAGCAGACAAAAATCTGATCAGCTTTAAGCACAAAAGTAAACTTTGTTTATATACTAAATTTCAATGCAAAATTTTGCAGATCTCCAAATTTAACTTAATTATCAGGCATCACCATAAAAACCTCTCCATTTTTAGCAACATAATCATATTTAGGAGGGAGGTAAGGCTGTATTTCAAGACAGAAGATGTTGGCACTGCAATTTTGAAGAAATTAGCGAAACTTTAGAATTCTTTATTTTGAACCCTCCAATTTTTTAAACTGGTTTTGTCCAACCACTCATAGAACTCACTAGCTGGTGTGTGCAGAGGAAACAGAATCACATACTTTCAAGTGAATTTAGTGCTGGTGAAAGGATTTTGACAGTCACTGAAACTGACAATTTTTTATATAAGAACAGACTATTTTAGCAGACAGGATTTCCTGCACTGCCCATTAAATTGCAGCACAGTTCCATGCTTGAAGTCACACCACAAGGAATAAGTTCATTTTTGAGGATTTTTATGTTCATTCTGTCTTGAATCCTTTACAGACTATTCTAATAACAGTGTGGATGCTTGTTAACCAGAAATCCCCCAAAGCCACCAAGAGACACTTGAAAGTAATGACTTCTAAGCTACTAAATTGGGCTGGCCAAGATTTAGTGGCTGGTAACTGATTCCACCGACATGTCACAAGGAAGTCACAACTCACTAGCTCTGCAGAAATTACCTTTGTAACAGATGGAAGTGCAGATAGCCAGACCATCTTCTTAGAGAACTGTGGAAACCCCACAGCTTTCCTCAGAAAGCGATCATGTATTTCACAAGTGCTGAGAATATACAGAGCACAAGCAATGGCATAGCCTCCCCAGTTTGAGACCCCTGCAAAAGAAAGTCACCATGAAACCAAACTGTTAAAAAAATAAAGTAAAACAATAGTTTTGGTAAATATGCCTAACCTGCATAAGTCATTAAGCACTGAGTCTCCAGTAATGATGGTGAAATGGAACTGGGGTATGAATTAACTATTGATGTTAATTTGGAACAATTATTTCAGAAATACATAATCACTTAAGGTATTAAAAGGTTTTCATTTAGCATGTTGTAGACCAGTATTTCCCACTGAATTTCTGCAAGTTTCCCTCTAGCTTAGTTTGTGGTTCATTTTTCCAACAAAATCAAAACCTCTAATGGACATGGTCTATAAAACAATTCTACTTGGCTTAATGTGAAACCCATGAACTTTAAAGAGCCCTTTTAGATCTCAGTGTCTTTAACTTTTAAGTGCACAGAGATAAGAAATTTTGATAAAGTATCATAAACCAGGCAAATTTTTGCTGATGTCAAATTTTATACTGGAACATTGTAACATTCTAGAGAATTCCTTTTTGATCACAAATGATGACTGATTAAAGGATTCAGCTATTTCATCAGATATGAAGCCGTAGTGAAACTAATTGTCTTGATGATGTGTCTTTGGAATAAGTGCAATATATAAAAAGATATTCTAATGGAGTTAATATCCACAAATTATTGGTATGCTGTGGTCAAATCAGTCCACACTGTCTTTTAAACAGTGTTTGGCGGCTTCTCTGTTAAGATTATATTGGAGAATGTTAGATTTGAAACTTACTGTGAGAAGTTATCACTTGTACCTGGCACCTTTTCCAGAGATGTAGAATACCCACTTTTCAAAAAGTGTAGAAAGTGTTTTAGTGCATGGAGTTTTCCCCACTTAAACATGTCTCAACACATTCCCCTCCACACTTTCCTTTGCAGGTTCTCAGTGGGACAGCTGCTTTCAAAGTAAAAATCACCACAATTTCCAAAACAGCCACTGCAGGTCATATATGTATATATAGCCATAAGAAGTAGATATAATTATCACCTCAATCCCATTTCTCCCCAACAATTTGCTCTTTAAGTATCAGTAGTGTTAGAAAGCTAGATGCTATTATTTTCTTTCTTTTCAAGTATCTGGGAGCCACTTGCACTGAACCTAAGTATAATACGGAGCACTCAGTTCATAAATTGGTCCTTGCTGAATAGGTCTCTTTCACTCTGAATTTTATTTAATGCTAATCAAAATGTTAGGGTAGAAAGGAATTTCAAATATAGCAATCAACTTTTTTTGTTATATTCAAATTTACATTGTACAGATACCCTGGAGTGGCTGTTGAAAAGATTTATCGCCTTTTCGTATAAGAGCAGCATCATTAGGCCTGATGGGGTTACGGTCACAGAAGCTGATCAATGATACCAAAAATTCACATGTGCATAGATGGTTTTTTTTATTTTCAAATATACCACTGTTCTGCAGTCTTCCTTGGTATTTCATTTAGGTGTGACTTTTCAAGAATATTCAGGAGTTACATAACTATTTCCAGTTAAGTGCACTTTCTTGACTGAATATCCTGTTTTCAGTCATTCCTGCTGGAGCTGTAGTTGATTAACTATTCAGAAAATTGACATAATGGAGACAGATTTGTTTGTTAATGATGCCTCAGTCATTTAAAGAAAGGCTCATACAGATTACTTGGTAACACAGATGCTTTCTTTTCAATTCTCTTCTTGAACACCAATATCCCTCCCCCCACAAAAAAAAATCTCTTACCAGCTACAATAGTAAAATCAGCTTCAACATCACAAGCTATAACATCTCCATTTTTTATGTACTTCTTTACAGCATCTTTTACTTTGCCCATTCCTAATTCATTTCCTCCATCTCCGACACCTTTATTAAAAGAGGAAAAGATCAAATGCATATGAAACCAGCATTTATATATCAATCCATTTATAAACCATCCAGTCTTTCCCAAGAGTCCCTGTGACAGTTCATATCTCCATATAAGATGCTTTATCCCTTTTTCATCAAAGTGTCTAAAATCAGAAGGTATAAAGAAAGAGGTGAAAGCATCACTTTATCACATGCTAACCTGTAAGTATACAGAATGTATGCTATACCGGTGCAGGGAAAAGAAAATGAATTTATCAGATGCTCATGAAGAGCAGAAGAATTAAGGTAGTAAACCCTATGCTTAAGGAGGGCCTTAAACAAGTGTTCTAGGTAACGCATTACTTAAGTACATTAGCACACACAGAGAAAAAAAGACAGAAAATGAGTCCAAAATAAAGCTGAAAAATTAACCGTGGATTCTATGATAAAGCAAGCATAGAAAACTTCGGCTCGTTGTGAGCACATTTCTACTGATGAAAAGTAGAAATTTTTGCAGAAAGTTATGCAAAATGTATGTAATGACTTTGGAAAAAGTAGGACTTACTGCACTGGCAATCTGTTTCATACAGATTACTGTCATTGTGCTACAGTGTACAAAGAGCCCAACCCTGTGTATTGGGTTGGTTTTTTTTTTGAAACATTCATATATTCTGGGTGTTGCCTCGATTTTTGTTGATCAAATAGAAACACTGTGTATTTGTCTTTCAAAAATCAACAGTATCAATGATTTCAGTAAAATCAATGGGACCTATGCTATTTCAGAAAAATCCTGGGCTGCCCCTGTGTTTGGGACATAAAATTGTTAAATGTCATTCAGAGACTTGGAGCTAAGGATAACACATAGACTAACACTTTATGTGAATACTGGATTGTGCTTTTAGGAAACTCATCAAATTTGTCTCTTAGCAGTGTAAAAGGATGCAAAAAATTCATTTATTTAAACAGAAATTAACATTTCTCTTTTACCTGTTAGTTTAAATGGCATCTCCTTAAGTTTGAAGATTTTAATAGAAAAATACTAGTTAATGGTTGTGAAGCAGAATGTTCATTTGCAGAGCAGTGAAGAGTGCCAAATCCTCATTGAATTTGAAATGTGACAAATGCATGGCATGTGTTACAGGAGAGAAATTACAGTATTTATAATTTACATTTTAAGCACTGAACATTGATAAAAATTAACATTTTTAGTAACTACATAAATATTTCATTTAGATCTGTACTGAATTTCTTCTGTAAGTGAAATTCAAAGTTACTTTTCAGCAGCAATTTTGTATCTAGCTCCTAAACTCTATATGTTCAAAGCTGAGTATAAGTGAGCGACATGACTTACGTGTAAGGATTGTAATGGCTAAATCTCAAGAAACTTTTTAAAAACCAGGCATAATCTACTCATGAACATATAAAGCTTGGGACATATTTTTCTTCAGTACTTCTTGTTTTGCTACTAAACAGCTAATCCTTCTTTCTCAGAATTGTCTGCCTTAATACGCTACTCACATTTATTTCAGTGAGGGGATTTAATAGTGCTTTCTGAAACCTGTTTGTTGATAATACTTTACAAATAGCTAACGACATAATCATGGTACCTCCATCATCATATGTAGATTTGGTAGTTATAGCTGATTTTTAAGAATTCGCACTGAACACTTTGATTTTTCCTAGATTCAAAACCTGAAATTTTGCTGTGATTATTCTTTAGAAAGGCTAAAATGAACTCTTGTCCTTCAAACATCCTTCAAAGATCACATACAGTTTCTTTAGTAGTGAAAGATATTAATGTGTTGCTCAGATTTTTTTGTCAGCCTAGTTGCTTTTTCTTGTCTTTGTGGGACCTCTATCACTAGGGTGGTTACAGTTAGTAGATCTACTGCTCTGAATGTATCATATTAGCATTACATTGAGAAGAAAAGAACATCACATCTTCAATATAGAACATTTTCCCGTACCATCTATTTTTTTCTTCCTCTACACTCGAACAGAGGACTACACATCACTGTAGAATTTCCAGTGAGATTCACCTGATAAGTCATAGTCATCTACACATGAGCTAGTCAGCCAGACTTCTTCTTAAGTCAGCAGAGAGAAACAGACCCTTCAGACATGTAATTCATCTCATCCCAAGGCAGACTTCTCAAATGTAGATGCCTGAAACCAGACAAGATGAATCCACTTTTCCTAAAGGCCTGAGTCCTTTACAGACAAAGGAAAAATAGATAGTTCTGTCAGATTTTCTACGTAAGCTTTCACTGACTACATTAGTTTCTGGCACTATGTTAATGAAAAATGCAGGAAAATTCAGTGTCCTGTGCTAAACATCACTTGTACGAAAGAGGAAGCAAGTGTGACCACATTTTTTCCTGCAGTACTTTGAAAAACTTTTCACTAGCTCCTAAAAAGATAGCATATAGCTGTGTCAATACTATGACAGCTGAAAAAAAAATTAGCATGTGGGTTTGGTAACTTCTCTTAGTCTTTTATTTCAATCTTTTCTGGAAATGAGTCCTTTTACCCTCAGTCTTTCATGTCTTCTTATTTTGTATATTCCTGAAGGTCGCTGCTCACTCCACCATTTTTAATGATATTGATATTCATAACATTATAGGTATTGTTCCTGATTTGTCTGTGGTCAGACTCCCAGATCAGATTTTTTTTTTTTTAACACTAATGTTGTTTTAAATGCAAAACTTGACAGTGATTAACATGTAACTAACGTTCCAGTATTTCCTTTATCCAGCTACTAAAACAGTGCTTCTTACAGGAGAGCAAACTATATAAACACTTCTGTAATACTGAAAACTTTATCTTTTTATTGTTCTTTTCTATTCTATACAGTTATCCAAGTACTCCACTCGAATGGGTGTTGTACAATATTTGCATTTAACTTGGAACTAGACATATGCCTCCAAATTCCTATTTAACACAGAGAGTCAAAGACAGCCTTACTAGAAAAATTTATCATAATCAGAAGCAATACATTATCATCATAAGAGACAACATGCAAAGGCCACAGCCCAGATTAGTTCTCTATTATGATAGACTTTGCATAAATACATTGAAAAAGCCGACAGCCATCCCAAAGAAACTATAATCAAGTTAAAAGTCACACACAAAAAGTTAGTGTGATAAGCAATAGAAGGAATGCAAGCTGAAGGTCAGAGACATTTAAACTAGGTAACAAGGACAGAAACAATGATACTGTTTTTCTATAGATATTCAATTAGTTATGCAGTGTACAACGTTGATGTGCACAAATTCCACAGGAGATCAGAGCAGATCCCTTCATTGCCTTTTGAAGTTAAATTTTTTTCTATGCAAACATAACTTTAGAGAAAATACATGGCAGTGGGGCACAGCGATTCTGGACATCTGCTTCTTTCCCTTGTATTTACAAAATCTTGGTATTTTTACTTAATAACATTTCATAGTGTATTTGAATACTCAGACACTGTTTAAAACAAACTAAATACTGCTGAACAGCTTCAGATTCCCACCACGTGGAACACTCCAAGCTCCTCCAGATCAATAATATACTTTCAGCTGCTCTGGAGAGATATTTTAAGAGATTAGGATGTTTTTACTAATGGAATCGACACCTAGTCCTTGTATGAACAGTGTAAAATCAGGGACTAGGGAATTGATGTTAACAGCAGCACATATGGCTATGAAGCACTGCTGCTGAACAGCTTTATGAAAAGAGGTTATTATCCCTTTATTCAGTCAATCCTTAGCTTCTCTGCTGAGAGATTGCCAACAGAGTGCCATCTACAGTGCCTCTTTTTGGATGTTGAAAGTTACTCCTTAGGAACAGGACCAAAATTAGCTTTAAACCTAAATAAAATATACTGCAAGTTTTAAGATAATACCAAAAATACCAAGGAACTCCTTTGCTACACAGCTTTGAAATAAGATTCCACTACAGTGAAAGCAGACTACGCATTATCTCTGCAGGAGCTCTCAAAATTCTGTGAAAACATTTGAAAAACATCATTACTGAGAAGTCAAAGTTCCAGTGCATTTGGTAATACTTTGGAATCGGTCCCCAGCACTGCAAATAGAAAAATAGCTGGCTCAGTAGACGTGTTCTAATGTGACTGAAATCAGCCTGGCAAGGACACTTATTTCTAATTTCATTTAAAATGGTTAGAAATATTATGTAGCTCCCAGCTCTGTTTTGGGCCACACAATGTAGCAGAAAGCATTTGATTGTACAAGGATGTTGTATAACAAGGATGTTATATCTACCTGGGAATCCTTGACTTGTGACATATATTTATAAAACCAAATGCAACCCGGTTTTCAGGAAAAAAAAGGACTGTCAAAAAAGGAGAGGAGCACTATTTTGACAAAAGCACTGTTCAAACATATTAGTTGATGCTAATGTAGTTTTCACAGTTATGACAACATACCCTTTTAAAGTTTATTATTTTATAGTTATATCTTGTTAGAAAAGGGTCTATTATACTAGATGCAAATATACAATCCCTACTCAAGAGAATGTACTGTTAAAAGGCAATATAACCTAAGATGCTGTCTAGACTGCTGCTCTAACCCAGATATAACAATCATAAAAATCACTACAATGTTTTAATCTGTAATGTTTCCATTCAATAGGTGCTTGCTTTATATGCTGCCTTTCAGATACAAAATATAGAAAGGAGTTCAATGTCACTGTCAAAACTGCACTTTGTGGAGTACCTGTATGTACACTTCCATACAGACAGTACACATATTTGGGCTAGCTTTTTTTGGCCTTAAATCACTCTGAATTCAACATCTCCATTTTCTTTGGCTACCCTTTCATAGACACCTATAATTTTTTTATAGCAACCGTCTCTTTAAATTCAACAAAGATGAACAGCTGTAGTCCTAAAGCAGTTATTTAGCACCTGACTCCTCCTCAATTTCACTTCCAGTAACAATTCCCGTTTGTGTTTCCTTACTGCTGAAAATACAACACAAACTCTCACCTACCTGTTGTTGTAACTCCTGGAATGGTTTTTGCAGCTAAAAATAGTTCATCTATGGGATCCACTAGATGTTTAATATTAACTTTCCTGGCATTGTAATAATTGCCATCAGCAGCCATCCCAGCACGCTCTATTGCTATCAGGTGATCAAATCTGGTCAGAGACGGAGTGAAAAATTAGTTAAAAGAGAGGAGTAAAAGCTTCAAGTCTTGCATAATGGAGCCTGCTGTTGGTTACTTTTCCTGTTGCACTTGTTTCTGTTTTCTGACCATTTAGGACCAAAGGTAAAATTTGGACACTTTTTTTAAATTATTATTTATTTCTGAATGTAGTTCTCTATAGTTTATTTTCAGAGGTTAATCTAGTTTCTTTACAGCTTTGGTGTAATTCCTTCAAATTGCAATTGTTTCTAATAAATAGAGAAGTTCCTGAAACCCTCCTAACCAGCAGTGTTTTGGGTAGGCTATCTGGCTTTGCTCTGTTTCATGTTAAAATAAGTAATATCTCATTCGGGATATTGCTCTCCATGAATGTTATTAAATTGATTTTTTGTTTTATTTGTTTGAAAACAATCTAAATCCACATTAGTGTAAATATGATCTCTGCTTAAAGCACATTGCTTAGAAAGTGTTTGTCCATTTCTAGTTACGGAGTCTTTTGGTGTTTGCCTTTGGGTTTGGGCTTTTTTTGTTTTGTTTGTTTTTAGTCTGACTGTTTTGCTAGTTATGAAAGTATACAGAAGTACTGCAGATGTGCTATGTTTTAAGTAGAACTCTTATATTCAGTTCTGCCACTGTATGTTAGATTTAATGATGTGCAAGGCTTCCATTTGTCCAATTTTACTGACAAGAGTTTACTAATTCTGCTGAATTACTTAATGCTTTTGTGGGGGGTATCTACAGTGACCTAAGAGACCTTGAGCAGTTGTGTACTCTAAAGAAAAACTTATTTTAGCTTTTGGGCATTGTTGAATCAACTGAAATAGAAAACAGCTGTAAATAAACTATGCATAGCTATGAAAAAACATTTTTAAAACAATGCATGAAAACTAAAGATAATACTGTACTGAAATTATAGCTAACCAGTAGAAAGAAACAGGAATAGAGTAAATTGACAAAGCAAATACCAAGATGGGGTGTGTGTGTGTATATATATATATATATATTTTAAGAGAACTGACTGACAGGTGCTTATTTAAAGGAAATGTAAATTGCTGACCAGGTAATGATATGTGTGTACAACTCTTTAGAAAACTCACTAGTGCATTAACCGTAATCACACTCATATAAACCTGAAATTTTGCCCAACATTGTATATTCAACAATGTATATGCAAACAATTCAAATTGATATTCAAAAGTGCATGCATGCTTCTGTAACTTTGGCTTTGGCCATCTACAGACTGTAGGACAAGCACTTTCGGAGCATTAAAAACATTTGGTGAAACTTATTAAACGAGATGAGATTCCTCAGTTGTCAGACTGGAGCCAGAGGCCCAGAAAGCAAACAAACTCCAAAATTCTTTTCCTAGATCTTTCACTGACTTTGATGTGATATTTAACTTCTCTGTGCCCTAATTTTTCCATGTTTTTACATATTAATAAAACAATATATAGTACTCAAATATATTGTTATGGAATGACAGCTGTAAAGCTTTTAGATATATTTCAGAGGAAAACCTCTACTTAAATACAAAGTATTGGGGTTTTTTGATTGTTTGTTTTTTGGTTTTGTGTGTTCTTTTTTTAATACTTCAGAAATTCACAATCCCAGAATAACATAGAATTCTATACAATACCAGCACTTCACTTGCAATTCTGTTTCATTCATTCCAAATCTTACATTTTCAAGGATTTGCTTGCAACCATTATGTTGTCTTAGATCATGGTTATTCTTTTTAGTATAACATCACATAGTAGAAGTGTTCCCTGTTCTTAAAAACAAACAAACATACCTAGGTCTTCCACAATTCCCATTCTCACACAAAAACATCAAAGCTGAATCTGTACTTTCCTTTTGATAACTCAGTAGAGGTATAGGTATCTTCAGGATTCCTAGAGGGAACAAAAATACAATTTGAATACTATGTATCATTTTTGGTGTGTGTTCAGTAGTGTGGGTTTTCTGGTTTTGTTTGTTTGTTTTATTTTTTTAAGTCAGAACAGTTAGTGTAAAGACATTGAGCGCTTACTATTCTGTTCCTGATAAGCATGCTTATTTTAAATTAAGCTAGTTTATAGGTTAGTACTGGTAAATGGGACCTTGGGATTAAAAAAAACATGTCTACCAGAATAAGAACAGCCATCCAGAGGTCATCACAAACATCTAATCCAGAATCACTCCCAGATATGCAGGCCCTAAAATGATGTCAGCTGGATTTTAACAAAATAATATAATCATAACAATGCTGATACTTGGAGGATGAGCCCTTGTTTTTCATACTTTGGCGAAATCATGAACTAATCTAGAGTGACATTATACTAGAGGAAACATTGGCTCAAATTAGC
The DNA here is from genome assembly GCF_003343035.1 of Apteryx rowi. Lineage (NCBI taxonomy): Eukaryota > Metazoa > Chordata > Aves > Apterygiformes > Apterygidae > Apteryx > Apteryx rowi. The sequence continues at coordinate 8,036,823 of NW_020450760.1, forward strand.
AAGATAAAACTGAAAAACTGTTCCTTGCATAGCTGTATGTTTTACCTAGTTGAACAGCTTCTTCCATAATCTTTCTGTTCAGATTCATGGCTCTCTGATCCGTTACTATGGCAACATCTTTCTCCAAGGCCTGCAACATGGCTGCAATAGCAAAGGCTCCTGGGGGTCCATCATTCTCTTCAGGTGGCTCATAAGTGAAGTGGGTAGGAAATCCAGTTGTTATCAGCACTGATCGAGCATGGGAAATGGACAGGCAAGACTTCAGCAGCTCATCCTGGCGGTGTAAATGAATGATACCCCTGTCTCCTATAAAAGTATTTTTAAAGAAACTTTTTTTAGAGAGAGCAGTACATTGAAGTTTGTCTGGGTGAATCTGCCTGCCTACCTTAATGACATAATAATTCCTGGTCGAGCCAGGAATTGGGCCCATTTCCTCAGGAAAGCTGGGAAGGTGTAGGATATGAGTAATAAAGCTAATGGGCTGGGCTTCCAGGTTAAGAAGTTCAGTTAACTGGATACTGAATATTACTATACTACCATTTCTAGGTATTGGTGTAAATCATCTTTATTTCTAAGAGCTTACTGAATATTGTTTCCCTTCTTTTCGCCCTCTCTTTTGCTTAAATGATCTCTAACCTGATCCTCCTCGACCAAGGGAAAGTCTTCCTCTCTCCAGACTTTCTCTCTTGCCTCCAGGGTCTGCGGTTCCTGAGGGCTGGCCTGAGCAGTAAAGACTGAAGCAAAGAAGGCATTCAGTAACTCTGCCTTCTCTGCATCCTTTGTCACCAGGGCACCCACCCCATTCAGCAAAGGGCCCACATTTTCCCTAGTCTTCCTCTTGCTACTGATGTATTTGAAGAAGCCCTTCTTGCTGTCCTTGACATCTCTTGCCAGATTTAATTCCAAACAGGCTTTAGCCTTCCTCGTCGCATCCCTGCATACTCTGACAACGTTCCCATATTCCTCCCAAGTGGCCTGTCCCCCTTTCCACTTTCTGTATGCTTCCTTCTGTTTGAGTTTTGCCAGGAGCTCCTTGCTCATCCATGCAGGTCTCCTACCTCCTTTGCTTGACTTCCTTCCCTTCCCTTGTATAGGGATGCACCGCTCTTGAGCCTGGAGGAAGTGATGCTTGAATATTAACCAGCTCTCTTGAACGCCCCTTCCTTCTAGGGCCCTAACCCATGGGATTCCTCCAAGTAGGTCCCTGAAGAGGCCAAAGTTTGCTCTCCTGAAGTCCAGGGCTGTGATCCTGCTTGGTGCCCTGCTGCCTCCTCGCAGGATCCTGAACTCCACCAYCTCATGGTCACTGCAGCCAAGGCWGCCCCCGACCTTCACATCTTCCACCAGWCCTTCTTTGTTTGTTAGTACGAGGTCCAGCAGCACACCTCTCCTTGTTGTATTCATGAAAACCATGAATACCAGAATGATGTGCTGATATTCATGGGCTGACAGCGAGAGGCAAATCCTCACTACCGTTTTTCTAGTCTCCTCATGCCTTCATCCTTCTCACTTTTTTTCTCCTTTGCTTTTTCACTCTTTCCCCTTTGTTTTTCCCTCCCTTCCACCTACATAATATAGGGGCAATAGCGCTAGTATAACTAACCATACATATTCTGAAAGATTGTCATAAAAGTGTTAGGGGGGGAAAAAAAAAATCTAAATATCTGGATTCAATTAATTTCTCCAGGAGCTGCTGGTGTAAAAGTCAGAAACCTGCAAACATCAGTCCTAACTAATTCTAGAGAGGAAAGTTTTGGGGTGTATGATGCATAATGCATTGCCATGTGGCTACAGAAGCAAGTTTTGAATAAAACTTAAGTAACAGAAGCAGGTATGTTAGACTCAGAAGTGGGGTATATTAACTGAGATCAAGTACTACAGTAAAGTAGCTACTTTCCGTTAGCAGTAAAAATGAGTTAACTCTAAGTTAGTGCCAGGCTCTGCAGAAATACAGGACCTATGCCATGCTGAGCTCCAGAGAGCTGAAAAAGGAGAGGCCTTGTGAGTAAAAATAAACAAACCCAAATGTATACATAGAGCCCAAAACCTGAGTTTGGAAGAGCTGGGTATAAGCTGTTTTTGACTAGTGCCTGCAAAGGATTTCAGGAAACTTACGGGAAACTGAGATTAAAAGTGACAGAGGGAAATAATTCAATGTGTATTTTATGAATGGTTGCCCTACTCATTTTGCCTTTTGATCCTGTATTCCTTTATTTCCCTCTCACTTTTCTTGTGCACGCACGCAGCCCTACCTTTCAACCTTGTATGGCAATCAGGTTGCTTTGGTCCATCAGGCAACACCTCAGTGACAAATACGTAAGCACAGCTTGATGCAATTCCACTATTGGAGAGGGATGTTTGAAAGGCACATGCAGCTACTAGAATCTTCTAGTAGGAGTACAGTAGCCATGAATATATGTAGAGAAATTTGCTATTCACTCAACAGTGAATACCTGCTTAGCTGCTGTCAGCATGCTGAGGTGCCCTTCAGTTTGTATATTCAATTTGTTTTATTCAATAACAATTCATATTTCTTGTGGACTCTTCAGTCTGGAAGCACTGATACTTCCATGTCCTTTGAGTGGCAGTATACAGTCATCAATTTGATGCCCCATTACCCATACACTTAAAAGGTTTTGGCCAAACTCTGATATTAAATATGGTAATGAAAATAAGAGCTAACTTTTATTAATGCACTGCAATCCACAAAGGATTTCTTAAATCTTAAAATTGCATTTAGATTCTTACTGCATTCTTGAACTTGGTGAATATCTAAATTATATCTAGATCATATTGTCCTCATAACAAAACCATCAAAGGAAGAGTGTTTGTTTTTACCTGGATCTATTCCAATTAGGCTTTCTAGCGTCTTTATCTTTTGTGCTGCTTCTGCTGATACAATACTATAATGCAAAGGATTTTGAGAAATGCAGTGGACTTGTGGGACTTCTCTTGAGGACCTGACTGTGATGTCATCATTCTTTAGGTCAGTAACGAACATGCAGCCAGGAAAATGAGTAAAAGCTAATGGAGATCCTAAAAAGAACGGGAAAAAAAACTTCAACTAAACACCTTGCTATTGTAATATATTAAAATATCAGAATGATAAAAATAAAATCATGGAAAGCTTTGTTTTAACAAAACACAGAATCCCTGCCTGGTGGTGCTTATATCATAGAACAGGTGATAGTCTAAGACACAATGCAGCAGTCAACAGTCTTGGTGAAAGATATGTGTGCATATATATCTGTAAATATATTTTCACTTTTAAAAAGTTCATGTAGATGGTTGAGATCAGATTTGTTAAAGAATCCCCTTGGGTATGAGCTTGAGGCAGCTTTGAAACTGAACAGTGATAGCCTCCAATGAAGTCAATTGGGAACTGGCAGCTATGAGAAGTGGGTTCTACATGCTTTAAATACAGCACGAAAGAATTAGAGCATTGACATAGGAACAAGTTAAGCTGTAAACGTCTGCAGTGTGTTAGTGGTATAGCTTCCAGAAAAAATATTTATTTTCTAGTTTCTAGAACTTTGCTGGAAGCCACAGTGTCTCTGCACACGTGAATATTCTTTTAATACAGGGATATGACAAAATTGTCAATTACTGCCTGCTGTGTAGGAGTAGTCCTTTATCAACTTAAGAAAATAGTGAATAGTTTCTTTGCACTGAGTCTTGCCTACCTAGCTAGGAGAGCTATAAACTGTAGTTGGCAAGGATTAATGACAAAAGTTTAGCAGGAAGTCTTAGCAAAGGCAATCTCATTGGCATCTAAAAACCTGGTGAATAAGCTTATTTAGACCTGACAACATAATAGGTCCCTATGCTGAAAATATTTTTTCTTTATACTGATACTAGAAGTACAGGGGAAAAATAGATCATTTAAGACTTCCAGATCTTTCTACATCATACTTATTTGGCAAAACTGATATGTTGCTGGATAAATTGCATGACTGGTATACTCAACAAAGTAGTGTACTGCTTGTTTAGGATGGGGGGGGAAAAGGAGGAGTGTGTATATGTGTCTTTTGTGGTGGGGGTGGGTTTTTTGTGCTAGATCTGTTGGGAGTCTATGGCTAATGGTTCAAAGGCAGTGTGGGTATGGGGGGTGGGGGAACATGGATGTTGAGGTTTGATATACTTCACCAAAGCTAACAGCAAGTAGGCAGTACTTCTTGTGAGAAACTAGCAGATTTATTTAAAGTACAGGAATGAGTGGCAAGGCAGGATTTTAACTACCTAGCTGAGAAAAGAGTATAGCAAAATACAGACTGTCTAACAAGTTCTTAGAATCTGTTACTGTCAACTTCTTAACGCAGAAAATGGAGAAATCGACAAAAGTTATAGCCAATCCCAGGCAAAGGCAGCAGCCTTTAGAGGTTGGCAAGCTGTCTATGGAGATCCCTTCTCTTTCCTTTGGTTGCAACACAGGATGCATAAAGAAGGTGAATAAAACTGCTGGGAAGCACAGGCGTCTGCGTTTCACCTTGGAGCTGGGACTGGAAAGAAGGTCTTGTATGTAAGAAAGGAAAAGAAGCCTCTGCCCCTAGTTGCTGAACATACTTATAGTAGGTGTTGAAAGCAGTTTAGATAAACATCTGTAAGGAACAACAAGGTTGTCACAGACCCTGCAGGTACAGCAGGACAACCCAGATGACCTCCCAAGGTTCTCTCAATTACACTCTCTATGATTATTAAGCTGCTTTTTCAGTAAGAACTAAAATATGAGGCTTCATTCCACATTAGTAACTGAGAACAGTATATAATACTGTCATTATGGTTGAGTTGCATTTTTCTTCTTTGCGCTCATTTCTGTTACGAACAACTGCATAAATGCAGGATAGATCCTTGCAGAGGACAGAACTTCCATTATATAGAGTGTGTCACACTTATTTCAGTTTTTCGGAACAAAAACTGAATGTTCAAAAGTCTACAGAGACAATTACGAACTCTTTTCCAGGTCAATCAGTTCACTAGTTCTTGACAAAATGGAAAGATTTTTGGCTGCTTTGTTTTCTTCCTGTATTATTATTTTACTGTGGTATAATACAAAATAATATTGCAAAAGAAAGTTTAAAAATGAAAGCCTTTAAACTTCTAGTTTTTAATAATGCTCAAAAAGGATGCTTTGATGCTGCCAGAGCTTCAAATTTCTGCTATTAAAATAATCACACAAAAAATATATTATTTCAGCAAGAACTTCCTTTAAGGTGGAACTGTATCTCACAATAGAAAATAGTCTTTAGCTAACTCTAGGGTAGAGCAATGGAAATCAAGCCTGATAATCAATCAACTTATTCAGTGCACATTTTTAAACAAATAAATAAAATTTGAAGGATGACTGAAAGAAAAAAAGTCTCCAAAGATGGTACATACTGCAGCTGATGATTGCTTCTACTCCTGTTACTCCACAGGCCCAAAACACTGGAATATCACCAGGGTGAAGATGAACTGGATCTCCATAGTCTGGTTTGGAAAGATCTTGTATTCCCAACAAACCTGCCATTAATTAACAGTAAAATCACTGTACATTCCAATTAAGCAGTAATATTATAAATGGGAGAGGACCCCAAACCCCACTTAATGACAGAGCTAGAATTACAGCAGTGGCAAAACCTGCTTAAGTGGCATATTTTGTTGCCTTTGAGTGTATATCCCCAGAACATGAGCCATCTTGTTTTTCCTTTTTTGTACATGACAACATCAGTAAAAACGTATTCACTGTATTTTGTTGCAAAATACATTCCAGGTGTGTATGATGATTTTTTTCCAAGATATTGTATCTTCTCCAACAACAGAAGAATTATATTCATAACACTGGCAAACAAGAATAAATGATTGCAATGGAAAATGGGTTCTTCCTAGAACACATTTTCTGTTGCTTTAGCTTCATATATTCTTCAGCTGGAGAGACAAGGAATCTCTCTTTCACATCACTGGGTTAGGTAACTAGATCTCACTGTTATCCAGCTTTCACTGAGCTGTCTTTTGCTTTATTCAAACACCTACTTACAGTATTCTGGGTCATTCTAAGCACTTGCTCTCTTCATCTCATTTTACATTCTTCAGACACTAATGTACCACTGTCTTTTTCAGAATTTATGTAATCTGTATACACAATCATTTACCCTTTTTTTTTTTTTTTTTTTTAAGTGGAGGCCCTAATTTCCCTAATCATCTTGTTGCTCTACTCAAAATCATGACTTATTACTAGTTTTCTCAAATCTAAGCACTTTGACCAGATATATTACTGGGGGGTAGTGTTACCAGTGCCATCCCCTTCTGTGTTCTGCAATGTGATCCTTATGTGTATGCAGCACATGAAAGTGCTCTTTAACAAATTTCTGTCATTGCAATGAAAAACCTTCCCCTCCTCTGTCTTCATCTCACAGGTTCCCCTTATTCTTCTTCCCACCGCCCCCAGCCTAAACATCAACATCCTATTTTATCATTCTCTCAATTTTCCCCTGCAGAGAATAAGCTTGTATTTGTTTGGGCTGGATTTTTTAATCATTCCTGTCATATTTCTAAACCCTCTATGCATTGTTTTTCTGTCCTGAGTGGTGTGATCAATGTATCCTATTCCAGTATTTTAAATATAATGCAGCATTTACTTTCGCAGTCATAAGTGAAGACACAAAGCATCCACACATACATCTCCCCATGCTGTCAATCACTGCTACTCTGTCACTGGGATCCTTGACAATGAGCAAATATTCACATAAATGAAGTTGCATACACTCTTGAAAAATGTGGTTAGACTAGTTACCAAAACCACCCCTCCAATATAACTACTTTATCTACATCAGGCATCTATCTCTTATCCAAGAATTCTGTGTTTAGCTAATTAAAAACCTACATTTTTTCCATTCATGTTTGGGACCACTGAAAAGGGTTAAAACATATTAAATTTACTGGTGCAGCTGTCATAGTCCCATCACTTCCCCTGCTGCTGTCCCCCTCCAAATTCTATACACAATAAAGCACACGCAGAATGAAAAATGAAAAACACTGACCAGGGTTACCCATGTGAACCGGTGCTCCATGGGATTCTTCTAATTCAGAGGTTGCTAGCACAGTTGCTTCTAATTTGTTTGCAGGAATAGGTCTCATTGTGACTACTAAGTTGCAGCAAAAAGTAGAAATACTGTAGCAAGGCACAGCTGTCTGATAGTTTCAAAAAAAATATCCAAGGTGTTAGCAGGAATATTAATACTTTAAGTCTCAAATTTGTGCCGTATTTGAGTTTAGAAAGGCTGCATATTAACATTCATTTAAATCCTTTTCAAAAAAACCCTTTCATTTAGCATCTCAGGCAAGTGTGTGTGTGTCAGATTCAGCACTGCAGAAGCCAAACATTCCACCCTTGAGCTTCTTAATGTAATCATTATAAAATTTTATGCATGTGCTGAGGTTTAAATTCTTATTTCAGTCCATGCAGCATGGTGAGCTCAGTATATTCTGAATATTGTCAGAAAACAACCCTGTGATCCCTATATGGAGAGGGAAAAATTAATAAAAAGTAACACAGTGGCAAATCTATTTGGTCTGAATCAATTCTCTGTACTGAAATTCAGGGAAACTACGATGTTCTGTAACATGCAAGGGTCAGGAACTCCTATTCTTGGTAGCTGACAGTACCCACTTCTATAGAAGCAGCGGGGAAGCTCCACAGATACAAAAACTTTTGTGCCTATAGAAAAGGATCTGTGGAATTCATCATTCTTACTGACTGGGATGCTGATGTGTCTTTTCCACTCAGAAATAAAGTAGAATGGATTTTTAGAGCAAAATGCCTGATATCCAAGTTGCATTTGAAAATAAGCAAGATATGTAGACATCAAGAGCTGTACAGGAAATGTTAAGAAATTTTTATTATAAAATGTTATACCTGTAACTAAGGAAATGGACAGTGTATATTTCTTTACTGTATTGATGTAAGTGCTATAAACTGTGATAGTCTCCTAATTCTGTAATGTTATACACAGATACATAGTTGTTGTTTTTTTTAAGCTTGGTAGAAGGTCTCAGTATGAGATACATTTGTTCCTTCTCCATTTTGACCAGTGATGTAGCAAAAAGATTGTCAAATCATAACATTGAAAACAACAGAAACCTTTGTTTAGAAGAACAGCCTACTGACTTTATGAAGAAAGCATGCAGCTGTACTTAAGTGTTTTTAAGGTTAAGGGTCTACCTACTGGTGCCAGAATTATACCAAGCCTTTCACCTACACTAAAATCTACACTATACATTTTCTGAGCACAGTTACAATCTTAAATGTCATGGAGCATATCTTAACTGTTTGGGAAAAACATCTGTCCCAGAGGCCTACATGCTTTGGCCTGGCTTCATACCAAATATGCAGTTTAAAGGCTCTACAGCTGTAGGAAAAATCCAGAACATGACTTTCATACATGCAGAAGAAACTCCTTCTGTCATGGATTATAAAAATCACTTCTCCTGCATGCTGGAACTGGTGTGGAGAGAGGGACGTGTGGAAAGGTGATGGTCAGAATTCTGCATGGGTCATCAATTGAAATGGAGAAAGAATCCTAAGGAAATGGCTACCATGGCACACAGGCAAAAACTTTGTCACTGTAAATGAATAACAAACCAGTTCAGTTTCATAGAAAGTTGAGACAAGCACTGAACTGATGCTGGACATATTTTACTCTATACATTCATGCATTTGGCACTAGCACACTCCTAAAGGTACTATGAGGGTAGAGGAAAAAAAGCCCAGATTTTGAGTGATAAGCATATGCACCTAATGTGAATATGGATAAATACTCAGACAAGGCTATGACAAAGACTATTTGTATACGTGTATGTATAAATATATATATATATATATATTTTTTACCTTGTACATGCTTACGTTACACTTTTGCTCAACATTTCTTACAGGAATGCCAGCATTCTGTAGTGCTTTTTCAAAAGAAAAGCTGCAGCCTAAATAGAAAGTCACCATGTCCTTGAGTTGTTCAGCATACTCCTTTAGACTTTTTAGAGATCCAGTACAAACTCCATACTCATATAACCTGTACTGTAGGCAGTCAGTTCTAATGGGGGGAAAAAAAAGTTATCACAGCTTTATCATACTTTTTGAAAGTAAGATGCATGACAAAAATTCTTTGAATTGATATTAATCCAATATCAAAGCACAAGATAGAGGCTATTTCATCCCTTTCTTTTCTTTCCGAGTAACCACGAAACAAACACACATACACACACACAAAATCCCAAAACATCATCTTCACAAAAACAAGCCAGCACACTGAACATGTTAGAAGTCTGTATCTTCTAGGTTTTAGAGGTAAATGTCCCTTGTGGGTATTTTGTCTCAAAGATTTAAAAATTAGGGAGCTGTTCTAAGTCTTGCTTTTAGTGTTTGCTCCAGAAGTACATCTCTTAAATCCCAGAGACACTACAAATATCACCATGACTGTGTTACTACTAAATAAAAGAGATAAAACACTATTACTTAATTCTGCAGGTTCAGACAGCAAGATTTTTATAAATTAAAAAAAAATTCACTTTTGCATTGTAATACTGACAATTATGATAACAAGTTTCTCAAGAAGATGATCAGGCTGCTTCTATTCTGTTATACTCATGCATAGATTTAATTCAAATGCGTAACTCCCCCAAAAAGAAATTTGTTCAAAATGTACAACAGCATGAGTAGGCTATTCTCTGGAACAATGATTTCTTCTAATCACCATCAGCCTTCATTTCAGAGCTTTGAGAACTCCATATTTACCTGATATCAGAATCACTACTCAGAGAAGGGCATTTCCAATCACCTGGCTTGCTTCTGTACAGCAGTGGAAGGGGCCCTTTGTTTGCATGGCAAAACTTTTCAAAGTCATCAGCAAGCGATTTGTGCAAAATCACAACATTTGCCTGTTTATAGCCTGAAATTGTGGAAGGTGGAATGACTGGTTATTAAATCAACTCTTTATTTATGAAACAATAACATACCTGCATAGATGTTCTGTAAACAGTTCTATAAAAATATTAGCTGAAGTAAATTTTAAACTCAGAGCTCTATAAACAAATTGCACTGCAACTGTTTGAAATATCTTTAAAATCACAGCTAGATGTACTCTGTATGTGAAATTGTTCCTGGCTAAAACAGTTGGCAAGCATGGGCAGTACTAGAATCTGAAGACTGTATAATTCCTTTAATAAACATTTCTGTGAGAAAATAGAACAGTACAACTGCTTTGAGCTAAACAGAAATTTAATAAAGAACCTGGGATATTAATATTCTATAGGAAAATGTTCTACTTTGCAAATTTTAGCACAGACTTGACAAAAAGGCTACTGTATACCTCACTTTCACCATTTTTATTTAATGTCAAGCTATATATCATGGCTAGTCCATCAGTAAGCTCCTGGTATACTGTCATTATGTTATCCATTTTTCAGAGTTTTAGTTGGCTATGGAATTTTACTTTGGGCTGCAATTTAACAGACAAAATTACAGCTCAAGACTGAGATTCAGTGTGACAGGCAAAAGTTTATTCATTTCAACTAGTTCCAATTTAAAAGAGTGAAGTGAGCAGACCTGTTACACTTTCTTCACTTGAGAATCAACTTTAATTTAAAAGGTTATTGACTACTACCATGCAATAGCTTCTAAAGACATTAGCAGTTTTGCAGTGAGTATCAATGATAAAGCTCACATTCATTTATTTAGCAAATATATATATATATATTCTGAACAATAGTCATTAATACCAAAGCCATTTTACTTGTTCTGCATGTCAATACCAGCTGACCAAGCACTGAGAGGAAATTTGGAGTACAACCAATCTGTAGTGTTTAAAAATATAAACTAACGGTCCTTAACTCTTGTATTTGTACTTAAAAAATTATTGCTGTGTCTGATATCAGATAGGCAAGTAAGAGGCTGGGTAGAATCTATCACATTCCTAAAGATCACAGTAGTCTGTCATCCAAGAGGGAATCAATTAGCTGAAATCAATAACCTACTTTAAAAGCCCGGAGAAGGAATTTTAATATCATATTCTTGATCAAAATTGTCCAAGAATCCCCAAAATAAAGTTCTATTCCTGAAGGAAAAAAGCAAAGCAAAGGCTTAAACTGAGGTAAGCACATATTTGCATAGTGAATGTGCCCACAAACTGTTCTCCTGGGAGTGCTCAGCACAAAAATTCATTTTATTACTAACAAAAGTTACTAAATACAGAAATAGTTTATTGCTAAATACAGAAATACATTTTTGTTAAATAAACATATTAAATTTAACACTGAATAAAATACTACGTTCAGTTACCCCTCAACCTTATTACCTGCCACCCTTATGAAATCCACAGGTATTTTCTACTTTGCTGAGGATATTCAAGAATTCCTAAAATTATGGTTTTAGTCAGTGCATTCAACTCAGGCACCACTGAATTTAAAATACTAGTCACATCTGATGTACTGAATCTGTAGGCAACTTCCAGGTGTACTATAAAGTTAGGAAGCTTGGTTATAACTCCTAGACAACTGAATCACTTCTCCTAAGAACCATCCTCACTTTTTTATAGATGAAAAGATGTAATTGAATTATGTAATGCTCATAGTATCATGTATGCTCATAGTTAAAAGTCTGAAGTTGTTTTGTATGTAAACAGTTTTTTCAAATGTTGAAACTACCACATTTAAAACTAACACATCAGTGCATACATTTAGAAATACATTTGGGGCAAATTGAAGGAAGATTATTAACATTATAAAGTATTTTCCATCAGTATTTTTCAACTTTTGTACTGATGGAAAAGGCAACCATAATTACAAGACTCACTCTGATTCTGTTGAATGACCCTTAACATTCTTATACTATAGTCAAGCTAATATACGCAGCTCTGTTGATCAGTTATTTGCCACAGTAGATTTAGTTGTATTAAGATATATTTTAAAGTTGATCAGAATGATGACACAAAATTCTCTGTTTCTGTAAAAGTCTAGCCGTGAGAGATGCAAGACAGAAGTCAATTCTTCAGAAAGGTATTCAGTTACCTAAATATAAAGCTATCCTTACCCTCTCCCATGTAACTCCCAGTCTCACTAAGTTAATAATGTACAACTTCTGCAACAAATGAAGCAGAAAACCACTTTTACAATTACATTCCTCTAGTTCTTCTCCAAAAATGTATGCTAGGCACTAAGTCAAGCAAGGTTCCTGTGAAGCACACAGTATGTCATCTTATAAATGTGATAATATATGTATGCAAGAGAAGCCAGATTTGGTTAAAGATTTTTCAAATGTTTTCTGCATCCATAACTTCTCACTGGCATAACTGGGGAGCTCTGAGATACCTGGCAGTTTTGAAAACAAAGTCCATGTACTTTATAGAGGTAGGATGAAATATTTTCTTTAAAGTAGACTTGTGATTAAAGAACACAACATCAGGTGCTTAAAATGTTATTTCAAAAACACCCAAGTGACTTAAGAATGTAAGTCAACTCCACTTTTTCCTCTGTTTTACTTCAGTGCTTTCAGTATTCCTACCTTCCTTTAAAAACAAAAAAGAAAAACAGCCATGAATCTAAACTGGAGCCACTTTTACACTTTTAAATTTACTTACCCTCTGCCATTCCTGAAGTATTACTAATACTAAGTCTGTTGCATCGAATTATTCTTCTTAGTGCTTGGGGAAGTAGAGATTTCAAGTTTCCTGTCAAAAGCATCTCTTCAGCCTTAACAGAAGAATGTTGTTGTTATAAATTTAGACACAAAGACACAAAACATATATATATATTTTTTCAACATTTTAAATTCAGATTTGCTGGAGAACTTAACTAAGTTTCCTCCTCATGCCCCCCCAAGGTTATTATCACTGAGAAATTCTTATTTAGAACCCAAAAGGCAAAGGGTTATTTCACTGACATTTTATGATTAAACTCAAACTGAATCTTTCAATAAATCAGCCAGAGAAGTGCAGTTTATCATTCTGGATAAAATGCAGAGTTTTTTCCTTTTCCTTTCTTTTTTCCTTGTTAGATATTAATTTCCTAGAGTATTCACTTTTTGAAAATTTGTTGTTACTTCAAAATTGCAAAAGCACAAATGGATTAACCAACCAAGCTACAATCTTCAATATTACTTCTCTGTTGAAAATGTTTTTAGACAATTAGCAGTGTAACTTTGCCATGAAAGAGAATTATACTCAGAAAATTTCATTTTAATATGTTTCATATCTATTGTACTTCTCAAATACTCATTATGTAGAAATGAATACTCCTGTGGCTATTTTTCCACTGAGAAAACAGACATATAGATGCTTAAGTCATTTTCCATATAATCTGGAGTAGAAACAGAGATAAGTACCCTAATTAGAGTCAATATCTGGCTCTTTTTAGATTTTTTGAAGATTGAAAAGATCTTTTTTCTGCAGTCTAGTCAAAGTCCACACAAAGTTTTTATCTTAGTCTAAACTACCTAAAAAGTAAGAGGAGTTTGTTGCATTACGAGTAGGAAAAAGTAAAATAAGGACCAGGATAAAACAATAATTTGGTTGCTTATGATTTCAACCTTGGCCACTTTTTCAAAGTCCAACTTGGAAAGAACATGTCTCTCTAATCACTATGTTCAGCTCCAAATAAAAGAAACTGAGCTATCCTCCAAACAACCAAATTACCAAGGTACCTCCAAGGTTGTCTTTAATTCAGAAGAAGCCATTCTTGATGTCACTCTTAAGAAGTAATAAACCAGACAGAAGCTGTGCTGTTCTTTTAAAAGAAGCCAGTAAATTAATATACAATGAGATGTTATGGACTTCTAGAAAAAGTTAACTTTTCTGTTAAAGATCCACAGTGTTTTGTATAATAACTATGATGGTACAAGGTGTAACTTCCACAGTGGAGTGGAAAATACATGAACCATTTTATTGTGAAAATTTATACCTCTGAGCAACTCATTCCTCACTTTACTTGGAGTATAAGCAGTGATATGCTTTGACTGAAATTTCACTTTCATCATATGTTATCTGTCCAAAATGTTTCTGAAAGCTTGCAGAATTCTGAGAGGTAAAGTCGGGTGCACTGAAATTTAGAGCAAGCTTTGCATCTGGACTCTGAAGCATTTATTTCTTAATTCTGAAATGTTTAGATCGTCAGCCAAAAGAAATCATTTTGGATTTTGTTTTATGAACTCTTAACTTACTACTTTGCAACTCATCCTATCCTTTCTGCTTCTACATATCAGACTGTATGCTGCATAAAAAATAGTCTTCATTACAAAATCATGAATGATTCCAAATACACACTTTAAAGACAACAAGAATTTGGATTTAGAGGTGTGGCTGAGACCTATTCCATGCCTATAAGTATCAATTTAAAAAACATTATTCTTATTTCAAAAAGAATTTCTAACACTAATCTGGTATTATTTGTTCAAGAGGTATCAAGTCAAATACAGTGATCCTAATAAAAATTCAAGATGTCTTCATTAGATTCTTTCAGATTGCTTTTCTTTATTTCTGACTATCATTGAAATCCCCTGTAAGACTGATGGCCTTAAGAACTACTAGTTCATTTGGATTTGGAAGACCATCTGAAGTTCAGGAGACTGGTTTGGGACAAAACCAGTCTTCAGCTTGCTATTTTGTCACAAATACCAAGGCTAAGGTTGGGCAAGCCTGATTCCCCACTCAAAAAGTTGGGCTAAGAAAACTAATTTTCTTCATCTTACATTTAAAACCTTTGAGACATTCAGATACCATCCTTATTGGTACACCTACCATATTGGTAGATGTATAGCTACAACAGGTAGGAATACTTCTCCTTGCATTCTGAAACACTGTTGTGAACTGGTACTGGTTGAAAATTTTCCTTTGGTAGCTGTCAGAAAACTCTGTGTGTGCCCAGTAGCAGAAATGGAAGTATCTATGGGACTTAATTAGCAAACATTTAGGTGCCTAGAAGTTTTAGGCTCATATAAGAGTAAGTGACTACTGAGCTAGAGGACTGTGAATACCAGCAGTGCTGAAATGCTGGCTGTATGTACCTATAGAAGTACTTGGGCATGTAGTTCCTATTTGTGAAAGCAGAAGCTAGTTGCAAAGCAACAAAATATTACTTGTGAACTGGTTAGGACATGTATAAACATTAACAGGCTGATTCACCTCTTTCAGATGAGAGAGAAAACCCACCTTATGCCCATTTGTTATCATTAAAGTTCCTGTGGTGATTTTGTTCAAGTAGTGAAAACTATAGTATTAAAATTCTCCTTTATAACTTTAGACCACTGTATTTCCTATACAATGTCAATACTAGAGAATGTTCATGTTTTTCTTTACTAGGCCCGAGATTTAGATAGTGATGCTAAAAACTGTTAGATGTTTACTGCAAAACCTAGTATTTGCTATTTGACTTCCTCAGCAATGGCTAGTTTCTATGCACCATGTTGTTTCCCAGTGCTAGGGGGCAGCCTTAGGTTTGGATTCTCTGACCATTTTCAGGATCTCCTGGAAAATACTTGGAGCCACTATGACCATGGCCTATTTGGAATAACAGGGGAGAAGTACCAGGATAACTCAGGTCTTTCAGTATCTTCTCCCCTTTATCCCACCAGGCTGCTTAATGAAGTGTACAGACTGGCTTCACGGGGCATTCAAGCAGCACTCTAACTAAACTGCGTGGTATAGCTGCTAACATAACCCGGGAGAGGAGCTGGGAAGACTGACAGCGCAGAAATCAGGATCTGTCTCTGGCACAGGTTTTTTAACTCCTTTTAATCTGTTCTGAGATAATTTTAAATAGTGGTAAAATACTCTCATGGGGATATGTTGGATTATGATACAGACAAGTGTGAAAAGGCCCTTAACGGAAGAGGCTGCAAGGGCGTACGAGATAGCTGTTGTGCCTGAGGGCATTGTATGTGATGTGCATATTGGATGACTAAGATCTAGCTTTCTGGTCTGGGTACCTTCAGTAGAACGAACCTCAAAAGCAGGCTAGATATAGCCCTGGGCAACTAGCACTTGAAAACCAGATCATTTACTGCCTGCATAATGATAAATTTCCTACTGAGAGCACACAGTCTGAAAAAAACTTTGTTCTAAGTCACATTGCTCAAATCAGACTGTGTGACTTACAATACTGATGACCTGTACTATAAAGCTTCATAGCATTGAGGTGTCAAGATCACTTTTAAAGGACCCTTTCTTAAACATGCTGTACCATATTAGAAGCTCAATAAATATTTGTCTTAGAGGTTTATTTGAAGACTCAACATATTTCATGTGTATTTTGAGTTTTACATATTAAACTTTAATGACTGGTTATTAAAATATACTGCTGTCTGACACATTAAAATGGTACTTACCCTCTATTGAGCTGTGGGCACTATCATATTCTGAGCTGCACTTATAGATCTTGACAAGGACGACGGAGCTTCAAAGCTGGAAAGAGATAATTACCTATAAGAATCAATGAAAATATAATCATTTATACTGAGCTGCATGATTAGACAATGAGGGTGGTATGGCATATGCCATATCATTAGTTTAAAATAATAAATTGACTTGTCAGAAACAGCACTGCACAGAAATGACATTATTTTAAAAAGATATATATTTAGGAAAAAAGGTTTTCTTTGCATCACAGTGGCAGCCAGGAAGTACAGACATGTACCATGTTTTGGAAAAAATTCTAAACAGATCTTGAGTCTGATTTTACTAAGTAACACAAAATATTACGTGACATCTTAATTTACTATACATCTGTGTAGCTCCACTGACTTCAATGGAGTAGGCAGATGCATACAATATGATGATTTTGCCCTGCTGATTTATAGAGTATCCCATTACCCAGACAACAATTTTCAGGAAGGCCAGATACGGAGACTGAATGCTTTGATATTCAGGAAGTGTGATAAATTGTTACAGTGAGAAGCTCTAAGTCATTAACTATTTTCACATGCCCTTCTCAGCACACTAGTTGAGTACTGGTTCCTGTGTGCAATGAAATGCTGATCTCTACTGACATGATTATAATGTTACTGGTTCCAAGCCTGTTCTTTACAATGGATTGTAAAGAACATGCTGCATTTATTCTGAATCCCACAACTCATGCCTGGTAAAAGGCACGTTGAGAGGGTGTCACTTCATCCTGTTTTAAAACAAAAACAAAAACAGCGCTTTGAGGAGGAGTACTCTTGCTTGTCAGATCACTTAAAAGATTTGCTAGTTTCTATCTTTAAGCCTTGTCTGGTAACAAAGTTAGTTACTGTATAACAAGGTAACAGTTAAATATTCAACAGCAATACTCACTAATGTCCTCCACCTTTTCCAAATAATCCTCAACCCAACATGAAGCAAGAAAAATGCAGTTCTAGACTAGATCTAACAATGAGGCTGTCTCAGCTGACTTGGATGACCAACAGAGTAGTCTTCCTCATATCATCTCATTGTTCGTATGTCCTGGGGTATTTCCTGAGCTCTATCCCTCTCGTTTTGTCTACAGTATGCCTCTGTCTCTACTTTTTTTCCTCCCTCAGCTCAGACCTCTGTCTCCTCATCTCCAAGCTGGAATCACCCTCTGAGAGCTTGTTTCTTTGTTCTGTCTGACTGTACCCTGTGGCAATATGGGATTTGGACACTTTCTCTCTCCTCATTAGCTCTCTTTTATTTACATGCTTGTATCTCTCAGCTGTATGACTTTTCAACCTTAAACTAGCTTTTCCTTTTCTCAGTATCACTGACATAATATAATCTAACTTTATAAACCATAAAACACCATAAATATTGAATGCATAAATGGTTTCTAGACTTGTAAGATTCAGACTCCTCAGAGTCTCAAATTCATATACCTATATCTCTCAAGATACATACATAAATATATGTGTGTGGGGGTGTATGTATGTGTATATATATATCCCTTATAAATACTAAAGATGATAAGCTTGGATTAAGTGTACTTTTTCTCTTTTTCTCATTAATTCCTCCATTGCACCTCATGAAATTTGACAGCAGAACCACCAGCTAGCCTTGCTGAAATATCTATCTTTACATTAAATTGTTGATTGAGCTATATTTTATAAAGAATGTTTATAATCTGTAGATTATAATCTCTTTAGATAAACTGAAAAAGAAGGAAGTGGAGCGAGTGAAACATTTTGCATTGCCGTAGAGCTTTCAAAATGAAAAGTGGATCTGTAAATTTTACAGATGTTTAAATATGAGTGTAGATTCTTTCAAGGCCCATATTGTAAATTATTCATTACACAAGAAAATGGAGAAATGTCATCTAACTGTCAGAAAGATTACACTTTGAGATGTAGTGGGTGTGTCCACATACAGCTGTGCTAAGTTACACCAGATAAAAATGCAAAAAAACTTATGTAACTAAAAAGGCTTAAAATATCATTCCAAAGTGTCAGTGTGACTGCTTCACCTTTACAAGTATCAAGCAATTTCACGAAATAAAACGAGGGGAAAGGCAAAAGGAAGGCAAAGAAAAGGGTAAGCGGGGGCAAAAGCAGGGGCAAAAAGCCCACAGATTTCAACAGACACAGAAGACAATCCTGCTTGGAGACACCCAACGTTAAGCATAATATTTTCCCCATTCTATATCCTTCCCAAAAGCAATGGTTGTTTCATATTTTATGTTTTGGAATTCTGCAATATATTAGTTTTAACATTCAGCACTGTTAGTTAGCAGCAGCTTGTCCTGCTTCTGCATTAAAAGGATCTTCTTGAATATCACTGTATACCCCAAAAGCACCTGACCTAAATCCTTTAGTGAGATATAAATAGACTTCTGAACCTAAACTGGTATTATTGTTTAGGTATGAAATGCTAACACAGCACTTTGGCACATGCAAACAGAGAATAAATTGAAGAAAAATGCAGACCTGCAAGAGGAATGCTGTTTTATGCTGACCTTTCAGCCTGTGCTGGTTCTGCAGGCAGAACTGTATGCCAGCTCTTTATATCAATAAACATTCTTTTAAAAGGGAGAAAATGGAAGGCTCAGAGTATTGGCAGTGAGGGAACTTCTCATGCAAGTTTCCAGTTACAGACTAGATCAGATATCTGATGATTAAATGCTGTCACTGTTGGCTATTCAGTGGCTTATACAATGYGCTAGCATTATAATGCAGTTACACCAGACAGAGTCAATATCTCAAACCATCGCCTTCACATGCAATTTCAGCAAAGAGCTCAAGAAGTTGAAAGAATATACAGTTCGTATTTTTATCCCACAGAATTAATCCTCAGCTTTTATTCCTTTTCCCTATGTTCTGAGGGTAAATAGAATAAGACCTGCAGGACTGTCAATCTCATACCTTTTAGCACCATAAAATTATCTTTTTAAAAAGCAGCTCAGTGTTAGAGATGACTCATAATGCTGCAGCATCAGTTAGCTGACTTGAAAGAGACGTAACTGTCATCATTTTGATTTTCATTACCAAACAATAAGAAGCTAAGGGCTGAAAATGTCTTAAGCATCTATTGCCCCATTTCATATTTTTAAAAGAGGTGAGCTATAGAGATTGTATCTTGGTATGCTCAACCTCCAAAATTCAATTTTTAGAGATAAGACAACATGTAAATTCAGGTTTGAGCCCATCTTTTGTACAGAAAAAATACAGAAAAAATTTAAGCTATTTAGTTTATAAGTTTAATCATTGGATTCCTAGAAATGGCTACTGTAATATGCATAAAACCTTGTCTCAGTCCTTATAGTCTCAGGCCTCAAACCTATAATACTTCTATGAGCATTAATAGAGTAAGTAATAGATATAAGTGAAGAAGTAGTCCTGTTGAGTCCAGGACGGGTGAAGTGCTTAAACATTTCCTGTATTATGGACAGGAAAAGATATAAGTAATACATGTGCTTTTTATAAATAAATACATGTATGGGGCCAGCTAACACCCTTGATATAAAGTAAGTTATAATTAGTACTGATGAACCTCATAGTTCAGAAATAAGTTTTAGCTCTTTTTTTTTTTTTCCCTGCTTACCAACTATTGCTCCTTTTTGTGTTTCACTACATGCCAGATAGGCAATTGCAACAACATGCCTAAAAATTCAGTATCTTCTATTTAGGAGGTGCTTTAAGATGTCAAGTTCTGAATAATCATTCTTGTTCTTTGAAAATGTTCACATAACAAATATATATCCCAAGTATGGAGAATGTGCTAAACATTTTTTTTTCCCCCAAAGGGGAACACACTTTTGGCTTATTTGAGTGTTATATTTTGATCTGACTGAACTTTCCTCCTCCTCTGAACAGGATTTTCAGTTTCCATTAAACCACAGTGCCTTAAGGGTTTTGTAGTGTGGATTAATACATGAATAAAGTCCAAATAATGCAAAATATCTTTAGAACAAGGATAAGACTAAAGCTACATCAAGCCCAGTGTACTGATTTTGACAGTGACCAACCGTGCGTATCTAAGAAAGAGTTTAAAATGAAAGCAAACGTTTGACCAAACTTGCCTGGTATATCCATGATTTGTGGTTCACGACCTTCTTGAGCTAAGGGTGATTTCTTTGTTTTTAAAGGTTAGCATAAAAACTGACAGCCAAGCAGTGGACTTTATCATATATAACTACAGTTTGCAGCATACTGTATAGATAGCAGTAGCTATCTCCTGAATGAATTTACTTGGGAAACTGTCTTGATACAAAAGCCAAGTATTTTACATGAACTGTTTTATTCCGGTTCCAAAAACTAACATATTTAAAGCTAACTCAACTGCTTTTATATTAGAGTGCAGTCTACAAACACTCCTTTAATCATAAACATATACACTTTTGAGATGAGTGTCTTAGAACAGTGCTCTGAATACGATGAACTAGCTATTACTGACACAGATTTGTCCCAAACCAGGGCCAGACAGTATCTGCAGTACAAAAAGGCAAGGGAAATGAAGAGCACTCATCAGCTTGCATTAATGGGCTCCAAGTTTAAAAGTATAATTAGAAATAAATAGAGCATTTACATTTGCAAAAACTGAACTGTGAAAACCTATGGTTTCTGTCTCCAAAGGATTAAGTAAGCGTATGGGCTTTTGATGTGGGGAAGGCAAGGGAGGAGGGAATTTAGTTCAAAGCTAGGCTTATTTAGTTAGCTTCTGTTTTAATACAATTAATATGAAGACCCTCTTTTTGGGACCACCTAGACTTCTGAAAATGGACTGAATCTTTAAGACTGGCATTTCTGGATAGAAAAATATAAATCAGCAAAACAGGTAAGGCACCCAGCTACTTGGAAATAAACAAACAATTGCATATAGAGCAGGGTATATGTATCAAGGAGTATTTTTAATAACACAAAAAAATAGAAGAGCATTATAATTTGAATATAGACTGTGATGGCGTTTCTCACTACAGAAAGAGATAGAGGATTTTAACCAGCTAAAAGGAAGATGAACAGGCATGACTTACTAGAACCTTGTGTGATATCCAGTCAGACTGAGGAACACTAGGAGAGGATTGCTGTTTAAAAAAAGAAAAAAAAAGTTATCACTAATTTGTTCGTTCCAAAACATTTGAAAAGATGATGGTAGCTAATGACTTTGAAAGTCCATCTCTACCGACAGAGTAGGTTTCCCTATTTTCCCCAGGAGAAATCTCTTCTCTATTCTTATACTATTTGTTTTTGTAGACTAAAAGACTTTGACATAGACATTTTGGTATACAAGGCTAATTTTGAATCTAGCAAGCACTTAAAACTGCAAATATATGAGATATATGATCACTCTGTCTGTGAAAGAATACTCAGAAATAACATAAGTTCACTGGAGCATAAAAATACAAGATTGGAAAGAAGTGAGACTTCCTTGCTTGACTTTACCAGAAGGCATATAAAGAATATGAAATCACATATAAGAACTAACAAATCTGTGTCCTCCTAAGCAAAAAATAAATGTGCTTTTTTTTTTTTCCATTTACTGGAAAGTTTAGAAAGTAACTATTCCAAGTAGATCCAGCTTCAGTCTGGAAAATATTACGCAATATTTTCCACTCCTTTTGAAGAAGGAAACTATTAAAACAAGTACTTGGTTTCAAACTCTAGGCCAAAAAAAAAAAAAAAAAAAAGTGTGTGTGCATGCATGTATGTATATATGTGTGTATGTACATGCACTCATTCCATGGTTGATCATGTAAAAGCAAACTGTTCCCAATTAAATACAGTTATTTCAAGACTGCATAAATTTAACAGAATACAAGACAGCCCAGAATGAATATCTTACAGTTCAAAGGATAGAATGACCTGCATGTGACTTTTCTATGGTTACCAAGTATACAAAAGAAAGTATGCAAAACAAAGTGTATTGAGCAGGCATTGTTTAGGATATAATCTATGTACATTAAAAATAGCTAAGAATATTTACAAAAATGAAATGCATCTAAATTGTGTGACCTTGGGTTCATGAATTGTGCAGGAGTCACACATCTCAAATGTCTTTCTTGAACAGGAGTAGAGACGGTACCATGCTTACAGATGGCCTACTTTGCTCCTGATATGTATTTTTCATGGTGAACTAGTATCAGAGTAATTATCAGCTTCAGTGAAGAAGTCAAAGTTTTCCCAATTCTCAGTTGTGCTCTAGGAGCTTTCATCAAAGCACATTAATGAGAAATTTTGGGGGGCCTGTATATTGTTCCACACAAAGGGATGCTAATCTATAGCTAGGACTCTTCAGCATTACTGCAATGAGATGTAATCTCACACCTCCACTGAACACTTGTCCTGTGACTAAAACCATAACCATATATTTTCCATTATATATTGAACCTTCCACTGAAGATAGCCTCTAACACACAATACCACATTTAAAATAACATTTTAAATTAATTTAGATCTTCTTATAGTAATTCAGAATAAAATTGTGCCTTCTCTGTAATACCTGATGAATATTGTAGGTAATCCGAATGCTGAGATATTTACTGCATGAATATTTAGACTTAATAAATAGATGTAAGACAAAAATAACCAGGAAAGACTAGAGGTAAGCCTCTCTGAAGTAAATATCTAAAGATTAGCAGTGAGGATCCTACAAACAGGAGATAGTAATATTACAAATAAGATGGATAGGTAGACTTTCTCTTCTATAAATATTTTGCTTTTACTGTTATTTATAAATAATGCTCTGTTTTAATAAGGCAGTATGATTTCTGTATCCATTACTTTTCAGTAGCTCAACAGGAATAAAGTTTCCAAAACCAAACAGAACAACCAAATAAAAAGGACCAATATAGACTGAACTGTGGCCCAAACCCTCATCTATACGTGGATGCACTGTGAATAGATGCATTAAAGGGAAAAATTATGAGAGACCAGTGATGATGTGCAGATGCTCAGCATGACCTGCAACTATGACAATAACATCCTTGAATCTATAATCGAATACAACTGAATGTTGCTGCTATTGCAGCAGAGGCAGGGAGTGGGGAGAGAAAGCTGCTCTCCTGGGGCATGTGGATGGGGTGAGAAGGCATCTTCTTGTGCAGAGAAAATGAGAGGCACAAGGAAGAATAGGTGACTGTTGTCTTAGAAGAGGAATGATTACTTTTTCAGGGGACATCTGAAGTCAAAAAGGGTACATAAGAGGTTACAAAAACCAAGATCCTGTCCTGAGACACAAGATTAAATATGGCATTAACACTAATTCTGTGTTTGACAAAAGCACAGAAGGTCTCATGATTTCTGTAGAGCTCCCCTTAAGCTACTCCCTATAATCAAAGGACAGTGCTCCAGGATTGCAATGAACATCACACATTCATGTCCAGCCAAAAATGATTTATAATTTGAATAGTTGCTTTGGTACTTGCTATCCAAAAGCAGTTGTTTTGTCTAATGCATAAACCAAAACAGTAGTTCAAACTTGTCCACTGTTTTCAATCAGATAGTTTTACTAATTCATTATCTAAAGACTTGGAGGAAATAATATAAAGCATCTAACAATAACTTACTACCACCCAAAACCAAAATTTGTGGTGGGAAGACATCAGAAGGCCAGGTTTCAGATGCATGTTACTCTGAGAAATGAATGATTAAGTTGAAATGATACCCTACTTTCACTGTTTATTGCTAGGAATTGTAAGAATCTACAGGGTTCACCTCATTTGACTTCACATATTGAAGATGCGAACATCCACTGCATTTCACTACAGTACTAGGAAGGCAGCGCTGAATCCAAAGAGAAACAGGTCACTTTTTCTGTAATGACATGGTGGATTTGGTGTAACAAAATCTGGCTGAATGAAAATGTCTGTGAGCGTTCCTTTGAAGCGAGAGACCTGATATTAGTTTAAATCTTCATAAATCACAGAAGATGCTGGGGATGGTGGCACTGGAAGTAACTCAGAGTTAATGAAGTTATTTACAATGTCAAAAAAATCCTCATTGCTGCACTGTTCCATAAACTATGTGTAACAATATATTAACAGGCAGTCACAACAGAAAAATATCTTTGGATGTGACATGTTTAGGGAGAGAGAAGCCAAACTTCACTCCTAGCCAGACTTACTCAATGACAGCCAGAGGAACATTGCTTTAAGGGACGTTTCTGTGCATGGAAGGTTAACACTTCTGAGAAAATGCAAATCTTGAGGACTTTACAAAAGGAATATAAAATGCTTTCTGACAAACAGGGGTTCTGACATCCTCTCAAAAGACTGTCACAGCAAACACTTCACATCAGAAGAGAAAAGATCCATGAAAAGACAGGGGTGTATTGAAACCAAGGATTCTAACATCTAAATAAGTTTTGTTTCCCCTGTAAGCCCTTTACCTAAGAAAGATGGAAGAAATGAGACTCTGAATGGATTACTGAAAGCTCAAAGCTCTCCTAGTGCTGATGCATATCCTATGCTTACAGTAGATATCTTACTGAACATTTTGAGTAGGGGGGAATTAGTGCTTCAACTTGCTGGGTTTGACTTATGCTATAGTGGCAGATCCAACAGAAAAGACTGCATAGCATAGAAGAGATAAAAGATAAAAATTCTTCACTATATCTTCTTTTCAGCTAGTTAGGGCTCATGAGATGAAACTAGCAAACAGCAAAGTCAAAGCAAACAAACAGAGGCCTTTATTCATAACAAAGCATAGTTAAACTGTAGAAGTTCCTTGCCACAGGATGTCATGATGCTACACAACCGCTGGAGACAAGGATGCTGAGCTAGAATCACCTTCATCTGCATCCTATATCCCAATAAATCAGGATGGAATGAAATGTTCAAGAATTCCAGTAACAAAATTATAGAACTGCAGGAATATCAGCTGCTCATTAGTTCTGCTTCTAAGTCATACAATTTACAGTGCTAGTGTCAATTATTCAACTTCAGTTAAAATCCCCAATTTTTTTGGATATACTGAAAAATTATAATTCAGCCATCTATTTCTCATTACCTGATTTTTTATAGTAATATTTTATCTCTGGTGTGTTCATGGCATCATGTTTAGCTACTGTTTTTATTATCCATTTTAATTTTTTGGTGTTTTAAAACTAAAGCTAATCTTTCAAATCTTTCTCAGAACACCTCTTGGGCCTTTTAAAGAGATTTTTTAGTTGTAATGCTGCTTATATGAAATCATATTATAGTATATTACACTACGTTAAGAGGTGCCCTCCACCCATCTGGTATAATACTTGCAACTAACAGGAGTTTTCATATTTTTTTCTGAGGAGGTCAGCAGTTTTATTCCAAGTTCCTTCCAAATTCCTGGAGGTACACCACCTGAATCTGGAACATATTGCTTTTAATTTATCCATCCATTTTCGGATTTGCTCTTCTGATATTCCAATTCATGGGAGCATCTCATTTTTTCAGTCGTTAAAAGAATAGTTTTAAAATCAATAGCTGCATAACTTTGAGGTAAAGGAAAAAGGAATAAAGGAATCTCTGCAATATTGTTCGACTTGTTAATCCTCTTTTTTGCTCTCTGGTAATTCAACAGATGCAGTATTTTTAAATTTGTCAGCAATAGAAAGCTAAACTTAAAAGTTTTCATTTATGCCTTTCAAAAACTGACTTTTCCCCTTTTCTTCATTTTATGTGGCACTTCTTTTAGCTTCTCTCCTTTTCTGTAGGATCTCTAAAAACTAGAATGCATACCTTTAAACTCTGCCAGTTAATCACTTTTTTTCTCATGGTTTTGCTTCCTTCTTTAGGGGGTGGAGAGCAGATGCATGGCTTCTGCAAGTATCAGGATGTACTCATGGTCTCCATGGTGAGTTAAAAGTTTTAATTTCCTCATCTCTAGCTTTCAGATCATGTTGATTAGCTTCTCCTTTTTAAAGTTGCCTTCTCTAAAGTTTACAGTCAATTTTCAAAATAGTGTGAATTCACAGATGAGTCTTCTGAAAAGGATTTTGAATTTAATTACATAGCAGTCAGTATTACTTGGAGGTTTAATAATAACAGTATGAACTACAGTCCTCTGCATTTCTTACAACAAATCTGAAAATAGCATCCCTGTGACTGAGAACTAGAATCCAAAAGTCAATTCTTTGTATTAACTAGAAATTCCATCTCTGTCTTGCCTAGCTTAAGCATTTGAGCAGATCAGAAACTGAAATGAGCCACTATTTGTTTTATTAGATGGTACTGCTTCCTTTTCTCTCCCAATATTGTTCATTCATTTTCTTTTTTCCTCACCAGAAAGCAACTAACATAACAAATATTTTTATTGTTTCTCTTTTATAGACACAGAAATTTTTAACAATTAAACTTCTGAAAATGTTGTCTGTAACAGCAGTTTTAACTGTATAGTAACTGAGAAAATAAACAAATGAATTTTCAGTGAAGAAATGAATACATATTGAAACAGGTCTTAGTTTAATCTAAGAAATTCATTTTGATGCAAAGATGTAAGCCTAGAATCAGTGACACATCCTCATCACTTATATTCAATCTTTCAAGAAACGATCCATTTCCTGACAGAGCTGTACCACTTCCGTTGAAAGAATTATTAGGCTTGGATGCTTAGCATAACTTCTCCTTTCATGGTATGACACTAAGCGGTTTTAGAGAGATAAAACTGTTGGCCAGACCAGTTTCATACAAAAAAATGCTTTAAACAGCAAATTTACCTACCCCATCTACTTTTCTGACAGTTATCAAGCACAAAATGTTCAACTGCAGATTAAAAAAAGCTTATTCAAACACAGACTGTATGTAAACTAGAAATTAGTCCTATTACTATACTAAAATTGCATCTGTACTAAAATTGCACTCAAAAGCTGTGTTTCATGTTATCATGTCTTTCATGGGGAGTCCCTCCCTAAATTTATTTCTTAGATTCCAAAATTTTATCTTTCTTTTCCCTTGCTCTGTTAATGTTCTCTGTGGAGTTATTAAGGGGAACGACTTGTATCATCTGGCTTTCCAACATTTCTACTTCGAAAATTACACCTATTTTGGTAAGAATTCAATGACCGTAAGAAAGTGCTAGATGCCTCCAATTTCAGCTCCATAGAAACAGAATATGCAGCTCCCCATTAGGAAGAAAGTAAATCAAAACTGTAAAGCAGTAACATCCTGGAAGTGTGCAGCAGAAGCACTCATTTTCTTCTTTCCTCTCAGAAGTCTTCATACTGAGCATTTCACCTCAGCCCTCAAACTAGCTTGGCACACTACCTCTTTTAGAACCAAAACCAAAATGTTGTGACACTTTTTCTTAGAGGAAGTTCAATAACATCTTTCCATGTGGGTATTTTCCACATTTTTTTTCTCTCTCTTCACAATGAGGAATGACAAGTAAACATAGATACTTTTAAAGAGTTGTGTTACGGGGCAGAGAAGGGACATTCTATGTTTAGAACTCTGTTACTCTTATGTTCCCAAACTTGCAGCACACACTCAGCCCAAACACTGAACTGTTGGTTGATCGACCTGTCAGGTCACACAAATATCAGCCCAGTTTGAAAATTCTATTTCAAAAAAATTACATCTACACTAGAGAGTTGCTCTACATCACCCTGTAGTTTTTAATTGTTTTTATACCAAATATTTCTTTTCCTTTTAACATTGCAGAGGTAATTTATTGAAAGCACGATCGTGCTAAATAGTGTTCTTTCAGCACACATATAAATGAGTATTTAAAGTGCAAATGACATTTTCAGTTAGTTAAATTGCACTCAGAGCTGCACTTCCAAGAGCACAGTTTATATAGCAAGGATGACTTTATTTCTCCAAACTATAAATCTTATAGACTATTCTGTTCTCCCTGTGCATCTACAGTCCATCACTGTTTCTGTACTAAGTTTAAGGTTCTAGCTTTAGCTGCAGGCTCAAGCCGTATTTCCTCCCTCATCTGTCTCTGTGACAATGTCCGTGTCAGTAATCTAAATGGGACGAAGACAGAACCTGAGCGCTGGCACATGCTGATCTGTACTTCTGACTGCTGGCATGTTTTCTGGTATGGTTTTGGCCCCAGACAATGTCCTGGCACTAGCATGGGCCAGTAACTGTTTGCAGTATGTCTAAACCCATTAAGCAGTGTAGAAAAGGCCACCCTGTTTTGAAGGGGAAAGAATGTAGCCGTGCACATGCCATGCCACTTGCCCTGAAATCCAGAGAATGAGTCCTAATCTGTTTTATTTACTGTTACTGTATATTTCCACCTACATGTAAATCCTATCCACCCTTATGGCTGACAATACTGTGTCCTTTTTAAAATGACCACAAACCGATGTCATATTACTTCAAATATAAAGGTGATGGAGCTCACTATGTCTGGACTGTTCCACTGGAGCTGGATCCACTCTCAAATCAAATGTAGCATAGGACCAAGTTTAATCCTCTGGTGTTCCTGAAAGCTCAGCTGAAATGAGAATTTGAGCATGGTCTTGTACTCATGGAACACGGACAGGAGCTTTAGGATTGCATAAGTGTAGCCCTTTTGTCTTAATGTATGTCAAAAGGTAGGACTATTTCAAGTTTTCCATAGGGCTGTTTTTTAGGTTGCAAAAAATATTGCATTTGCAATTGTATTTTGCATTGCAAAAAATATTATAACACTAGAGGGATTTTTATGTAAAAGTTTTAATTTTTTTTATGGAATAACCATGTTGCTCAGCTATTTCTTCCAACATGCAAGCAAATCAGAGGGTCCCTGACCTGTCATTTCATTTAAGTCCAAGCCCAATAAGACCATGTAATTCCAAACCCAGTCACAACTTAAAAAACCTGAATACAGGGTAATCACTATGTCTTGCTATATCCATAGTCAGGAGCTACCACAATGGACCACTAACCCTGTTTTTGTTTTGGTTTTTAAGGATTACCTCCTCATACTTTGAAGTTGTTAAATCACTTTACATTTTAGCTGAAACTTAAAAGGAGAAAAAAGAAGGATTCAGCCTGAGGCAAACAAGCAGATAAAGCCTGCCAACTATGGACATCCAAAATCAAGATCTTAGACTCTTTGCAGCTGTTGGATTCATTGCCAGCTCTACTAGTACTAAGGGCTAGTAAGGGACAGAGTGGAGATGGGTTTCAGTTTTTCTCTTCTGAGGCTGTCTGGGACTGGCAGTCCAAAGTGTAGTCTACAGATGACATATTGCACCAGACTCTTAAGATACAACACCTAGGTCAAAGAATAACCAGGAACAGCTGTTACTCCTGGTAGAGAAGAAATAAAGCTGACACTCCCCACTGTACAAAGGAGCCATTAAGGTTACACAGATGCAAAAATTTAATCTAAGAACTAACTTTAGCATTTCATTTTAGACTTTCATTACATTTTCCCTACTGCAATTCAATAAAATAGTATGCTGATGTAACATTTACTGTCTCTGCAATAGAGAGCCTTCTAAAATCAAGTGAAAAAAATAGTTAATTATTTTTCAGTTTGAAAATATCTTCTATGATCAAACTTTCTATATTAACAGTACTGATAACATAGAGTCAGAAGGCAGTAATTAGATGGACACTCCCAGTGAAGTTATGTGTGTACCATGTGCGACAGGGAGGTACCTGAACAGAATACCTGCAGTCTTATCTCTGTCTAACCAGGAATACTAAGAAACTCTTAGACATTTTAATTTCTGAAAAAAATTATAGAAAATTAAAAACAAGACTTGGCATTTAAACAATATTATAGTAGAAAGCTATCAACTTTAAGAAGTTCAAATCAGTATTCCTTGAGGAAACTGTAGCAATGTGTGTATATTTATGTGCAAATACACATATATATCACATATATTTTGTGTACAAATACACACACACAAATATATAATACTGGAATATGAATAACAGATTAACAGAAGACATTTTATTTCACTGGTGTTTGTTGTACCAGAGTCAAATGCTATGCCTGAATACAGCTACTATATGTGACAGGGCATTACAAATTAGCATCTTGTTATAAAGTCTCTAAGGAGAAAAATGCGAATAGGAACCAACAGCATTCAGAAAAAACAGGTCATGAATTACTGTAAATAAGAAATGGAAGGAAAAGTAATTTGTGTAATCTGCCTCAGGATCAGTAGGAAACGGTAGACAGCTTTAGAGGAAGCAGATTGCTTCCAAAACATGAGAGAGGCTTAGATGAGATACAGGCCTAACATGACTCAAAACACCAGGATTTTTTTCCTTAAAGATGAATAAAAAGTCACTATTGGAACACTGTGCCCAAACAGTAATTGGGACCAATGAAAATGCACCAAGTTATGCGAAGCAGTACGCTCATGTAGTGGCTTCTCTCTACATTTACCTCATGACAGACCGAGGCAGAGACCCGGTGACAAACACGCCCTGCACCAGTGCACCTAACCAACCTCCTCTGCTCCTTCTGACCTTTCAGCTACTACAAAGGTTGTCTTATCTTCGAGTAAATTCAGTCCGGGCAGCTTCCCGACACCAGGACAACGCCGGGTGCCCGGCAGCGCCGGTAGCGCTGAGCTCGGGGCCCCGCCGGGCGACACGGCGTAGTTCAAAGGCGCCTCCTCACCCGCGC
>NW_020450760.1:8067855-8136981 GCF_003343035.1 Apteryx rowi
CGCTGCGCCCAGCCACGAAGCATGCGCGACATGGCCGCGGCGCCTGACCCCGCCGTTACGCGCTGCCCTGCAGGCCGACATACCCACGCGCCACACCGGCGGCGGCAGCAGCTCCCCGGCTGCCCCCTGCCGCAGAGGGCGAGCGGCAGCGCCCGCGGCCCTCCGGGAAGCTCCCCGCCCTCCCTCGCTCCTCCCTGCCCCTGGGCGCCCCGCGGCGAGGGGATCCCCGCTCCCCCCATCCCGCTGCCGCCGGGAGCCCGCTTCTCCCCACGGGGGGCTCGGGCTCCCCCGCCGCCACTACGAGTGGGGAGACCCAGCCCACCCCCTTCCCTCAGCACCATGGAACAGGCCTCGCGCCCCGGGGGCGGGGCGCCACCGCCGCTTCCTCGGGCGATTGGCAGTCTCAGCGGTCAATCAGCGCCTTCTCTTTTCTCTAGGCAACCCAGCGCCCGCCCCCAAGCGGGGGGTGGGGATTGGGAGAGGCGGGAGGGAATGTTTACAAACAAGATCAAGGAGTAGAGGGATGGGGGGGAGCGCGCGGGGCGGAGCCAGCGGTTGGCGCAGGCGCTGAGCCAATGAGGGAGCGCGCGGCCCGGCGGAAGGGTGGGGGGAGGCACGTAGAATGTTCTCTGCCCAACAGCCGCTGTAGTACGCGGCCGCGCGCGCCAATGAGCGCTGGGGCGGGGCGGGGGGGGCGCGGGCGCCGGAGTAGAAGGTGCTGCTCGCAGAGCCCCCCTCCCCCCGCGCGGCGCAGCCTATCCCGGCCGGGTCGCGCTGGGCTCGGCGCGGCGCCCTGCCGTTGGGCGGGGAGGGCAGGCGAGCACGGGGGAGGGGAGCCGCAAGGGCATGGGCTGGCTCTGAGCGCCGGGGGAGGGAAGCCGACGTGTGTGGCTCCCTGTGTTTTAATAACTGTTTGTTGTTGGTCCTCTTTTTTTTTCTTCCCCCTAAGGGGGAGGAGAGAAAAGCTGTCTCCCCGCTTCCCCCCCCAGTTTGCGCCTATGGCTCTTATCCCCCCGCGCCGTCCCTGAAAAACACAATCCGCCGCGGACCAGGTGACACCCCCGCCTCCACGCGCGCGCACACGGCGGAGAGGCGGGGGAGAGCTCGCCTGCGAGAAAATGGAGGGACCCTCGGGCGCCGCGGAGGAAGGGGAGCTGCCGCTCCTCACCGTCAAACACGAGCTGAGGAACGGTGAGCGGCGGCGCGGCCGCGGGCAGGCCTGGCGGCGCGGGGCCGGGGGGGCGGCGGGGCGCTGCGGAGGGCGCTGGTGTCCGGGGAAGGTGGCGATGGGGCCCTGGCGGGCGACGGGCTGCCGGGACTGGGGGGAGAAGTGGTCGGAAAGGAGGAGGGGGAGGTGAGGATTCAAGAGAGTTGATTGGGGCCAGCAAGGAAAGAAAAAAAAAAACAACTGGGGAAGGAAGAAAAAGAGGATGAGCAGAAAGAAATGGGCTGAGAGTATAAGATGGGGGGGGGGGGAGAGCTTCCTTTATCTTATTTCTGAGAAATAGTTCACTTGAGTACTTGGCTCCCCTCTTTCCTGTCCACTGTGGGATTTGACGCTTTGGGAGGAGATAAGAGGTTGGAGATAATGCCAGCTACTCTCCGTATTTTTTTATTTGTGGATTTGACTTTTATGGATATGTCAGTATTTGGGGGTGGAGGGTGCCTGGGGGGGTGTTGTTACAGTCCTAAATGATGCAGTTTTCTGTGGCTTATTTTCTCTGACATCGGTGAAATGCCCGAATTGTAGAGGGAAGAACATACCAACATAAAACCACTGAGTTATCTGGCTTTCCAGTCTGTGCACCTTCTCGCAGTTCAGTAATTACTTGAAGACCCTCTGTAGAAGTATTTCACCATGTGAAATATATACGACTTTTTGAGATACAGCAGAAATGCTGTGTTGCAAGTTGTTGTGCTATGGAAGATCTTTATACATTTTTAATAGGGACTCTGTGCTTCTCAGAAGTTTCCAGGCAACTTGAATACTGCAGCAAATTTAGAACTTACTGTTAATTTAAAAGTGCCTGTAGAATATAATCAGGATGTGTATTTTTGGTGTTTATTAACAGTGAAGGTGCTATTAACTTGTGCCCTTAATTTCTTTTTTCTCCATCTTCTTTTATCTTCTCCAAAATTGAGTAAAAGTAGCTACGTGATGCTTGCTGTTCACCTCAGAAGTTTGAGAAAAGCACCCCCCAGGTTAACATAGTTAACATTCTTTAATGCACCAATCATGAAAGCAGATATTATTGTTGAGATCACTTTAATAATGTTCAGCCTTTTATCACAGGGTCACTCAAGTCCAGGGGCTCTGCAGAAGTACCCCAGTGGAACATAGCTATCATTGCAGCTTTAAAAAAAACACACACACACACACACTCTTCTTCCTGATAGCTGCGCAGAAACCAAAGAGACTGTAGTTTTCTTTCAAGTAGAGGAAAAAACTGGTGGAAAATGTGTTTCTCTCCTTAGGTACTGTTAGATTTCAGTGTGCAAGAGAAAGAAGTGTGGGAAAGTAAATGTAACCCATTTATTCTGTATAGTTACTATGTCTAGATTTATTTTATAGAAGTTGAGACAGCACATATCTCTGCAGGATATTTATTTAAAGATAGTTTGAGGAATAAACACATTCTTTGAAACTGGGCAAAGAGCTGTCTAATATGCATAAGAGGCAATTTTTGTTTTGATCAGTCCCGATCATAAACTTTTATAGATTCAGGAAGTACTGATGCTTGCTTTTAATGTAAATTTTCTCAAGCTTGCTTGTCTCTTCGTAAGCTTCTGAAATTCAGTTTAATGGAAATCAGCTGCTTCTCCCCATTTTCTTCTCCTTATTAAGTATTTAGAACTCTGCTTTCTTTAAAATGCTTTCTAGCAATGGGTTGTCTATTTCTGGAACATTAGGGTGGAGGAGGAAGCTGCTCTGTCATGTACTCCTGGGAGACTCCTACTCCTGAAGGTGTCAATGGTGTCATCACTATGCAAGACACATATCGAGATACTGTCTCAGAACTTGTCTCTATGCAATGCATGGAGATACCATAATTTGAAGGGAAAATTGCACTTGACTTTCTTTTATATATAATCTCTAAGATACTTTGGAACTTTTCTCAGGTTTTAAAACATGCAGTGTGATTATTTGCTTTTGCTCCATTTTGGGAAAGAGATTGAAGAGACATGTAAGAACAGAAACTGGAACCATAGGAATTTTGTTCTTTTAAAATACTGAGATTATATACCATGAGTGTGGTTTTTTTTTTTTTAATGCTTGACTTGTTTAGATTCCCGAGTTCCCCTCCTTTCTATGTTCTTTCTTTGATGTTGCTGGCTCTGTGACTAATTGAATGATTTAGAGTTATATGTCGAACGTAGCTGTCAGTTGGCAGATGAAAAAAAGGTCTGTCTCCACAGTGCTTTAAAAGAATGTACTATTGTGGTAGAAATCATGGCTTCTATGAGAAGGAAGTGTCACATTTTCATATTCTGGAAATTGTTGCATGAACCTCTTGATAATAGTAACTCACTCAAAGTACTAAGAATTATGTTCATAACATAGGCATGTGGGCCTATAGTTATACTTTGCATTTGCTATTGCTTCAGTCTTGGAATTGCTTTTAAAGTATTAAACTAGTTACAGAGACAGGCATCAATTACAGTGAAGTGAGTAATGAACATATAAAACTTGAATTTAAGATGAAACAAGTATCTTTGAGAATAAAACCATAAAAACCGTGCAGAACCATCTGCATACATGTGCTTCAGTTCTTTGTTCTAATGTGTTTTGTAGAATAGAAACAACAGTGACTTTTAGGACACACTTCAAGTTAATAATGGTTTTCTGCTAATATATTCAGCAACTGAAGTTTTTTTTTCTTTAGAAGAGACTGTCACAAAAAATGTTTTTTCCTCAACAGAAACTTACAATTCACTTGTTTCAGATTAGTCACCATCTTCTTTTGCTTACACTGAGAAATAAAGGTTTTGGGAAAGTGGAATCCCCTTACCTTCTCCGGAAATAGAAGAAAAATAATACGCCAAAGATCAAATGATAAGAAGTGGTGACTGTTTCTGTTAAGAACAACCTGTGCTTTGTTTCTGTTGGAAAATAATAATAAAATTAATTTTTCTGAATGATCTATTTCTGGAATTCTGTAAAGGAGAATTTTTTTTTTTTTTTTAAGGCTAACCTCAGAGTTAGTACAACTTCTAAGCTTTTTGGAGACCTAAGAAGTTATGCACTGTTTACAGTGGGGGGAAAAAAAAATAATATCCTCTTCACATTTTTTATTTGCCATTAATGCCAGGGAAACAAACAATGGCAAATATAAAGCCTATTAGAGAACAACTTTTGTGTGAAGGGGAAGGATATGCACAGAGAAGGGAAAAATGTAATATAGGAAGGTAAGAACGAAGTAGAACTGTTAACCATGAGATTTTTTTTTTTCCAGTTGGCTTCTGTTGTAGTTCTTGACTTTGGGGAAAAAATAAAATAAGGATCTAAGGATCCTGAGCCTCCAGTGTATGTGACTAAGGTAGGAGGTTGTCCAGCTTGCAGCATGCCTGTGTTCTTCCTGCTTTGCCCAGTGAGAGATGAAGATTTGCAAAACTGGGATCTTGAAGGGAACTTGTGAGAGACCATGAATGCGTGGGCAATAGGCAGTGTCTATGTTG
Organism: Apteryx rowi; assembly: GCF_003343035.1. NCBI lineage: Eukaryota > Metazoa > Chordata > Aves > Apterygiformes > Apterygidae > Apteryx > Apteryx rowi. Next base: position 8,072,533 of record NW_020450760.1, read on the forward strand.
TTTGTTTTGCTTTGAGCCAATGTTCTTTTCCTTTTGGCAAATCTACTCTATTTTGAAGAAGATACTTGGCTTCAGTTTAATGCTGTCACAAACTTTGGACTGAAGAACTTGCATTTACTTGCGCTTTGTCTGTCTGACTCCAACATGGGAAAAGGGATGTGAAGCCCAGAAGTCTATATGGCAGTGGGCTCCAGGGCTACAGAGGCAGAAGAATCTGGAACTTCCACTTGAGTCAAAAAGTAGTCTAATTTATAATTCAGTATGAAACTATGAAAGGCTTAAGACAATACACATACTATTTGAAAGGTTTAGTATTGCAAATTCTTAGTTACCCCTTCTTGAATGAGAACCAGCGAGTATTTATTTGCAAGTTGTAAGACAGTTCCTTGTATGTTCAGATTATATGTCCTAAGGCATTATGAAGATATGCCTAAAAAAGATGATGAAACCATGCTTTAAGTACAGTTCAGCCTTTGCTATGGAGCTACAGCTGGCACCTTTACAGTATTATTTTTTTATTTTTAAAAGGAAACATTCTTACGAAAGTTTGAAGACCGTGTTTTAAACGATACTTCATGAAAGAAACAGTTTTCATATATGACTGTATCTACTAATTCTGTTTATTTTTTAGAGATCAGAAGATATTAAGAGTTGAATATTTAAAATATTAAGCTATTGTGACTTTAGTTCTAGTTCTTCCTTTTAAGCAACAAAGTATATATGTTTTGGTATTCCTCTAGGAAGTACAAAGCCTGTTTTTAGAGAGTGAGTTTTTGGATCATCCTTGATATAATTTAAATCTCTGGATGTTATTCTTTACAAAATCAAGACTTTTTTTCTTTTATGTTTTGTAGTCTAGGAAATTCTTGGTATTTATCTTCTGGTAAGTTCTAAATCAGCTTTGATTATGAAGGAGAGTGACTTTCTATCTTTTTTCCAAGCTTTGGAATCTAATGAACTGGGCTAAAAAGATCTGCAGATATTAAGTCTGCTACTTTTAAGCTCTTTTTACTTCAGTGATATTCTATGAAATGTGTAATATAAATGAGGACTAGCAATCATAGTTTTTATTAGCACTCTATTGTTAAACCCTGTCCTAATGAACTCTAAACACAGGGTGGTTTAAAAGCTCATCTTGCATTCCACTACACAGTTAAGAGCCTTACTTGCCACTTCAGATGCGGAAAACATGTACCAGAATTGCTTAAACATATGAGACAGCTTGGGTATCTGAGGTTGTGATTTGCAGCTGTATTGCTGATGTAAAAATTTCTTTTGGATTCCCTTCATCACTTGGCAGCATTTATTGATATCTTCTGGTAAACATTAAGTGCTGGGTTAATTATTCTTTTTTTTGAACCATTATAAAACCCTAATGACAACGTGCAAGCTCTGTTAAGATCTCTTTGCCCCCAACTTAGTCTGTAGATAGACCGATGGCCTGGCTTATGCAGGACTTGAATTACACACTGTCCTTTTATTTTTGTGTTTTGTTTTGTGATCTCTCATGACTGTTTCCTTTCCCCCTTTTCTGATGATATCTGTAAACATTTTATGTTTGGACAATTGGTCATAAAAGCTTATGTTAGAGAGGATCATTCTCAAGATAATTCTTGAGCTTTCCTGGTTAATGTTTGCAGAATAATATGTAAACCCATTCCACCAAAACTTAAATTCAATTGCTCTTCCTTTGTTGAAAAATTAATCTACATTCCGTTCCTTTTAACACTGTGTCGAGAGAGACTCTGACTGAAGCAAGTGTATTTTTTGAAGTGTTACTTATTTCTGCTGACAGAGAAGGCCACAGCTGATTCATACCTTGCACTTTGATGTCATTTTTGATTTGAAAAGGTATGCAAAATCTTTAGACTTGTTATTTTCATCTGGCTGTTTCAACCCTTTCTTCAGCATTAGATTATAACAACTTTATTCGTTAGTGTGTTATTTAGCTACTTTTGGAGGGGGGGCTATTACATGATGTATAGTGTTACTGCATGTTTAGCTTCTAGCTTTCTTATAGTAATGACTGACTTATTGTAATGACAAACTTCATAGTAAAATCACCTTTGGAATAGCAAAAGGACTACTCCTGATGAATGCAAATAGTTCTTAGTAGGCAGCATTTTCCAGTTCAGACTATTGTGAGTCTGGATCATTAGTCTCAGATTTTTTTCTTTTATTTCTATTTCAGCTTCTGATGTACAAATGATGACTTTGGTGGGATATAGTTTTTTTGCAGCTTTAGTCTCCGTTGATGATGGCAGTGATTGTTATCTGTCTTCTTCCCCACAGTATTTCATGTTTCTGAATTTCCACGTGTTGTATGAAGCTTAGCTAGTAATTCAGAAGGTCTTTGCCATCTTTGGCTGTGCAAATTTTTGGTCTCCAAGCCTTCCAGAATGGGTTCAGCAGTTCTGTGAGTTCTTGAATTTTTTTCTGCTCAAGTGGCATTCTCCTTAAGCATCTAATGCTACAGAGCATGAACAGTTGTTACCGCATTTACCTTAGTTGTGATCCTAGAGTTCAGAGTAACATGCATGGTATTTGTCTTATGTGCTGTGAGTTCAAAATTGTGTGCATGCTTTATTTTTGGTCTAAATTCTTTTTTGGCAAAATTGGAAAAATACAGGTAGTCCTCCTCCTAAAAATTCAGTTTTAAGTTTGTAAAATAATTCCCTGTCATGATTAAATGCTACCCTTGTTCAGTGACCTGACAAATAGGTTGTGATGGCCTTTCAGATTTAAAGGACTGTGGAATATTTTTCACTTGCCTTCACAAATAATTCTCAGTTGCTATAATCAGTTACATTTGAGGAACAATTTTGTATATAAACAGGAAAACAATAAAACATCCTAGTTGTGTTTTCATCAGTGTCTAGCAAGGAATAGTTGTGTGGTTTCTATTGTGTGTGTGTGTGTATATATTTTGCAAAGTAGCAGCAAGAAGTCTGAGACAAGTCAGTAAAGAATGTGCTAGTTTTGCTTAATTTCAAGGAAGGACACCCACTGTTTGCCCTCAGTAAAGGATACTCTCAAGTTTATGTTCAAATAACTTTGAAAAACAGCATCTTTTCTTTGCTGTAACTAAAAAAGTAGATCAGTTACATGAGTGGAGCTGGGCCATTATCTAGAGTAATAGATTAGAAAAAAGCTGATGTTGCCACCAGGCTTCAGACACCTAATAGTTTGAAATGCTGCAGACTTTCTTCTTCCCTTTTTCCTTGTTTTCTCTCATTGTTTTGCTTGAAAGCTTCTGAGGTTCATTGCTCTGCTCGGTGAAACAGCAGAGCTGGTCTAATGTTGCTGAGAGTAGCGAAGACAAGTCACAGCTCTCAGGCAGAGCTTGTCTTCAGTTGAAGGTTGTTTGAACTAATTGAGCAGATGAAGTTCTAGTTTCATCCTTCTGCTTCAAAACCTATGTGCCATGGAGTCCAGAATCTGAAGGCACATCACATTTTAACTTAAAAACCACCACATCTGAAATATTATTTATTAAGGTAATAAATTCACAACTAAAAGCAAGCAGAGTCATTAGGCAGTAATGTCTTGCACATTTCTTAATCCCCACCAGGCTGCCTCAAAGTTCAAGGCTAGTCCAGGTGACAGTGTCAATTCCTGTGTCATCTGGAGCCTCTCCATCAAGCAGAAATACTTGGCCCTGGTTCCCAGAGTTAAATAGGCTGCCATATTCCTAGGGAACTGAGAACAGCAATATGGGTCATCATGCAGTGGTGTTCCTGCATGTGGATGTTTGTCTCCGCAGTGGGAATATTTCTAGACATTTGCTTTCTTGCTGCCTTTGGAGGTGACAGTTGGGTCCAATACCATGATTTCTGCTTGTTTTTATGGATGGCCATGATGTCTTACCTTTCCCTTTAGTTTTGTTTCTGCACTGATCCATTATATCTCACTGTCTCCCTCAGCTGTGTACTGTCCTTCCTACCATGTTGGTCTGATGTTGGTTGCTGTGGACTAGAGAGGAAAATCTGCAAATAGAAACTTTCCTAATTGTTCACCTATCCAGTTAATTTGCCTTTTAGAAGGTGCCGTCAGCTTATTGCTTGTTGTTTTTTTGTTTGTTGGTTGGTTTTGTTTTTCCCTCTCTCTCATGATGTTCTGCCATCCTAGATACTGCTATGTCATGTGTAGCTTCAGATTACTTGTGGAAAAGCTCTTGTCCTGTTGATTTGGGCAGTGCTTTCTTCCTGTCCAAGCTTCCCTTCCTTTGTGCTCTTCCACTGATGCATCAGTGCACTTGAGCAGACACAGCAGGGAGAAATAAAAGCTTTCTATTGCCAAAGCAGCTTTCCTCGTGCTCGCTTCTTAAATTAAGATTTGAGCTGAAGCCACTGTTTCTGAATGGCATCTTTGTATACACTGAAGTGTTATGGTGCTACTGCTAGAAATAGCCTCATCTATGACTGTGCATCCTGCTGTATGTACTCTAACGTATATTGTTTTCATGCGGGTTGCACAGGTAGTTGTTGAGTCAGGCTCTGATACCAGTTTTAGCATAGTGATGGTTAAGGGGTGGGAGGGGCCTTTCCCTGAGTTACTAGTTCTATCTGATGCATCTGATCTGTCAGCAGTGGCCTTGTTGCAATCCTTCAAAGTTGCTCAAACGCACACCTTGGAACAGTTGTCTTGTAATTGTGGAAAGAGTTCCTTGTGGAAAGTCCTTCCAGCAGTGGTCATTTGGACTCTTCTGGGGTCACTGGTGAATATAAGAACGGATCTTTGGGGATATACCCTCCTCAAAGCCAGTTCAAGGAAATGTCAGTATAGCAACCTTAGTTCTGGGGAAGCTACATCTCATCTTTGCTAGAATGTCAAAAACTGCTGCATTTAGTTTTAGTGGATGAAGACAACTGCTCTAGCTGTGACATGGGAAAGAATGTGGAATAGGAGCAGGCTCTTCGGCTTGCTTTTTTGGGGGAATGGCAGTACTGTCTGGGAATTGTTAATCTTTTCCTGTAGGTTTGTAGATTTATGGTTAAATTTTTAGATGAAGAATAGTTCTACTTAAGTTATAGGGAATCATTCTGAGAGAGAGTTAGTGTGTTTCAAGTGTGCTATCATAGCAGCATGTGTTATGCATACCTTTTGGCTGTCTGGTCTTGTGGGCTGGCTTCTTTTCTCAGTATAATGAAGAAAGAGGTGGGATTTCTTTTTTATAGTGATCACATACTTTGTGTTGTTTTTTCCAACCTTTATTAAGAAAATGAGATTACAATAACATTCTTAAAACTTCTTTTTTTCCTTTTTAAGGTTAGGCACTTAAAGAAGCAGCCTAAGTCAAAGTAGAAATGGGATTAAATGGATAGCACAAAATTATAGTTCACATTGAAACAAATACATAATACTTCAAACTAGTTATCATTCAGCTCTTTACTTAACTGCTGTCTAATCTCATGAAAGTGGGGAAAGTTTTACTAATGTTATTGAATGTGGGATACAATTTAAGTTTAAGAATTGGTCTCTTTTAGTACTGTAGCCAACACTGCAAGTCTTCAGTGTATTATTGGAGATATAGCATTTCTCCATATTCCATTCTCTCCATCTTCTTATTCCGTTCTAAGAATATGGCAGAGTTAAATGACTTTTTTGCCTTCTGGAAGGGCATTTAATTGAAAAGCCTTCTTCTGACAGCTCTTTAAAAGATGAAATGTTAAAACGTTTTTGGAGCACTCCATAATGGAAGATTGAAATCAGAGGGTTTTTTTAAGTAAAAATTTCTTACCACTTAAATTCAGCATTTAGCTAGTATCCAGATAGGTTCTATGTCCTGGATCTCTTCAGCAGCACCCACTGTTTTATTAAAAATTGTGGACACTCTAGCACTGGTCTCCTTAGAATAGTCCCTGACTCTTGCTGTTCATGGTAGGAAAGATACTATTTTGAACTCCCTACATTGAGTACACTTCTCAGTTCTTGTTAAGAGGAGAGTTAATATGTAATACCCAGTTGCCTCAAGACAGACTAGTCTCTGTGTGACATGACTTACTATGATTCTTTAAGCATTAACTTAGTCTAGTTCTGCCTTACCTACTATTCCTCTTCTCTTGGCAGATGGGTACGTTTTCCTTTTGCTGACTTCAGCAATAGCTGTGATGTGGCACTAGCAACAGTATTTGTTCTATTTGCATTGAAAATAGTACAGCAAGCTTCAGCCCAACTGATGTGGCGCACATGCATCACTGATTTGTTAACAATTCTGGTATTGAAGTCTTGTCTATTATATGTTATTAAAATGGAAAAACATTACTTTTGTCATCAGTTCCAATAATTTTACGGTACTGTGTATTTTTATTACATGTAACACTAGGAGAGCTTGCAGACTCCCTCAGATTTGCAGAAAACGTTGTCAGGTGTACTTGTATTCATTCAAGAGAGAATTCTAAAAGCTCTTTCAGGCTTTCTAATCTCCCAGTAATACCAACTAGTCTCTTCACCTATTCCAAGTTTGATGTAATCTCTTGTAAAGATGGATGATAAGAATTGAAAATGGTATTTTAAATGAGATTTCATCAGTGCCTTGTATGAGAGCACTAATATTACCCTATCACTCCTAGATGCATTCTGCATATGTGTACGGATTCCTAGGATTGTTGGAATAAGTCTTGAATGTGCTTTTTCACTTATTTACTGTTACAATATCTGATACCTGTCCCTCCTCTGCAGAGGCAGTGAGAAGTCTTTCTGAAGCTTTGAGTTTTCTTTGTTTTGACTTGTTGAGTTACTACAATTCTGTGGAGATTAACTGTAAATTCTGATAATGAATTTAGAAATCATGCAGTCTTGATGGAGCTTCTTAGAAATATCAAACCAAATTAGAATTTCTGTTGAACTGAGTAAGTTAATTCCAGCATTGCCTGTGAAAGAATTTTTCTTTAGGGTTAAGAGATCTTTGTACTTGAAATCTGTGTTGTTGCTGCTGAAAGCTTCTTGCATGTCTTTTCTAAGCCTCATTTTCTTTTTATTAGCCTTGAAACATGCAGCTTGGCTTGAAGTTACTGTTTGAGAAGCTTTTTTTTTTTTTTTTTTTTTTTTTTTTTTTTTTTTAAGCAGTCACACCAACTTATGTAGCTGATTGTTCCTAATTTTAATTTAGCCAGTAAAACTGTGCAGCTTGTCATTACAGTGGATCAGGGAACTGATCTTGGTTAAGAATAATCAAATGTATTCATTTTTTTGCCATACTACTTCTAATGTGGATCATTTTCCTGGGCAGCTTTTGCTGCATGGCCTACAGTTGTATTGATACAAATGGGTGGATAATATTGTGGTAGGCATGAAAGATGGGAGCTGCTTAAGGGCTTTTTATCATAGAAAAAAACCCTTCTTTTTCAAATGGGAGTCTTCACTTCCCTGCTTAGAAAAATGGTTGTTAGGCAAAAAGTACTCAAAATGGTATAGATTTAGAAAAATGTAGAATCCCCTTCCCTCAAGCTCCGCAGCAAATGAAATGACTTTGTAGTAGCATAGTCTTTTCCAGACAAGTTGTCCATGTAGATTCAAGATCTTTCCCTTGGTAATAGTGGAGAGTCTTTCTAGCTTTAGTAATTCTGTGCTTACCTCATCCCAAGTACCATTTCATCCAATATCATGAGAGTATTCAGGATGCTGGGGCTAAGCGGAGACCTTATTGCTGTCTGCAACTACTTGATCAAGGGATACAGAGAAGATGGAGCTAGGCTCTTCTCAGAGGCGCATGCTGATGGGATGAGGAATGACAGAAACAAATTGGAACATGGGAAACTCCAATTAGATATTAGGAAAAAAAAACAAAAAACMTGAGGGTGGTTGAATGCAGAACAGGTTGTCCTGAGAGGTTGTGGAATCTCTGTCCTTGGAGTTGTTCAAGACCTGTCTGGACACAGCCATGAGCAATATGATCTAATTAGACTTGTTTTGAGCAGGGATTTGGACTAGATGACCTCTGGAGGTCCCTTCCAACCTAAATTATGATTTTGTGATTCTGTGCCTCTGTGAACACCAATAGCTGCAGGAAAAATTGCACTCCTTTGCTTTTGAAGTTAAAATAGTACAGTATGGTGCTGGTGTGTCCTCTTAGTGCTGCTTATTTCATTCAACTGCTAACTTTTGTTTTGTTTGAAGCTGTAGTAATATGTCAAAATGATGTTTGTGTTACATGTCTGATGTATTTTTTTTTCTTCCTTCAGCAAATTTGACAGGCCATGCAGAGAAAGTTGGCATTGAAAACTTTGAACTCTTGAAAGTTCTTGGAACAGGGGGTAAGACTCACTGTTTTTCTAAGTTGAATGTTGGAAGCAATACTCTTAAGTACTCTTTTGTTTTCCAGCTGAGCTTTTTGTTGTTGGAATGTTCTTTAGGAAGATATATCATCTTTTTATTGCATCGCATGATATTCTTCACTTTTTTTTCTCCATAAACATCATGCAAGATTAAGAAGTCGGGTGTTATAACTTAAAGCATCTGTTGCAGATGCACTTTGGAAAATAGAAGAAAAATGACTTGATTTGTGAAGATTTAATACAGTTTGTGAAAAATGTGATTAAAGGCATGAGCTTGAAAAGTTCATTAAATGCTTCAGACTATTTTGATGAATTTCTGGGAAAACAGTTATGCCAGTATCTTACTGAATAGGATGCTCTAGGTCTATATCAGTCATATTCAAACCCCAGTAATTTTTAAGACGGAAAATGTTTGCTATATTGTGGATTTCAGCATGATGTTGGAGGTTTGTGGGGTTTTATAGGAGTACTGCCTGTAACTAGCAAGACTGATATACTAATGCCTTATTGCCCCTTTGTTAAGGGTATGTGTGTGTCTGTGTATGTATGTGTATATATATATACACACACATGTATTTATATATATACACACAGCATACCTATATATATACATGAATAAAATGTATGTATATATACACATACAGTGAAAGTAATGGCTATGTATTCTCAGTATGCTCACACTTTTTTGTCAGCACTAAGATCAGATGCACTGTTGAGTAGACAGGACGATGAAGGTGGACAATGATCAAGGTCTATAAAAGTTACAGGTTTTGATTTTAAAAGTTTGAATGTTTTCAATCCTTAACTGCTAGCACTGAAACTATAGTTCCACAAACGGCTGCATAACCAACAAGAAAGCAAAGGATTTTGATCTCCACAATTAGGTGTCATACAGATTCTTTTGTAAATTCATTAAGCCATTAAATCACAAAGGATTACAGGCATACCTTGGAGATATTGTGGGTTGGGTTCCAGACCATTGCAATAAAGCGAGTATCATGATAAAGTGAGTCACACGAATTTTTTGTTTTCCCAGTGCATGTAAAAGTTATGTTTACACTATACTGTAGTCTATTAAGTGTGCAATAGCATTATGTCTAAAAAAAAAAAGTACATTCCTTAATTAAAAAATGCTAACCATCATCTGAGCCTTCAGTGAGTTGTAATCTTTTTGCTGATGGAGGGTCTTGCCTTGATGTTGATGGCTGCTGACTGATCAAGGTGGTGGTTACTGAAGGTTGGGGTGGCTGTGGCAATTTCTTAAAATAAGACAGCAATGAAGTTTGCCACATTGATTGCCTTCCTTTCACAAAGGATTTCTCTGTAGCGTGCGATGCTGTTTGATAGCATTTTACCCACAACAGAACTTCTTTCCAAATTGGAATCAATCCTCTCAAACCCTGCCGCTGCTTTATCAGCTACATTTATGTAATATTCTAAATCCTTTGTCATTTCAACAATGCTCACAGCATCTTCGCCAGGAGTAGATTCCATGTCAAGAAACCACTTTCTTTGATCATCCATAAGAAGCAACTCCTCACCCATTAAAGTTTTATCATGAGATTGCAGCAATTCAGTCACATCTTCAGGCTCCACTTCTAATTCTAGTTCTCTTGCTGTTTCCACCACATCTGCAGTTACTTCCTCTACTGAAGTCTTGAACCCCTCAAAGTCATCCATGAGGGTTGGAATCAACTTTTTCCAAACTCCTGTTAATGTTGATATTTTGACCTCCTCCCATGAATCACAAATGTTCTTAATGGCATCTAGAATGGTGAATCCTTTCCAGAAGGTTTTCAATTTACTTTGCCCAGATCCATCAGAGGAATCGCTATCTATGGCAGCTATAACCTTATGAAGTGTATTTCTTTAATAATAAGACTTGAAAGTCGAAATGACTCCTTATTCCATGGGCTACAGAATGGATGTTGTGTTAACGGGCATGAAAACAACATTAATCTTGTTGTACATCTCCATCAGAGCTCTTGGATGACCAGGTGCATTGTCAATGAGCAGTAATATTTTGAAAGGAACCTTTTTTTCTGAGCAGTAGGTCTCAACAGTGGGCTTAAAATATTCAGTAAACCATGTTGTAAGCAGATGTGCTGTCATCCAGGCTTTATTGTTGCATTTACAGAGCACAGACAGAGTAGATTTAGCATAATTCTTAAGGATCCTAGGATTTTCGGAATGATAAATGAGCATTGGCTTCTACTTAAAGTCACCAGCTGCTTTAGCCCCCTAACAAGAGAGTCAGCCTGAGAGTCAACCCTGATGCAGGGCTGCCACAAACCTTCAATTTGTAAGAAGAAACGCAATATATGCAAAGCACAATAAAATGAAGCACAATAAAACGAGGTATGCCTGTATATTTTTCTGTTTCTGAAGTAAATTTTTAATTGAAGTCCAAAAGGCATAACGTGTCAACTCTTGCTGTTCAATTTCAGTAGTTGGTGGTAGGGTCAAAGAAACTGTAATATTCAGATACGTTAGTTGCATATTCATAGGTATAAGCAACTCTGCTGTTCTGAAGTGGTTCATTATAATTGGTCTGAGGTCAGAAATTTTTTTTTTTTACTTGTAATTATGCATTTATGTGAGCATTCCTTCTTTCTCTCTTGCTGATGGAAACATTGGGCTGATTTTTTTTAATGAAAGGTGAAGACTGGTCCCATACCTCTATTTTCTGTTTTCCTTGTCATTGCCATTAGCCTGAGATCACCTTAATATTATGACTGTTGCATTTGGAATAGAAGGTGAATTTGGTAGTTTCATAAGTGTCAGTCTTCAAGTTTAGACTGGTAATAGCCTGACCTCCTGCATTCTTTAGGCAGTACCTCTGAAATAGCCCTTTTCCTGCTGTTAAACTGTTTGTTATTCATTGCTACCTTCCATACCCTATCTCCTTCGTGAATAGATTAGCCAACTTTCAGGTAGTCCTTAGGCTCATACCCCTAAAATATGCTATTCACTCAGGACAACAGGGTAATTATTGTCAAGAACCCCTCTCAGACCAGTCTGCTTCAACAGATTGACAATAAGATTGATTGATTGATTGATTTTGTGTGTGTCTGTGTGTGAAGGGGGGAGGAGGGAAAAAAAAAACTGAGGAGGAAACATGCCTGTCTCTCTTCATCCTGCTCTAATGGTTAAATTGCTCCAGGAACATCTTCTGTCTCAGTGTCTTCAAAATAGTTCAAGAACTGATGAAAAGATTCCTGCCAGTTTTAAGGATCTAGGGACACCTTAGGTATCCTGAAATGGCATTTATGGAAAGAGTAGTACTTTCTGTCAAGGAAATGCTAGTTGCATTGCTGTAGTAAATGATTTTAATCATAGCCTGAAGTTTTTGCTTAGGGAATCTACAGCCTAGACCAGCAAGGTACTCATGAAGCTTTGTTCATTCTTTAAGTGTATCAGAGCTGAGAACTGTGTACTGGGTATGTTGGAGGATTTTGCTTGCGAAGTACTGGCCAGTGTTAAATGCACTTCACCTGATCAGAATGGAGCTAGTTCTGTTCACTTTTCAGGAAGTGACCATCTGAAATTTCTGACCTTGCAGTGACACAGAATCACTGAAGATAGGACTGGAAGGGACTTAAGGAAGTCCTCTAGTTGCTTGTCCCAAGACAAAATCAGTGATAGCTGCATCATTCCTGACAGAGGACAGAGATTTGTTCTTAAAGGCCTCCAGTAGTAGAGATTCAGCAGCCTTCCTAGACAGTCTTGCTGAGGAGATTTCACTTCCTGGCTTGAGGAAACATTCTGGAGATTGCACTAAGCAAAAATCCCTCTCATCCTTGCAACAGATTTCTAAAAGAATACCACATTATTTTGCAGTCGGATATACCAGTGTTAGACACTTCTTATGCAAATATAATCAACAAAATCTTGATGCAGCACTAAACACTATCTTAATTTTCAACTTCTAATTGTTATGATCAGAGTTTCTGTGTCCTTTTCATTGAATCAATAAAGCAGAACAGAAATTAAAGTAAGATATCACACTGATACCGGTAACAGCCAGTTAGTCTAGGATGATCTTGAAATGCTCACCTATAAAATAAAAAGTTATGGGAGTAATGGGCCTATGGTTACAGAACCACAGAGAGCTACAAATTGACTCCAGTTCTATTCATCTAATAATGTACTAAACCCTTTGTAATATTAATTCTAATGAATAAGAATTATTGTACAGGGACTATATCTTAAGTATGGAAAATCAACTTGAAAAAAGGAGTAGTCCTTGCAGTATCTGCAGCATGGGGAAAATTTGGAGCGATGCGTTCAGTTACTCTATTTAGCTATCATATTCACTTTTTTCACCTGTGCAGCATACCTTGCCTTTTTTCTTTTTTTTAAACCAACTTCTGCCGCAGACTTTTTTTTCCAAAAAGTTCATAAGAATTTAACCAAATTTAACCACCTGTTTGCATGCAAACTTTGCTACGAGATCTGAGCTGTGGTCTGTCCTGAGTTTTGGGAGTCCTGTTTAGGCCTGTAACTTCTTGTTCTCTTACTTGAGTGAAGAGTGGAGCAGAGAGGATGACTGCTATGACTTTCTCAGTCCTTTGCTGGGGTGCAAATTATAGGTGCTTTAGATGCCTTATAGATGCCTTTCAGCCAGAAAAATGAAAAGTGATACATTCCATTATTTCAGAAATTTGAGATATTGAAGCATCTTTAAAGTGTTGGTTTGTTTTTTTTTTTTTTTTAATCAGAGGCTGAGGGTAAGTCAGAGAGGCTCCTGGAACTCAACGACCTGTCCAAACAACCCTTGCTTTCCTTTAGTGCCTTGTCTTAAAATTATGGCCAAGGTGATGAAAGAGCAGAAAACTTTTTTTTGGACAGTTTTGGGAACAGCTCTGTTCTTTTCCTGTTCCTTTACACTAGTAAACTCTGTAAAGTTGAAAACTGGGGGGGGCGACTGAGGTCATCTTAGACAAATTGGTTCACAGAGACAAAAATGATACTTGCATGGTTTGGAGTGATTTAAAGAAAAACAAAAGAAGGGATCTGATAGCTTTTGTTTTCATTTGTGGTGAATAAACTGTTTATGGTTGCTGTATTTTTAGGTGAGAACTGAAAGTCTTATCCTGATGTGAGCTTCTAGATATTACTGGTATTATTATAATACAGTTGAAGATAAAAGCTGTGATTTTTTTTTTTTTAATTTGTGACTGTAGAGTTATGCAGAGACTCTCCAAAGTTTTTTTCAAGTTATCTGATACTTGAATGATCTTCAGTAATGGAAGGCAGAATATATTGAAGCCTCCAGGCAAATTACTTGATGGATGTAGATACTATTTTAACTAATGGCAGTATTTTTAATATAGCCTGCTGTGAGGCAATTGGAGTAATTAAAGAAAGTACTCAAAATAAGTTGCATTAAATGCTGCCTTGCTTAAGTATATGTAATTGTGATGGTTCTTTATAAACTTGGTGTTTTTTTCAGCAGAGAAGGTTTATTTGTATGTATTTTTATTTTAAAAGTTTATTTTTTAAAAAGACAGTAAAATAATCAAGACAGGAAGAAATAGTATCCTTAGGCTGATGTTTCTCCTGTGGAAGAGGTTCTTTGTGATAGTGTTTTCTTCATGACATGATTGTATATAATTTCACACTCATTTTCTTTCATTTGCATTTCTTTTTTTTGCATTCACTTATGCCTAGTTTTGTCTTGTATCCACTTTCTCAATCAGAAGGGTGCTTGTGTTTTTATACACATACAAATAAAAGGTGTTACAAGAATATCATACTATACATACTCCTTCCTCTTTTGCTCTAAGTGTCGCAGGAAAAGGCAAGGAAGCAAAAATTAGCCTTTTACTGAGTTGGAGCCTTTTACATTGTATTAAGGAGCTATTATTTGTATAAACTCACCTGTTGAACAAATCAGTAACACTTTACATCAATAAAACAAAATACATGAAAGTATGCCACTGCTAATAAAACTACTACTACTGTGCTCATTGCCCTGGGAGCAAATTATTCTTGACTTGGCTTCTCTGATTTGTCCTTATTCTATTCAGTATATATTTTCTGAAATTCCAGTCTCTAGTTTGTTTTTGTTTAAATTCTTTTCTCCTGTTACTATATAGCCTGGTTAGTTTGGAATTAGTTTTAATTAATATACCATATGCTTATTTTCTCATTGAAAATACACTTTCATTTCCTAGCATTTGTGTATTTTCTGATTTCCTGTCCACTGAATTGATGTTTTTAGTTGTCTCTCTTATCTAGTTAAATCTTTTTTTCTGTGACATAGAAAACTATTTTCTATTTTATAGAGCAGGGTTACTTTACAGCAAAGTAATCTGATTGCTCCAAAAAGCCATGGAGGGGACAAGTGGCCATATTAACAATCCAGAGGTCATTCTGCGTCATACGTTTTTCCACATCTAGATTATTCTTTTTTTTTCCTATTCAGCTGTCACTTATTATGCTTTTTAAATGACACTTTTATTCAGTCTTTCAACTGTGTTTAAGAAGAGGCAATGCATGTGGCTCCTGATCATGCAACCGAATAGGCTGGTGTCCCACTTGATTTCCTGTTCATTGATGAAGACAGAAGAATAGCCAGAAACAAGAATATAGTTGCCTTACATGAAGGAGAATATTTAACACAGTCTTTTGGAATTAATTGCTTGTATGAGAATTGCTATTTAAGCGTATTAGTTTTATGTGGCTAAAGAGTTAAAAATTCATCTAATCATTAGTACCATCTTGATCCTAATTTATTTCCAGAGCTCAAAGCTTTACAGCAGCAGGACTAATTGATGAAAAAATGAAATAATGCTGTTTTAACTTGTTTTTTCATAAGTCATGATTAATAGTATCAATGAACGAAAAGAATGAATAAAGGAGAAGTCTATAAAGCTCTCAAGGACTGTACTTAAATCAAGAGAACTAGCTGGAGAAGTCAACAGGATTGAAGAGCTTAAAGACTTGCATGTAGAGGATATTTGGAATCTGAAATGTATATTCCAGTGAAGGGAAGGGAATTGCTAGGATGAATGTCTGATTTAAATAATCAGCTCAAAAATCTTGTTATGCGAGGAGTAATAAAGTTCTGTCTAAGAGGTCAGAAGGTATTCCGATAAAGTTAAGATTGTGAAACTAAGTTAGATCTTTCCAAGAGTATTAAGGAAAACATAAAATATCCTTCTCCATAGGAGTCAAAGGAAGAGGAAGAAAGAAGTGGGGTTGCTGTGCATGGAAGAGTAAGCCAAAACTAAAGAGACTCTAAAAATAATTCTAAAATTAAATTAAACTTTTTTCAGTTTCTGCTAAGGACAGCTATGATGAATATGGAAAGAAAGGTAGAATGGCTACTGGGAGACACGATACGGAACCAGGAAATTATTTTTCTATACGAGAAGCAGACTGAAAAGAGGTGACTGTTCAATCTGAGAGAAACTTGGAAAACTTCATCCCATTCATCCATTAGTGAATTCTGGAAGAACTGGGACAATAAAAATTGGAAATGCTTGTTCAGAATGCTATTCTTTAATCCATGATAAGGTTTTTCCTTACTCCTCCCCCTCCCCAATTTTAGCTGCTAGAGCTATATGCCTTTCCACCTTTGCCACATCCTATAATCTGTTTTGTATGGGTGAATTTCTGCACGGAGAGAGTTCCTTCAGAATTCTTTAGGAAGATAGCTCTAAGGACTATTTTAACAAAAAACGTGGATGACATGGGCTTGTACAGGTATGCTGATCATCAGGCATAAACTTCACTGTATTCTTGCATAATATATCTAAATCATTAGCTAGTTTGTGACTCAGAGCCTTTTACTATTGTTGTCTCATATGATTATTCTTCAACTGGCAGTACGAAAAGTCATTTAAGAAAGGGGCATAGCTTATGTTACGATTTAAAAACACTGCCTTAAATCTGTATACAAATGTCAAGTTTTGATCGGTTGAAAAGTCCATAGAAACCATCCATCCTATCTGTCATAAACAGTAAGAATTGCCTGCCTTTTCTCTAAGAATCAGCTGACATGGTGCAATGGCTCATTGTGTTTGCACTTATACAAAAGGAATAAACAAGCAGAGATTACTTCACATTTTTAATTTGTTGACTTTCAATAAGGGTATACTTTAGAATGGTCTAGTGATTTGCTGAATTTTTACTACTTACAATAATTTATATTACTAAATAATTATTATTCATGAAGAAAGGCATTAGTGAAAGGAAATTCTTAACCCCCAATTATATTTTTCTGCCTCTTAATTTAAGTGGACATTTGATATAAATTACTGGTATGAAATCTGTTAGTCATCTCCCAGGTCTGATATCCATATTGATTTGCAGTAACTCCCCGCCCTCCTCCAACTTTTTGAATCTTTTAATAAGCCATATGGGTCAGTCTTATAGTTTACATGCGTGCACACACACACGTGTATATATAATATATAATGTTTTTTAGTCCTACCATAATTAAATTTTTTTAAATGATTTTGGAGGCAGATACTTGAGGGCTGCATGTGTGTATTTCTTTCTATGTGGGATATATTGCTGGCTAAATATTTCTGCCAAGTAATTGAGATGTGTATCAGATTTTATAAGAATGAATATTAAAATGTGGCTCTTTGAGAAGTACAAAAAGCTTTATTGAGATAAGATTATCAGGTAAAGGTATTCTTGAAATTAGCTTGTGCTCCTTCTCCTTTCTGCCCCTCAAATCGATTGCTGTTGCAGTTGTCTCTTAAGTAGATATCTTGTGGTGATACCAGAGATTCTGGTGTTGAATATATCATGAGTCATTTGATTAAAATAGTGCTACTTAAGATTTATTCTCATCAAAACCGCTGAGAGTCTTCATCATTCTGTCAGTCCTTTTCAGTTTTCTGAAGAAAACAATTTGTGTCATGGTAAAGCTCTGTATCGAAATCCTTTTAAGATAGCATTAGTCTAGTTTCTAGCTATTTCCATACAGTTCATGTATTTATCTGATAGCTTTCTTCTATGCTATATTTAAAACTGTAGTTGATCCTGTTTAATATATTGGTAGGATTCAGCCACTTAAGATGCATTATTGCATGCTTTTATAAAGTATAATCAAAGGTTCAGGTAGCAAAGTGTTAAAATCTAGGGGGGTTGGTTTGTTTCATTTTGTGTAACTTTAAATGTTCCCCAATATTTCTGATAAAACTGCTGTTTCCTGGGTACCTAAAGAAGCTCCTGTTCAGTGCTCTTGGCTGGAATTTCCAGAGAGGCATAAGGCAGTGAAATAGCAAGCGCCAGCTGAAAATCACTGAAAACTAGGGAGCTTGCTCTCTGAAGCAGTTGAGAAATGCAAGCAAAGACCTTCTTCCACACTGTTTTTGTTGCATATTAGTAAAACACAGAATTGTTACCTACAGTTTTTGGACAGTAACTCCTTAATAAGGATGCAAATATATTTCTAGTTGTGGAAGCAGATTTTTTTAACCAATGTTCTCAGTAGTAGGGGGTCTTTTTTCAGCTCCTAAAAATAATTTACGATCCAATATTGAAAAATGGGTGAATAACATTAAAAGTATGTGTATGCATAATAATATTGCTCTGGTCACAGCATTGTGATCTGTGCAACCTTGACTCAGATCAATTTTGCCTGTACATCATGATGAGATTTATGGCCCTATGCCTGCTTAGTAAGCTAAGGTTTGTTTTGTTTTGTTTTACTTCTGTGGTCATCCATTTCTTGATGATCAACTTGAGACTGTAAGGTCTGATTTGCAGATATACTTGAGATGTCATAATTACAATTAAAGTTAATAGATGCGCTCCTTTGAGTATGGGGAGTGCCATATAATACTGACCATGTTGGAAGAAGTTGTCCCTGGTATATCATATTTGTTGCCCACAAAAGAGGGATATGTTTACACTAACCTGTTTTGGCTCTGTTTGCCTTCTTTGACAGGTATGTTGTGAGCATTTGTTTTATGTTTGTGAAAGCTCATATAGGGAATGATGGACACTGTAAAAAAGGCAAGAATGTCTGCTTCGAAGGATTTGGATTAGTGTGTAGTAAGTCAGGTAAAGAGCTGCTCCCCCCTGTTATGTGGGCAGTATCGTCTTTGCACACTGAACAAAGTGCTCTGTTGTGGAAAAAGTAGCATGTTGTTAGGTACTTTCAAACTCTCGTTCCCGGTCTGGAACAGCTGGGGAAAATAAGGAATTATACATAGTTGCTTATTAGAGCAGTATATGATATTTAGCATGTTTAAAGACCAACAAGAATGTTTTACATCAGAACAGCAAACTCTGTCTAGTATATTTAAAGTTTTAAGACACTTAAGCGTTCTGTCTGAGAAGGTCTGCCTGAGCCAGAGGTTGACCCTTCTGTGTTGAGCAGCACTTTATATGATAATTTCCTCTCCCGAAGGATTTATATAATCTCTTTTTGAATCCATCTACATTTTTGACGTCTGCAGCACAATGCAGCAGTAGTTCCACAACTTAATTGCATGTTGTCTGTTTGTGTGTGTTGGTCAATTCTTAATTTTGTTACGTGATGATTTCAACTGTGACAACTTCTTTTATTTTGCGAAATAATGAAAAAATGTTCTTTATTTACCTCATACAATTTTTTATTTAACTCTTGATTCTTTCTCAGAACTCTTTTTTTCAGACTGAGAAGTCTGTGTTCAGTTCCCTTCATAATTCTTGTTACATTTCTTTATTTATTTTAAGTTCTCTTGTACTTTTTTCTTCTGGTGGGTGAACTGGGAACAAAAGAAAGGAAGACCAAAACAGTGTACATTATTCAAGATACAAGCACACAAAGTTTTCATACCATAGCATAAGGATTTCTGGGTTTGTGCTCCCGAAGGTTTTGTTCGGCAGTGGGATCCTTTTTCCCTGTTAATCCTTTCCTTATGGCTCTAATATTCTGTTTGCTTTCTGACCATTTTGACCATTAAGAGATGGTTTTTTTCATCCGTTTGTCAGCAGTAACTCCAAGTATATATGTGTTTTCAGTTGTAACCATTTGCACAATTAATGATTATTTTATTTTGCAGGAATTACTCGTTTACTGACTTGGAATTTTATCTGACATTTTATTATTCAGCTGCTTAGTATCATGATATTGTTTTGCAGCTTTGCAGTCAACTTTGACTTTTGTTGGAGTGAATAATTTCCTAACCTGAGAAAATCAGCTTCTCAGTTGATAAATAACTGAATCAAGCAGGACAAATTCTTGTGGTGACCTGCTGTCATTGAAAAAAATGAATATTAATTTCTAACCTCCGTTTTCTCTGCTAATGTAGTTCTTAATCCATAGAGGACCTTCTCTTTGAAATTGTGATTGTGCAGTGTTTTTAAGACCCTTTTGTAAAGGAACTTGTTAAGTGTTTTGGAAAACTAGATAAGTTGACCAGATCATTTTTCTTCCTTCCTCATGACTCCTTTGAGCAATTATTAATAGAAATAATTATTTCCATCTACAAAAACAACACTGATTCTTTCACATAGTATCCTGTTTATGCATCTACTAATTCTAATCTTTATTTTTTCTGCAGGTTTGCCTATTACAGATGTCAAATTCACTGATAGTTCCCAGGAGCCCTTTTTATTAAAAAAAAAAAAAAAAAAAAAGGAGGTCACATTTGCCACTTTTTATTCCTCCAGTATGGAGGGTCTTTTTAACAAACACCTAAGAACAGCACTTAGGCTCGATGCTTCAAAACTCTTGAATGAGTACCTTTTAGTCCTAGTGACTATTTCTTTTTCTGTTTTTGTTTAGAAAACTTTCTATGAGAGAGTTTCTCCAACTTATTTTCCTTTTAAGTCCAATGTAGGAACCTTAGAAAATTGCTACGTACTTAATATTGATGGGAAGAATTCACTGACTTTTCTAGGGGTTTTTGGAACTTCAGTGCTATAAAGCTATTAATGAAGGTGTGTAAGTTGCCCAAATATGGGCAGACTTTTTGTGGGACAGAAAGTATCTCTCTGACTCCAAACTCTTGCTAAATTCTAAATTCTTTGTGTGTTATATTATTACAAAGTAGAAAATAATCAGCCCTTTTTTAATACTGAAATTGTTGGGTTTGTTCCCACTTCCCCTGCCCCCCTTGCTGTGTTGTTAAAAAGGTCAGTCTGAAACCCCCCAAAATTGATCTGAAAAGCTTTAGCCTGAATGGTTGCTGTTATGCTGTTTGGCATAACAATTGAGTAATTGAAAAAAAGGGCCAAATGAGAAATATGGTGTAATGTTAAAATCAGCAGTGATATGATACTAGCCAGACTGTAGTATGAGAGTATGACCATTTTTCTCCCCCCCCCCCCTTTTTTTTTTTTTTAAAGCCTATGGAAAAGTGTTCCTAGTAAGGAAAGTAAGTGGCCATGATGCTGGAAAACTGTATGCCATGAAAGTACTGAAGAAAGCAACAATAGTTCAAAAAGCCAAAACAACTGAGCACACAAGGACAGAACGACAAGTATTGGAACATATTAGGCAATCACCATTTTTAGTCACATTGCATTATGCCTTTCAGACGGATACGAAGCTTCATCTCATTTTAGGTGAGTGGTTTTCAGGATTCAAGTCTTATGTTAATGCAAAAAAAAAAAAAAAAAAAAGCAAAAACAAAAAATCCCCAAACCAGCAACACTTTTTATCTCCTTAATGTTTTGTAGTGTTTTTTCATGTGGTCTTAAGTACTGTGTTTTTGGAGATTGTATAGGAGAGCATAGGAAGTAAAATACCGTTCATCTTCAACAGTGCTGTGTGTGGTTTTCCTGTTTGAACTTCAGTGCACTATTCTGAAATGGGGTGGGGGGAAGTATTATCAGTGACTTGCATTCAGCAAAAATGTATATGGTCATAAGTACCTAAAGCAGAGAGGGAAAACTGCTAAAAATAAATTTTATTGAACTTACCTAAAAGATTAAATTTTCAGTTACATCTTTTTCTTTAACCATGATTATATACTGCATTAGTTTTCTGCAGAACTTCAGGCAGATTGCTACTGTGAATGAAAGTGTTTTTAGTCGATATGAATATGAGCTTTAAAATGATTCAGTCTGTTTTCTCTGTGTGCTCACTTTGTATGTGTGGCAGAGTTTATTGGTAAGGTGGCATGACTAAACCTGACTTAGTTACTGGAACCAGTTCGTAGGAGAAAAGTGTTTAAGCAGCAGAAAGCCTCCTGGTTCAAATGTACTGCACATTTCACTCTTAAAAACATGTTGCCGGTTGTCCTGGATGTGAACAGTGTTTTTGAAATGTTGTCATCTCTCTGAGAGGACAGGCTTGCCTGTCGCTGCTCTGCCCAGATGTTTGTGTATGGTTGTAGTGGCACTGAACTGCTGCCAACTGAAAGATCCCATCAGCTGTACCTTTTCCGGTAAACAGATGTGCTAGTAATATAGTAGGAAATGCCAGTTAAAGATGATTATGCTCTCATTTATTGCTGGTCAAATTCCTTACAACACCAGGAACTACAAATTGTTCGTACAGTTTCCTGCTGTAAAATGCTGATGAAAAATACTTCTTGTGTTGTGGAGTCTTGGTTAATAAACTCCTATTGTTCAACTCTAATCTGCTTCTTGCATTTATGTGTTGTGATATTTTTTTGCTAGGTTCTGGTAGCTTTTGCTTATCTCCATTTGAGATACTTGATAATGAACTATTATATGGTGAGGCTTGTTAGAACGTTCTTCATTCCGCTACTGTCCTTGCCATTTTGATGTGAAGAACCAGAGCTGTTTCTGTAGCGTTGGTCAGTGTGGCAGAGGGCTGATTAGGAACTTAGGGTATTCAACTCAGATAGAACTTCTTTTTAGGAAAAGAGGCTGAGATTATAGAGTTACATTCCTTTTTCCATTGTATTCCTCAGTATCACTGCCTATAAAGAGTCCTGGCTTTCTGGGGAAGGAGAAGGATTCTTCCTGATAATGCAGAGCATGTACTTCAGGAACTGGAAAAGAGTATTTAAGATAGCTCTAAACCTTACTCCTTCAGGAAGCATTGGCTGCCAAAGTCTTTGGTTATGAAATCATTTGGTCTTTGAGTATTGAGAGGCTTGTATCTTCTAATTTTTATTTTTTTTAGGTGTTAGAAGGATGTCCAAAATCCCATGCTTCCCTACAGAAAGTAGAGTTGTTTGCTAGAGCCTGATACGGCTCCATATTTCTAGAGCAAAGTTACAGCTGAGTCTTGGAATAATGTGGAATGGCTTATGCAAAGGAACAGTCTAGCCTTAAAAAGAAACAGTCTTTCTTTCAATGAAACAAACTTGAGAGCAGAGTTCTGCAATATTGGCTATAGAAGTTATTTACCAAGTTCAGTCAAAGTATTCTTGAAATGGTCTTTAACAAATGCCTGTTTCTTTATATGTTGGATATAACATCAGAATTTCAAACTGGAAATGTTAGAAATATATTTCTAAGTGGTTTGAGGTTTTTTGGTGTGTTTTTCTTTTCTGTGTTGTATCCTGTAAAGAATGGAAGTGTGGTTTCTGTGTGGGAATGTGTGTGGAAATAATCTCCACCAGTAAGCTTTGCCATCAAAATCCCTCTTGCAAAGGGGAAAACTTCTAACTGCCCATAATTGATTATTTTTAATTTCACCTAATAACCTGGTTTTGAATTGTCTTTTTTATGTCAGTCTGGCTCACTGCTCTTAAATATTTCATAAGGGTGTACAAATGCTGTGTTTGCAGATGATTTAGTCTATTCCTTTCCTTTCTTTTTCTCTTCCTAAGTAACTAAAAGACTGATTTTGAAAAACAATATACATCTTCTAATTTATGGATGTCTGAAGCTCCTTTTATGGTTTTGTTGCTGCTTTAAAAGTTGGTCATGTTCTTCCATCAGTCCTCTGAGAAGGAAATTCAGTATCATACAACATTTATGAAATACTATTGAACAACAATAAAATAAAAAGTATCTGATCCTAGAACATGTTATTTAATAGCCTATAATATACTTATTAATATTTCAATAAGAAAATTAAGTCATCAAAAAGTGAAATTATGTTTTTTTGTTCTGCCTTCTAGACTATATAAATGGAGGAGAATTGTTTACTCACCTTTCACAAAGAGAGAGATTCTCAGAAAATGAGGTGCAGATTTACATTGGAGAAATTGTTTTGGCACTTGAACATCTACACAAGGTAAAGTAATTTTATCCCAGTGCTGTTTTCCTGGAACTATCATCTATATACTATACCATCAGTGTTCTTTTTATATCGTATAAAATTAGTGAGGAAGACTATTTTTTAGATTGCTTGAAATTCAAAGGTAACTTTTCTACTGGTGGGATGCATTAGTTGTATAACTAGAAATATTTCCCCATGAAATATCTATCCATGTGCACCAGATTAATGTCTGCATCTGCAGTGTGAAGATTACTGTTATTGACAAATGATTGTTTTTTACTTCTGTTAATTTTTAGCAAACTCCATTAAAGGATTAAGTATGTCAGTAAGACTAATTTGTAGTCGACATGAAGAACACTGTTTTGATTCCACTCTTGTCCAGTTGTCCTTGTGTTGATACAATTAAACAGCAGATTTTTCAAGTCCCTGCCCAACTTCAGGAATGAAAAGTGCTATAATTTTCAAAGATACTGAGCAAAGGCACATCACGCGGACTTTAGATTTGTAAAGTATTACAACACATGCATGATAATGCCAGAAAACTTGTATGCTTTGGAACATGTAATAGAAGGATACATTTTAATTCTTAATGAAAGCTGAATTTGGTTTTGCACTCAAAAGAGAGTATTCCATCACTTTTGGTGTGAAGGATATAGCATGCCCTTCAAATTTAAAGACTTTAATGGAAAATGTATTTTCTGAGACCTTACAAGTCACTCAGTTATTTGTTCAAAGATATTTTAAAATTACAGCCCCTTTTTAGGGGCAACTTTTTGGTCCCAGATTACCTTAATAGTGGGAATTTTGCTAGCTTCGAATGTTGATGCATTCAACAATGTCTCCTTGGTGTGGTAACACTGATTTGGAAATACTGCTTTTATATTCTATTTGCAGTTGGGAATTATATATCGGGATATAAAACTTGAGAATATTCTCCTTGATTCTGATGGCCATGTGGTGCTGACAGACTTTGGTCTGAGTAAGGAGTTTCTTAATGATGAGGTGAGTATTTGAATCTCCAGTAATTGTGGACAGAATCCAGCAAGACCACAGAACCAAATTCTGTCTTGTTGAAATCACATATGCATTTGAGAGGGGATAAAAATTGCCTTTTAGACTTTAATCTCCTAGAACAAAATCTACTAGTCTTTGTTTTTAAGTATTACAGCCATCCTTTGTTTATTGGGTTTTGAGCTTTCAATTCATTGGTCTTTGGCTTACCAGTATTGTCAGACATTTTTGTCTGTTCTAGTTTTCCCTGAAATACCTCCATATTTGCTCCTGCTGCCCTTTTTGTGTGAAAGAAGAGATCCAAAAAAGTCTGAGAAGCCACTTGTTGTCGTTTCAGATGCCTTTTTAAAATGCTTGACTGTGCTAATGCTTTGCAGTGACTAGGCAAATGGTGTGCTATGATTCTTATTTGTGCTAATAATAATTATTGTATTATTATCTTGTCTTTTTCTCCTGTCTTTGTGTCACTTTTGATAAGCTTAATTGCAAGCTTTTAGCATAAAAGCTTATCTCTTATTAAGTACGGCATAGTACCATATAGCAGAAACATAGTGATCTCTGACTGTTAAGGTTCATTATTAATTATTTGTAAGGTACAGTTTTATGTCTAAATACGCTTTTTAGATTTCAAAGAGCCAAAGAAAGTTGCACAGAATTTTACTTTTGAGAGAATTTAAAACTGGATATTTTTTGGCTTTCCCATTAGATATCACGAGATTGAAATCTGGAACTGCAGATTTGAAAGACTTTGTTACAAGCAGCAGTGGGGATTTCTAAAAATAGATAACACTAGTTTCCTCTATATATTCACATTCCAAATGGAATCTGGTAGGCTTTGGGGGCATCATTTTCAAGGAGATAGGAAATGTTACTTTCTGAAGCAGGGAAATAGTACAGATACTGTCAGTATATCCCTTTTAAACTGTAGAGTGAAACCAAGAGGAGGAACAACTGGAATGGCAAGGGTTTAGCAGCGGTTTGTCAGACCAGTGTAAGAGAGGAAGCATGAAGAAGTACAGAGAGAGGCAGTGTCAGCAGAACAGGACAATAATAAGAGTTGCAGCTAGGGCAGTAGGACCTGGTTAGAGTTGTGAGAGAAGCTGTGCTGGGCTTAAGAGGCAGAGTGCACTGAATTGTATTATATTACTGTGCCTATGGGAGGAAAAAGGAACAGTCTTACAGGCACTAGCCAAGGGTTGAAACAGAAACCTTCCATGTAGTAAGAACATGTCATAATTAATCAGGACTTTCTTTAGAGTTTCAAAACAGATGGTTTTAGGGAAAAATTGCTTCTTTCCCATCTATGTTCATCTTCCGGAGGTCCCTTACAAGCAGTGAGAAAAAAGGAGGGCTTGGATAAGCATCAGAGATGCCAGTCTTCTCTGCTTTTCCCCCACGCTCTGAATCTGATTCTGTTCTTCCTCCTTCTCTAGTCATTTAAAATAAAGCCTTCTAGCTTCTTGGTCATTTAATGTTGCTTCCTCTGACTCTTATCCATTCTGTTTTCAGCGTATATCTCAGAAGTCTGTTCATTTACCTGTATTTTCACTTATTCCCCTCCACATTTTGTATTTGTCTTCCCTGTCAAAAAAGCTAAACATTTCAAGTATTTCTTTTAAGGAGAAAATAATTACCATTTTAATGTTTGCTTTCAAAATCTGAGAATTACCTGCACTTCACTACAATCTTCATATATGCCATTATAATTAAGACACTGAACTTAAACATGATTAGAACGACCCAATTACATGTAGAAACTGACGTTTCATATTGTAGTCTCTGTAGACAATTCAGCTACTAGTAGAACATTTACAATTCACATTCCAAAAGACATTTATTAACTTACACTTCTGAACTGATGTACTTAACTGTGAAGTAACATTTGCCTATATAATTACATAGACTTTATATAGCTTTTTATCTGTTTTCATGCTTGTTAGATAGCACATATAAATAAAATTACATAACTGTAAGATGGATAAGAAAAAGAGCGTAGCATTTGCGATTTAACCAGAGCAGTATGCTTTCCTTTCTCCCCTCTCCTTCACCCTTCATCCCTGGCTCACCCTGCTTCTTACATGATTTCTGTCATTGACAAGGTATGCTTATGCAAGTGGCATTTATTCTAGTAACCTCCTGTTTGGATTATGTTTTCTGAAACAAGATATTTTTAGGTTAAGAATAGTATATGCTTGTGACTGCTGATCACTTTTATATGTATTTAGAATTCTTATCAGAGAGAATTACTTATCATATGTCTATAAATTTCAAATGGTTTTGTAGTTAGGGATATTGGCTGGGAAACATAGTTTGGTGTTTTCATTATCCCTGCTTTAATCTGATGCTTTTTAAATCTCTCCAGGTATTGGGGGCAGTCTAGAATCTAAGAGAAGTTGCTTTATAATAAAAAGAGTGAACTATTTAATAACAATAATGCAGATTAATTGACTGTTCACTAACCTAGTGATGGGAAGCTGCTTTTACTAAGCACTGTTTGAGTGAAAGGAAGCAAATGCATGTGACTTCTAGGAAAACAAACCTATTGATTTCTACCATGCAGCTACTGAAACATGAATATGAAGAATACCAGAATGCACTGTCAAGTGTTCTTTTTGTTTTACAATGATTACATGAAAGTGCTTATAACATAGAATTACGAATCCAAATACTTCTGTTCCAAGTGTTCTAAAACATACGTTTTCTTAAAAACTTTGATTAAGCATTTTATACTACTGTTTATGTAAAAACTGAAATTGTCTTGTACAAGTGAAAGTCTATTCTTTTGCCTTTGTTTTATATTTTTAAAATGAAGACTATATGCTACTATTTGCATGCAAAAGGAAAGAATAGCCAGACCTGAGTCACCTAGATGAATTAAAAATGAATTTACACACAGGATAGCCCAGTATCAGAGGATAGTTAGGTATGAAATACGTTCCAGTATTCAAACTATACTTAAAATAATATCATATGAAGACAAACAATTTGACTAGCCTAACCTTAGGATGAGATTAGATAAAAGATGTAGAGACTGAAATGACTAGTCTTTTTTTTTTTGGTAATAATAATAGCATTAAGTTTGATAGAATTCAGTCTTACCCCCAAGGTAAATTAAGTTCAGTCTTTCTGATTTTTAACTCACAACTGAATTACAAGGAATCTTGGAAAAAAGACTTTTACCCTTATATGCTTTCATGCATATAGATGCATGAGTTGACTTCCTGTCTAATAGGGATGTAGAATATCTTTGCAGATGACATTAAAATGAATTATTCATCAAAAAAAAAATTGTGATAGGACTGACAGACTTTGTGACACACTCTTATTCATTGCACTTTAGTGTTGTTAATTTTTCAAGAATTTTGCTTTTCATTTACCCTCAATTCCCCCCTCTCCCCCCCCCCTCAGTTGGCATTTTCACTATTTTATTTCAGTATTTCAGCTGCAGTATCTTTATCTTCTGGATGTCTGGTTAAGGCATTTTTATATCTTTATCTCGTTAATAGGTCTACTTGTATGCTAATGTCGTTTTGATTTTTGTTAATATCAGTTTAGCCTAGTCATCAGGTTTCGTCTTTGTTCTAATGTTTATTGTTAAAATGCTACTACTTTTTTTTCTTTAATCTTTTTTTTCTGATAGTGTGGAATATTTTTCTTTAGTTCTGTAAGCACACTAAAATAATACTGTATCTAGACTACTGTAGATGAAATCTTCAAGTCTTAAAATAATAATGTGATCACACATTGACTTATCGTAGTAACAATCTACACTATTGGATCTTGCATAACAATTAACATTTTTCTTCTTAGTTAAGCCCCATAAAATACATCCACTTTCAAAGCATAGTGGAATGCTTATGTCTTCTATGTTGGTACTCATCTTAATTTTGGTACATGTGAACTTAATTTTTCTTTGAAGGTTTTGTGTTATGCAGGAAATACTGAATGTTGTTGATCTTCAAATGGCATCATACCTGAGAGTGCACAGAAAAATACACAAATGCCTTTGTAATAACTGGTATCAGAGTAGCTATTCAGAATGAGGGATGATTGAGTTGTCTGAATTTTGCACTTCTAAGTCAGTTGGATGTCTGTGTATTTCTGTGTATGATACTTTGAGTTAACAGTTCAGATACATTGTTTTCTCATTTGAGAATCTCTTAATCAGAGTTGCAAATTTAGTTATAAACAGAGATGCTCCTCATTGCTGAATTGCTGCTTGGTCTTAGTTTATTAGGTAGCTGAGCCAACATTTATTAATGATATTTCATAAAAGAAAATGATGAAAATGTGTGGGTCCACTCTGGATTTTGGTAGAAGAATTTGAAAGAGATTCATACATATTCTCTGAGCGGGTTAAATGTGATCAAAGTTGGAACACATGGAGAATTGACTACCACCTGACTTTTATTTAGAGCTGTGTGAACTCTCACCTCACTTGTGTGACCTAGTAGATAAGCTGTTAATTTAATTTTAAAAGACCCTTTATAACTATATGAATTAAAGTGAAAATGTCTAATCACTTGAGATTTGATAAAGCTCTGAAAACTGAGCATTCTTTTTAAAGATAAGTTAGGATAAACTGTGCTGATGATGATGATCTGCCTGTGTTTTGGTTAAGTAGTTGTTCAGTGGTACAAATGGCACACAGTTGCAAGCAATAAATTTACACTTTTACCAGGACAAAAACTATGAAAGAGTTAGCTGAACTACGAAGATAGTCCACTGTAGTTAACATTGGTTGCAGATCTGAACAATTACTCATTATTTCCCTTATTTTGGAAAGGGAAGTGAAACAATGTTAGAGATTTTTGGCCTTAATTCATGTACTTCTGTTGGTGTTTTAAGAGTGTCCTGAAATTGAATATTGAGAACATACTTAACATTCTAAAAGCACATGGCTGTAGTAGGACTCATGTAATTGGAGGACCGGATCATATGACTTATGGTACCTTAGCCCCAAAGGTATCTCTTTTTCAAAGCTTATCACAAAGATGACTGAGATTTTTCAGCATGGAACAGTAAAGCAGAAGACTCGGACATGAAATCTTTTCTGTCCAGATTTTGATGCCAAAATATCAAAGTGCCATTAAGAATTCTTACTAGACAAATCATAATTTCTTATAGTGACTGCTGTAGGATACTGTAATATGCCACTTAAATTGTAGTTTGAAGAGAAATACTCACCTGTATACTGGTATCTTCTACCAGATCTTAGAATAATGCATTGCTAGTCAACTTTGAAAAATTATGTTTCTGGGAAATGGAAAAGGGGAAAGGTGTGTGGGGGGGGAAGGTAATCTTTTGAGAGCAGAAGCCACCATCTTCAGTGATCTGTCTGTTTGTTTCTGTTGAATTTTTCACCTCTCGAATTAATGCAAATACTTAAAAGTACAATGAAACTTGGGCAACCATGGGTGAAAAATTTGCATGACCAGAGATTCATGACCATATGAAAATGAGTTTAGAACAAGATGGTTTACGTTTAAGCAAAATCATCTGCTCCTATTCCTCTATCTTATACATCTGGTGCTGTCTGATATTATAAATTTTATGTGGCATCTTCTATGCCTTTTTTTCTTTATACTCCTTTTCTTAAAATGAACTTTTTGCTGGCTTTGCAGTGGCAGCTGGTAGAATTCTTTCCAGAATCAGTACTCTTTTATACCTTAAAATTTTGCCTCTATTTGAAGCAAGAGGTTTTTTCAGGTTTTGCTATCTACACCCTTCTCTTTTTTTGGTACTCTTACCTCTGTCTCTATTCTAAAGATGATGTTTTAGAAAACAGGTCTTCCAGAAACTGGAATTTTGAGAAGAACTCAGTACAAAATGTTCATCTGGGATGCGAGCAATATGTACTTGCATTCCTCCCACACAGTAATGTGCTGTTTCTGAATTTCTTTTGCCTGCAGAGGTGGAGTTTTTGTTTTTATTTTTTTGTTTTCTCTTAGCTGTTTGGTGTACAAATCCATCATCAGGAACTGGTTTTAAGAATTTCTTCCTTATTATTAATTTGCTTGGTACTTCATCTCACTGGTATCAAAGAATTACACTGCAGAAGCAGACATAGCCTTTATCTAATTCTGTGAAAGAGGGCTTCTCCACTCCACATCAGATGAAGACTGCTTTGGGTTACACGTCAGGGACACAGCTCTAGAGAGCACATGTTTCTTAGCTGGCCTGCACTGCCTTCACCTGTCTTGTTCCTTGCATCTGATATGTTATGTTGAGCTGTTCTTGCTCTCCCTTTTAAGTGCCTGTTCTGACAGCAGCTGCTGGCAGGCAAATCTCAGGCTTGCTTGAGAAATTCAGTAGTCTCATTCCATGTCTCTTTTGGAAGCAAAATTCATTCATGTCTCTAGCTCTGTAACATGATGTGTAGTGTTGAACAAGGTGCTTCTGATCTATCTGCTTCTTGAAATAGGAACAGCCCACAAGATAGGATTTTTTTTTTAATCTACTTCAGGTAACTTTAGAAATACTTTTTTTTTTTTTTTTTATTAGTTCTTCTTGAGAAGGCATTTTGAACTAGAGGACCCTTCATCTGATTTATTGCAACTGTTCTTGGTCTGGTCTAACACTCCATTTTAGTACTTCAGTCTTCATTGTGATTTTGTGGAATACAGCAGAATGGTCTAACTGGTGTACTGCTAAACTGTTGCTGCCATTTGAACTTTTGTTTAGTCTCCATGAAGATGCTTTAGTCCAATCCAGATAGTCATTTTAGACAGACTAGTTTAATTTCTTCAATTTTAAGTGTGGATTTTTTTCCTTGTCTTTGTTCTTCCGTCTCTGTCTTCTACAGAGATCATAGATTTGATCCTGAACAGACGTTACAGCTACAGAAGCAACAGCCTGCACCTGAGACACGTATTGTGTGAAGCTGTACCATTTCTGGCATGGACAGCTCAATTCCCTCGTAATGTGTCTTTGGATATTATGATGAAAAGAGCTCCCAAAAGAATTTAAAAAAGGGGGGGGGGAAGGGAGAGAGAGGGGAAAAAAACAGTCATCCTGGCACTTCTCTTGTTGGAAAAAGATTTTCAATTTTCATTTTAAATCTACATCATGTCTTTAAACTATGAGAAGACTTTTCTGTAAATTTTCCTATGCCTTGCTAAATTGTTGCTATTATTGTTCTTCTGGACTACTAAACTGATGGTGAAGAACAATGCTACAGATCTAATTTCTATGTAAACAATTCTTTTCCTGATTCATTTTTTATCTTTGAGGGAAATATCAATAAAATTACTTTCAGATAGGATGACCTGTAAGGCTCGCCAAAGGTACAAGGCCTGCTTCTGCATGGAATCTAGGCCTTTCATTCTTTAGTTGAGATTTTCCTGATCTACAAAAACCCATTCTACAGGTCAGCTTGTTTGTAGCACCTCTGCTATGTGGACTCTAAGACATTGCAAGTAAATTTCCATTTAAGGCATGTTCTTTGATTTAGCTTCTGTTCCTGGTTTTCTCATTAAACTGATTAAGGGAACTCTAATGGCTCATGTAATTAGTAGCTTATAGACAGTTTGCTGCTAGCCCGATAAGAGATACTCTGTATACTGCTGAATGCTTCAACTGCTTAAGTTCTTCAGCTTCGTAATCCATTTCTAGAGGAACAGTGGTTCTGGTTTAGTTTGTTGGGGAGCAGCAGGAGGAGGGGGCTGCTTTCTGGGGTAGTGTGAGGGGGGAGCTAAGCGTGACAACAGGGCAGGCATGGGCCCAGTATCCTCCCTGACCATGGGCGCGATCCCGCAGTCCCCAAACAAGAAGAGCAGAGCAAGTCCAGTGACAGTAACCATGTTCAGCCAATGGTCCAGTGGTTGCCAGACAAGCTCATAGTAATGAGGGAGGCCAGAGGCCAAGCCAGGACGTGAAGTCGGGGGATAAGGTAAGTGAGATACACAGCCAGGTACAGGTATGCCTGCAGCCCAGCAAGAGCAAGAGAGAGGACCTGAACTTAAACGCAGCTCCCAAATGAAGGTGGGGGAGGCCGCTGGCTAGGTTTCCCACAACTTTTTTCACAGGTTACTGGGCTGCACTGTGTCAGAGCTGGCCTTGAATACAGGCAGCTAGGTTTCCCCTACGAGTGGGGAAAGAGGTAGCAAAGCCTGTTGGAACACTCAGGGCCCTGACACAGTAGTTGTAGGAAAGTTTGTTTCTTCCCCTCAGAATTCCAGTTATATCCACTCACAGTCATACAAAATAGAAATGATAGTGATACTATTCCTTGCATTCTAGAAAGTCTTCCTTTTTTTATTTCTGATTGATACTTGCTGGACTACTGACAGAGCCCAGAGAGGGCTTAGAAGTTCTCATTCTTCCTTTGTTGCCCAAAGAAGTAAGAACACTTGTTTAGAGGCATAAGCAGTTAAATAAGACAGTTTTACTCTTAACAAATTTCCCTAAGTTAGGGTTCTATTCAGATGAAAAGCAACTGTGGGGCTTCTGTAATAGAGCACTAATACTGGCATCTGTTCATACCTGAAAGTTCCCTACCATTTTAGGCATTTCGGGGGATTCTGAGAAATGGATTATATCTTGCTCTTGAAAGGACAAGAACATTATTTCATTAATAACCAGTGAAACTTTCTAGGTGGGTGCTTAATTAAGTTAGTCTCTTACTCCTGAACACAGTAGAATAATATATCTCTTCTAGCCTTTCCTATCTGGATTTGCATGTTTCTCAATTAATTACTGTTGTCTTCCTTCAGAGACCCCATGAAATAATACAATGATTTGATGCTTCTGTCAATTTCCAGATAATCATTTTAATTTATTAAATGCATAGAAGAGATTTTAATGTGTTTAAAGTGTATTATTAAGAAAGAATTTGGTAAAACCATAAAATGGAGAGAGAGAAAGGCCATTCCATTATGGCTGAAGCTATTCCTCTTACATCGATACTGATAAATACACGCACTACAAGACTGACTGCCTTGTTAGCATGCTGTTTCCAGTACTACTACCACTTGTTGCCATTTCTAGTTCTGAAATGAAGTCTGTTCTGCCTCACCTTCTCGAGTGAGACCTTCTGCGGAAGTGTAACACTGAAGTCTCAGTTGGGATGATTTGTTCATCACTGTGAAGCACTGATCCTATCACAGTTCTAGCCAGGTATCAGTTACAAGTATTTATGTGGAGAGTGTTGGAACTTCCACGGATTTGTTTTGAATTTGTGTCAGAAGCTGTTAAATACTCTTAAATACAAAGTTAAGTACTCTGCACATTTTGGGACAAAGTTGCTCTCCTAAGCAATTTTTTTTACTGAAGTCTTAATGAGAAGCTACTACAGATGTTAGTTGCCAAGACAATCTATTGTGTGTCTATAATCTGTACAATCTATTGTATGTCTTTGGTTGAGCAGATTGTCTTTACTCCTGCTAGATTTTCTTGTAGAAGTTGATGCAAAAGAAACAGCAAACAACACTGCACAAAGTTGGCACCATCCAAAAAGAAGCACTGAGTCATAGAAATTATTCTGTGGGTTTCCTGTTTAGAATTTGTATGAGATACTTCTCAAAAAATAGAATTTTCTTAGGTGCAGTAAGTGTATTGATCATCATACCACAAAAGGAAATAGTGATTTGAAGAACTAGTATTGAGATCTTCTTTACAAGCAGTTCTGGATTTGTTCAATATAACCTTGCAGCCTGTGACATATCTGGCATGATTCACAGCAGTTTTGCTGCAGATATCAGAGATGCACAGAAGGGCCTAATTTGTTGTGCAGAATCTGCTATATTAAGTGCCTTTTTTTTAGTAGTATAGGTATACAAAGCCTTCTGTATACATAAAGCTTTTTGTACTGTCTTGTACATCCGGGAAATATTTCCTGGCACGAAAGATGAAGCACCCTATGGTTCCAGTCTTATCCCACGAGAGAACAACTACCTTTGAGGTAGTTGTATGGATTTACCTAGGAAACATTAATGAGCTCAGAAATGAGGAACTGTTGTGTGTGATCCTCCTCACAAGTTTGTGTTGTCTGACAAACAAACCCCTTTGCTGAACTTGGGAGTCAAAAGCAAAGCATCCATGTAGATCTTGCTCTAAAACATGGTTTAGAAGCCGCACTAGCTTGTTTTGGGGTAAGCAAGAGTTACAATACTGTGATGTCAAAGCTATTTTGACACCTCGCATTCAATTCTATTCTATATAATCCCTTCCCCACTTGACTACCTGTGCAGAGACATTTGTTGTTGTTTTATCTCACAAGAAATGACAACATGCTACACTGCTGGTAATAAAAGAAAGGTTATCCTGCATCAGAGAAGAAAACTTGGGTTGTAAATATTTATTCATAACAAAATAGTGATTATAGATCTTCATGTGCTAGAATGCTTAGGATCTTATTTACTAAATAAAATTCAGAGCATTGTCTTTATATTGATCATAACTTCACCATTTCCAGAAGACTGGTTTGAAGTTTTAAATCTTCTGGAGACTGTTTTTTTTTGTTGTCATATATATTACATGCACAGTGCTTCCAATTTATTGTAGGCAAGAAGTGTTTCCAGGAAACAGTTGTGGAGTTTTACTTATCCACAGCCAGGAGTATTTTGCAGAATTTAGTAGTAGCTCACATGACTTACAAGCTGCATGCATTCATATGGTGTATAACCTGTTACATGATTGCTTAAAGAGAAACCTCAAGATATGCAGAGTTCTAGACAAACCATGATTTTCATCTGTTTGGGTATACCTGATCTAAAAGTTGGTATGGGGAAATTTTACTGCCCATGCAATGTAGAGGAATTGTGTAAGTAGAAAGACCATATCTGAAGCTTGCCATGCAGTTTCAGAGTACCTCAAACAACAATAAGAATTCCTTTTGTCTTGCTGGGTCGTAACGTTTTGAAACCTTCATAATGATGAAGTCCAGATTAAGTGAATGAAGCAATTTCACTTACCAACTAACAAGTTTGGTCAAGCCTAGGAATCTTATAGGAATGTTGCTGAAACCAACCAAAATTTTATATATGTAAAATATATATATATTTATTTTTATATATATATATATTCTTTCATTCTCTTTAACAAAAAAGTGACAATAACCAGTAAGTAATTCTTGTTTTGATCTGGAGAATTTTTGCAATGGACTCCTGAAGAGTCAGTTCTGAGCGTAGCCTGGAATGCCTTCAGGGAGCTTGTCTGTCTGTCTTGGTTCCATTCCATTCCACCCTCCTGGTCTGTATAACTAGGCATTTCTGAATTACAGAGTTCAGTTACAAGATTGTTACAAAGAACACTTCGTAGCACACAAAATGACTGCTTTTCTCTAAAAACAGATGGCTTATTTGGTGAAATTTCAGTTGTTATGCTTTTTCAATCAGCAGTGGAAATTGACTTTCCCCTTCCCCTTCGTTATTTTTGGTAGAAAGACTTGGGATTTGTTTTCTTTGAGTTCAGTATTTTGGTTATAGGTACATAATAGCCTGGACAATCCACATAAAATTTGTCAAAGATATGGTTTTAAGGTATTATCTAGTATCACCCAAAAGGTAATTTTTTGTGCCAAATTGTAAGAAAATTGGCATAAGGTATAACCCAGGTTTCATGCTTTACTCACAAATCTATTGATGAGGGCCAAGTGCACAAAGCCTGATGGCTTAACTAAGACCAATTACTCATTAAAAACAAAACAAACTTATTCAGTGGAGATACAGTCTTAAATTTTATTGTATAACTCTGAAAGGAGTTGTTTGACAGATGAAATATTTGTCATTGTAGGCATCATTGCTACCCCAAAGGTTGTGTCTCTGTTCTTTGGACCAACTATTGCCAGTACTTGATGTTTCAGGGGATTTTTTTTTTTTTTAATACAGAATATACTAAAAAAGTAGTTCTTAAGCTATCTAGTTTATGGAATATTTGATAAAAATCCAAAACACAAGGAAATGAAAGTCCAAGACAATTTAATAGCGGAGAAATGCCCTTTGCCTACCATTGTGTGGTTTCCAGTTCTCAAATTCTTACACTGCTAACTATGTACTCTAAGGTTTACCCAAACCTTTACCCAAACCTTCAGTGCACAATTCTCTATGGATTGACTGTATCCTAGCATAGCTTTTATTATCGAGGAGTAGCTATTAGAGAACACCTGCAGTATTCAAGAACAGTTGGAGAAGAGTAACTTTGCTTTAAAAATGTTGTTGCAAAATTCATTTAAGGAGACAAGTTTCAGGGTTCTGATGAATGTGATATATGATATGGTTTCAGAATATGTCAGGTCTGGCGTTCAGTAGTCCTGCTTGGTTAAGAACAAAGTTTTGTGCATTAAATAGTTGGAGAACAGAAGCCATCTGTTCTGTTTCAAGGGTGACCTTTCATTTAGTTGGAGAAGTGGGTCCTAAATTGTGAATGCTTAAAAGAATGGCTTCAGTGAAAACTTGGGAATAATCCTTTGGCTAAAATGTGTTTCCACAAAGACTATTGTGAATACAATAAACCATGGGATTGTACGACCCAGATGCTAGTTGGAGCAGTGACGCATGTCTTTGAACATAATTCATCAAGCTGAAGAAATACTTCAGAGGTGATATATTTAAATGTAACATTTCTCCAGATGATAGAATAACAGTATTAAGCCACTTGAGTGGTTTCCCTATGCATATTTGCACTTTGGAGATAAAAGCACAAGGGCTCAAGCTCAGCTACTTTTTTCGGAGCAGTATTTGTATGGCAAATAGATGCTCTCCCTATGCTCAGTGCACACATACAAAACAATGTACTTGATATATTCCTCAGTTCTCTCAGCCAGATACTTTGGATAGAATATCTGGTTATTCTTTGCAGATTGTTAGCTAGTACCGTTAGCAAGCTTTGTTTAGACTTATGCTTTCCAGTATTCACACCTGTTCAGTCATCTTTCAAGGTTTTGTTTGGGTGCTTTGCTTTGTGTTTTTGTGTATTCCCAAGGTCTCTGAAACAAAAATCTTGTGTTCTTAAGGCTTTTGTTTGTTTTTCCTTCTGTTCCCATTTTCATATCGTCAAATAGCATGATCCTATCTGCTCAGTCTGACCCTTGTACAACAGGCCTGTCGTGACAACAGATGGGAGCATTTTGTGCCTAATGTTCATCTAGATTATATGTTTCTCTTGATGTAACTTCTATAAATTGTTCTGGCTGCCTGCAGAAATCCAAGCAGCAATCTTTTTTCTTTAGTACTCAGCACCAACACTGATGTCCCTGTTGTCTTGGAAAAACTCAACACATCAGCCCTTGCCTTCTTGGGCCCAGATCTTTCAGTATGGGCAGTTGTCTTCTGCTTTGAGACTGCTTTGGTGTTCCAAAAGCCATTCTCTGTCCTTTCCTTCAAGCTGCCTTGGATGTGCTGTCTGTCATGCCTACGAGTAAGGATGGTAGTCACAAGATACAATTTCCAGCTCAGTTCCCAAAGCATATGGTTGACTCAGCTTGATTTTTGTTTAGTCCCTGAACTAATGAGGTTCTCTACTCACTCAAGTAGTTATAATGCTGTGTGACAGCATAGCATCCCTTGGGATCTTGTCCTTAGCTCTAAGAAAACTTTCTGTTTACTGTTCTTATTGTTTGGCCCTGTCATTCAGCCAATTGTCTACCTATGCCTTCTCTCTGGAGCTCTCTTCAGCTGAGTATTAAAACACAGATTGTTTCTCAGACATAGATTTTCAGGTGCATGTACTGAAATAATGCAGGTCTTCACCACAAGGTTTTTGGAAATGGCTGTCCTCAATCTGATATTGGTGCCTCTTCTTTGCCTTTTCCCATGCCCTTTTGGATGTTTTTCTGTTCAGCTTAGCTTTGTTACTGTTTGTGACAGGAAGAGATAAAGTATTCGGTTCAACACTCTTCAGCCATTCTGCATGCTTCATCTATTCCTTTTCAGGGATCTCTCTCTCTCTTTTTTTTTTTTGTTTGTTTGTTTTTGTTTTGTTAATGTTAGATTTGGAGCCTGCAGAGCTTCATGAAAGTGGTTTTATGGTAGATGTTTTCTTCCACTGAAGGAATTCTGGACTTCAAATAGAATGTTTCCATTCACAAGTGGAAATAAAACTACTGTGATATCAGGGGACTCATTCATTTTCTTAATGCTAATGAGGTAACCAAACTTGTCCCGTGTTTCAGAATACAGATGTGTATTCATTTGTCCCTCAAGGAGAGAGGACTTAAGCCTTCAGGCTGCTTGATTAAACTCCCTGGCTAACTAAAAAGGCAAGCTGGTTGTATTAGGACACTGAATCACAGACATTTCCAGTGCATCTGGGCTGTGTGAGCTTTTTTTTGGCTTTGTCAATTAACACTTCTTTCCAGCACAGTAACTTCTTAAATCGGGCAAAACAGAGTAGCCCTCTATCCAATTTGTTGGCTGCCAGAAGGCACTTTGTCTCAGTAGGGATGAGGTTTTTTTAGGAGCATATTTCCCCATTTGATTCCTTGGCTCTCCTGAAGTCTCATCTAATTCCTGCAGTTAATTTGGAATTACAGTTCTTCTACATATCTGGTTATAACCTGTTGAACAGTTACAGGACTAATAACTGTCAGAGCTATCCTTAAACATGTTGCTAAACTAAATTTGCATTACTGTAGAGTAGGATGTGTACTCACAAGGACACATCCTCTCATTGTACTAGGAACTGTTTGCCTATCAGTCAGGCTCTTCCAGTAGTTGTGGTGAGTTTGCTTAGTCTCTGCAGAGAAATGCTGTTTCTTCTTCTCTTTAGCCAATGTTATCATGTGTGGGGGTTTTTTTGTTTTTTTTTTTTTCCTCGCTTCACCAGGGAGCTCATTAGAGAACTCTGAAGGCATAAGTCCTCTCTGAGCAGAAAGGTTTACACATCTGTTTTCTGGAACTTCAGACAGTTTAGAGTGCCTACCTACCTTTCCTTGATCACAGAGTGGGACCACTATATGAAGTGATGATACGCAAGATCAGCAAGGGCATGATGGTGCAAGATCTCCTTTCTTCTTTTAGCACTTGGTTGAAATCTGGAGCCAGTTTTTTGATCTCTGAAACTGGTGTAGTCTGTGGTCTCCCTTCCAAGGTCTGTGAACATACAGCCTTACAAGGAAGACATTGTTCTGCGTTTTTTGTCTTTGGTGAGGGGATTTGTCTTCCAACACAAATCATAATCTGTGTTGCACTTCTGTCTTGGATAGTAACAAAGAGTTCTAATTCTCTGTTCTAAAGCTGCTCAGTGGTTAGCTGCTGTCAATGTTTCCTGGCTGGAAAGACTAATATGCTCCTCCCCCCCCCCGGGGGGGGGGGAAGGAAAAGGAGAATGGGATGCTGAAATAGGTATTCTGGAGAAAAGGCTACAGGGATCATATAGACATAATGTTAAAAATGGCCTAGCAAATTAAAGCAGTTACATTTTCACTAGGATGCTCAGATCCGATGGAATGATTGCAAGGAACTTGGAGGACTATGCTCTGCTTTTTATCTTGCCTTATGTGGAGTTGGAAAAGTTTGAGGTCTACCCCATGTGTAGTACTAGAGCATTTAAAGGAAACAGTCTGATAATGCATGTAGGCACATCCACGGTGTCAGTGTACAGCTCATCTCAAAGGGTAAGTGCTAAGATTGTATAATGTCCCTTTTTCAATTTAATAGGGGAATGGTTCAACAAAGTGAACTGTCTGACTGTCCATGTAACCATGAATAGCCGTGTCTGGCTCTTCAGTGATGGGCTACTCAGTGCTCAGGTGCTCTTAATGAAATTCACTTTGTATCAGTGGATTCACTCTTAAGCAGCTAAACTGTTCCAAATAGCCACTTTGTATTCCTCTATTAAATGCTCTAATGTCATTGCATACACATTCAGGAATGATGCTGAGCTTGGTCAAGAAAAAATATCAAAACCAGCTGTTGCTTGCTAGAAGACTGAAGACTGCCTCCAGATTATCTTTAAACATGGAAGCACTGCTGACTGGGAGCAAGCACGACAGGCTTTCAAAGACAAGGCTGCATTGTCATATTCAGAGTTATTAGAGATGGGTTAACCACATTCCTACTTACTTCCTTTAGTGTATAATTGTTTAGGGCTCTGCAACTCAAATGAGGGAATTAGTGTTTAAGGTATGCTTCCTGAGTGAGGAAGAAAATATATATTCTGCCTTCCAGAAAAAGTCCTTAAGCTCAAGAATACTTGCAAAATATGCATGTTCAGTGTGAATTCATAAGGAGATAATCCAACTTCAGTTGTCATTTAGTAACTTCCTTTCTTGTTTTACTTCTCATAACATGAAAGTGTTAATAATGTGGATTCTGGAATTTGGATTCATGTTATAAAGTTGCATAAGTTGTAAATTTGTGGGGCCAAAATCAAGATGATAGCAAATGGGTTTTGGTTGTGCTTGTTTTTCATTGTTTTTGAACTGCATATTTGATCAGTGAGTGGAATGTGTTTTCACACGTGAATGGTGAAGTACAACTTACAATGACTTTTATAAGCTACTGTAAGATATTCCCAATACAAAAAAGGAAACAGTGGTGTTGGAGTAACATTCTTTAAAATAGTTTTAAAACTGCATGTAATACATACTGATAGAGACTATTTGTGACTCCCTGAAAAATGCATGTTTGACAGTAAGTTTACCTAGGTGCTCCTAGTGAACTTAATACTATAAAAATCATGTTCTGTAAGTAACAACTGGAAGTAATTGGTATGGTTTGTGATTTAACAAAACAGCATAACTGGAGATGTATCTAATGAGTATCCAGACTCCATGACTCTGGCTGTCCAAAGTCGGTGCTTTCTACACAGCACCTAATGAAAGCAAATCTGTGTCGATTTTTATACGACTCAGAGGGCTTTGCTTTCAGGCAGCTGTCTGTTCTAATGTTCTGGAGAGTGCTGGAGTCTTTTAAGCTGTTTTTCTGTGCTTAAATAAGAAACTTTAAATAGTTGGTATCAACTCCCTGCAGCAGTTCCAAGCTGGCTTCTGGAATATAAAAGCTAGCATATGTAACGGCACATGAGTTGTTAGTTATGAAGAAAATGCTCAGTGGTCCCCCTTTTTTTTTCTTATCTAATGCTGTGTTCCAGTTCACTACTTAATTTCTTGCTTAGAACACTGCTTGTGATAATCATCCGCTTTCCTCTTCTTGGCTCTATTCAGCCTTGAATTTCAGCACTAGACTGCTTTTAAGCAGAAAAAAGGAGCAAGAGCTAAAGGATGCCAAGTACTTATCGTCTCTGGCATAGAAGCTGGAATTTTTATAAACCTTGTTACAAATGTATCCCGAAGTGTTTTCTCTTTATAAATATCTGTTTATGGCTTACAGTAACTTATTAGTTTTTTATATTGGAAATTATAAGAAATGATTTAACACAATATAATTTTTTTACTTCAAAATTGTTGTCAGATTTTTAAACATTGTATTTTGCAAGGGAGGAAAGAATACTTCAGATATTAATTTTAGAAAGAAATAAAGATAATTTCCAAAAGTTGTTTCAGCACTTATATCTTTCATATTAAAAGCTAAATTGTTTGGTAAAAGATGAATTATTAAATTACTACTATTTTTAATCTTCTAGAAATTTTTAAAAAGTTAATATAATTTAAAATGAGAACAACCAGTCTCTAATAGTAAGAATATATAACTTTTAACTGTTTGTCAAACAAACTACTAATAATGTGCTTGCATGTTTTGAAATGTTTTTAGTGGGCCTTGCTTCTCACCAACAAAAGATATTTTCTAATGATAGAGACCTGAGATCATAAGGGTTCTGCTGTACCACTATATATTTTCATATACAACTCCCCAGTCTGTTTCTTGCCACTACAGTATCTTGGAGCCTAATTTTATTACACAGTGTAGAGACAAAAATGCAGAGTTTTGAAGATAATCTAAGAATTTGTAGCTAACTGAATGACAGGTTTCATCCATTTCTGTTAATATATCAACATTACAAGTTGTTTTCATAAATCTCACCTTGGCTGCATTGTCTTTAGTCTCTGGACAGGTAGCAAACGGGAGAGGGAAAGTTTTGTTTTGTATTTTTCACTTCCCTGCCTTTCTCCCCTTCCCCCTGCCCCCAGCTGAAGGAAGGGGAGATGATTACTGTAACTTTAGCTTGGCTGAGGCCAAGATGGAGGGCTAGGTGTTGCTGAAGGGGGGTTTGTTTTGGTTTTGCTTTTTATCTAGGTGACAGGTATTGGAAAAGCTAATGAAGAGGAACAATAGCTGTGTCAAAAGATAGTGGAATCATGAAGAAAAAAGTTTATTATGTTATGTTTTTGTTTCAGAAATTAATATTTCAAGTTAATATTTGAACAAATTAAGGCCTATAACTATTTTAAACTCCATTCTACCAAAAAAGCCCCCACCCAGTCACAGTATATGTATTTTAATAAATATAGTTTAATAATATGCTGGTGGACTGTTTAATTTTTACACCTCAGGGCAGCACTGAGCACTATTTCTAATTTTAGAAGCTTCCTCTCATTAGTGTAGTACTTTCTCTTATATAGCACCTGTTTTAAACTCCAAATCTGAATCTACGAATGTAAAACCTGACTTTTGAAATATTTGCTTTTTTGAACACTCTTCTTTAAAGGACCTATCAGGATCTCTCCCCCAAATGCTAGAAGCTTGAAGGATAAGGGAGGAACAATGTTGCATGGCCCAAACACATGTGCTTTCGTCATTAGCAAGGTACAGCATGACCTCATGTTGACCTCAAAGGTAAATCGCTAACAGGGAACAATTATACATGCCTGTGAAAACAGCTTAGTCTTGAGCGTAATCAAAACAATAACTTCAGTGTGTAGAATAAAATTAAATTTACAACTCTGTCTGTCTGTCTGCATTTCTCTTTCTCTCTCTGTCTCTCTCCAAATCTCCTCTTGAGAGAATGTTGTGTTTTTTATATATATGTGTGTGTTGCGAAAGGAGATTTACTTTTCTAGAGGTCAAAATAAATTCCTAAGTATGGGGAACCCAAAGGATCTTGTATCCAATTTAGCCAAATTGTAAAAGCGTATAATTGACCGCTGTTTTTAACTAAAGGTTTCATTTATTGTCTAGAGTATTGATATTGCAGCCTTGAGAATGTGTCTCTTCGTTACCTTGGGGAGTACTGTGTAGTTCTGAAATGGATAGTTCATTTAGACTTATGGGAATGTTTTTTAAATATCAATACATTAACTTTTGTGTGCTTACATTTAGACTGCCACACAAACATATAATATTTTATATTTTGCCTAAAGGATTGTAAATATTCTGTAGCATTTTGTGATACATCTCTACATATGTTGGAATATGATTTAGCTAGCAGTTCTGAGCTATTTGAAGAAGAATTGCTGCCAGCATCTTGGAACTGTTAGCCATATTTATCCCGTATGAGTTGTTTAATATTATTGTTTTGATATAAATTTGTATTTTTTTTAATAGAATGAGAGAGCATATTCCTTCTGTGGAACAATAGAATACATGGCTCCAGA
The DNA here is from genome assembly GCF_003343035.1 of Apteryx rowi. Classification (NCBI taxonomy): domain Eukaryota; kingdom Metazoa; phylum Chordata; class Aves; order Apterygiformes; family Apterygidae; genus Apteryx; species Apteryx rowi. The sequence continues at coordinate 8,116,352 of NW_020450760.1, forward strand.
TATTGTAAAAGGAGGAGATACAGGACATGATAAGGTACATTCTATCCAGTTTCCTCTATTAATAAAGAATTTAATTCTCCAGGCAGCACTGTTCAGGTGGAGAGGTGTGGAGTGTGGGTTTTTTTTTTTGTAAACTGTGATAGTATTTTATTTAAACATGCTTTATTGCAGGTTGTCATAATGCAGATTATCACCTATATTTAAAATCATGGATATGATGTATTTTTAGTGTAAATCTAATTTTTAGTGTAATCTAAGTAAAGGCATATTTATAAAGCTGTTTAGGTTCATTTATGTTCTATTAAAATCTTTTTCCGAATGTGTTTAGCAGAAGAACAGAAAAAAAATTAGCTGACAAATTCTCTTATTTAAAATCTAATTCAGCAGAGTGGAAAAACAGTTGTTTCATAGATAACTAACATTCTGATACGCTTTAAATTGTACAACAGATTAAGCTACTATCTTTTCTTTCTTGAAGTTTGGAGTGGGTTATTAATGCAGCTCTGTGAAATGTTCTCCACTTGTCAGAAATCAATTTCATTTAGCCTGAGGTTCAAGTTTTATTAGGAAACACATAATAAAACGTGTCAGCAATTGATGGCTGGTCAAACATTTTTTCAGTAAGGCAAAGATCAAGAAGATCATTATTCACAGATAATATTTGAAACAAAAAAAGCCCTCCTTTACTATAGGAATTCTACAACATCCCTAGATAACTTCTTCTGATAGCTTACTACTCTAGGAAGTTTTCCTGAATATTTAATCTTTGGGGGTTTTTTTGATGTAGATTAGGTTGATTTGACTTGGTTTTCTCTTGGTGGTCATAGGCTGTAGTTGATCACAAATTCTCTTGTAACAGCCTTTTTAAATATTAGAAAATGTTATGTCTTCCTCTATCTCCTTTTTTTTCTAGACTAATTGAACTCTCACTTTCCCTTAGGGATGCTTTCTTCTTTCTCTCCATTCATTCTTCCTCTCTTCTGGTCTCTGAGTTTGCCTGTATATTTCTTTAAGTTGCGAGCACTCTAATGGGTACAGTATTTGATCTAGGTGTTGGCAGTCTGAAGTACAGCAGAATGTTTGCATCCGCAATTCTTGTCTTAAATACAAATAGAACATGCTTTGTCTTTCTATTAGTTATTGTCTCACACCTAATTTGTATTCCGCTATATGTTCTGCTTTTTTTCTCCAGTGCTGGTTGTCTAATCGTTATTATAAATGGAATTTTATATTTTTGCATTTGAGCTCTTTCCTGCACTCTGTGTTTCTTGTTACTTTCATCTTGCCAATGTCAGGGCATCTTTCCAGTGTCGGTTGCTTTGAATCCTGATTCCCTCTTCTGAAGAGCTTACAAATTTAGTATTGTTCCTGATTTTAAAGGAAATCTCTATTCTGTTATCTTTCTTCAGTTCTATTAAATTTTTTCATCAAGACAGAGCCCTATGGTATTCTATAAGAAATAGTGTCACAGTTTGAGAGCAGATGATTGACAACTGCTAAATAAGTGTGACTTTTCTGCTACCTGTGTTCCCATGTGATGATGGTTATTTCTACCACTCACTTTCTTGGCTCACTGTTGGTAATGTCATGTGGCACAGTGCTATGAGGTTTTTAGCATATTTCATACTTACTGCATATCCAGCAGCCCCATGATCTTATTTAAAAAAAAAAAAAGTTTGCCTTGTTCTGTTTTTGATTACTCAGTGTTTTTGCTTTGTAATCTCTCTTCCAGATAGCTGCAAATTGATAGTCTTAAAAATTTGCTCCAGTATTATATACAATAAAAGGTTTGAATGATATCTGATTGTGCAGATAATTTTCTTTTTAAAAAACAGATACCAAGAAAAAATTCTTCTCCTGGGATCTTCCCTGATCATTACATGTTTGCAAATATAATCCCTAACAATAGAGACCTCTTTGGCTAGGTCTTTTAGGTGCTCTTAGCTGAATACACCAAACTGGATTTTTTTGTATCTTAAAACAAAAAACCTAAAAATGAGGCTAAATTTGCATTGTTTCATTAATTGTCTTCCTGTATTATATTAATTCTGTCAACACAAGCAAACCAGAAGTTCAGTTTCATGCATTTGCAAATTTCATGGAAGGAAAACTGAGAAGTTCAAACATCTGTAGCTAAAATCAGTTTTATTTAAATGAAGTTGAAACTAGACTGCTTTCATTATTATTCGTAGTAGCATCCTTTCTGATGGAAGGGAGAAGTATTTATGAATAAACAGCAGTTATTTTAAATTATTATTTTTATAATTAAAAATGTTTCACAGGTGATAGGGTATATGAGTGCAGCAAATTTGAGAAGTTTACCTCAAAAAATTCTTTTCTTAGAAAACCTCTGCTTTCTCTCCCCAGATAACTACCTATCCTTGAATCTGTGTAGCCTGCACCATGTACTGAAATGGTCAGACAAAATCGGAGACAGTATAGCCAAGGAAGGCATTATCTGAAGGAATTTTTTAAAGTGCTGGTATTTAAAAAAAAAAAAAAAAAAGAGAGAGGTCAGAATTATGAATAATGAGTAACATATATATGAGTAATATGTAATAACATCTAGAATATTGGAAGTCAAAGATCATATGTATTGCCAGGGGATATAAAAGGGAAATTCCATGAAGTTTTGGGGTGTCCTGATTAACTGTAGCCTATAGTCTTCCAGTATGCTTTTCCAAAGTTCTTATGTTTCATTTTCAAACTCCTAAAAATCTCAGGTCTCATTCCTTTTTAGGAAGCCTTAGGTGTCTCTTATTTGGAGTCTGTTTTAGAATTCCTACCCCTTTGCAGCTGTGAAGGTAAAAATGAATTTTGGGGAAAAAAAGAAATAGAACTTCAGTAGCCAGCAAAAAGAGGATTCAGTTTAAGAAATGAGTTTAAGAAGCCAAATAGAGGGATTTCAAAGTCAAATTATTGTAGCATAGAACATACATACTTATCTCCAGTCAGTACCGCAGTCCTTTAAGCTTTACTATATCCATCCTTCTGGTGATAGGTAAGGCCCTGTTCTTCTTACTAGCTGTTTACTAGGTGCATTGTTTTGTTCTTCCTTTTATTAACAATATTATTGTGCTGTGCCATAACATATGTAATTATTTGTTCTATAGGCTGTTGATTGGTGGAGTGTTGGCGTTCTCATGTATGAATTATTAACTGGAGCATCACCATTTACAGTTGATGGAGAGAAAAATTCCCAAGCAGAGATTTCTAGGTAAGATTCAGAACAACAGTGTGTGTGTGTGTGTGTGTGTGTGTGTGTGAGATTTTGGGAGAGTTCAAATCTAAAATTGAGGAAGAAAGTGCTACTAGGGTAATGTTTTTGGTATTCCCATTCTGCTTAACAGAATGACATCTGGAAGCAGATGGGTTTTATTAACGTTAGCAGATTATTGAAATAATGTAACTGCCCTTCAAGAAAGACCCATTCGATTTAAATTATGGTGGAATCACAGCTTTGTAGATGATATTCAGCCTTGTTGTATGTTTGTTTAGTGTTGAAAAGAAGGTCAAACTAAATATAAAATTACGTGCAAACAGAAAAATCAAATTCAAAATCTTGATACGTAATTAATCATGTATTTAGCTGGAGAGACTTTTGTCAGCTCTTGCTTGGTCAGTCCCATCAGACTATAGATTTAAAGCATCAGGGAGTATTCTACATACCTCTTCTTGTCACAGGTAATATTTATTTTGTTAGTATATAACATTGAATCAAAGAACATGATCCTTTCTAGCCATACTTGCATTTCTGAGAAAAAAATAGATATGAAACTTAGGGGATCAAAATAACTTATAGCATTTTTATGTTTTTTCTGACTATCAGTTTTGTTACATTCTGCAATATCTTCCTTTGCTCATTAAAGGTTTGTTTTGGGTATCCTAGTAAAAACATTAGAGCATTTTAAAAAGACCAAGCAGTAAGCTTGCCCAAAATATCTTATTGAAATCTCCCTCAAAATTCAACATTTACTATTACTGAATTTCTATTGGAGAAGTGGGGAGATGGGCACTTATTGCACAAATTAATAAACACTGTCAAGATCAACTTGAAGTCCAGACTCTAATCTACCAATAATCTTATGGTATATGGAATGGAATATGATTACCACAGTTCTGGCCCTCTTCTGAAGCTATTTGATATTTAAGGTTATAATGGGTAGCAGAACCTACATCAGCTGCTTAGATTATTTATTTCACTTATGTTATAATTTCAGAGATTTTATCTGAAGATTGAGACCTCATGTTTATTGGATTTTAGGTCTCTAATGGAATGGGAAACTCACAGAGCTACTATAAAAATATTTATTGGGAAAAAATAAACAAAAACAAAACAAAAAAAAATCCATTACCAAAACAAAATTCCAGACCTTAACCTCTTGGCCATTATGATGGAGCAAAAACTTATTAACTTTTTCTAACCTGTTTAAGGTTAGAAGATAGTATGCAGTTTTGTTGATGGCTTGCTTCAGCTATTTCTGAACTGGTGACTTTGACTCTATGACATACTAAATGGAACTCTTAAGCAGTTACTAATATTTTTAGAGATAGTCTTGACCACAATTTTTACAGAAATAGTTTGTCCCCAAAGCTGGGTAACTAACTGTATAAATATGTGCTCTACAGGATTTGATTGTCTCTTGGTAGCTCCTCATGTGCTCTTGAATATCTCAAATTTTCAGATGAGGTGAGATTAAATTCAAAACTGAGAAACTGCAAGGTTGCCAACATCATTCCTCTGGTGGTTAATAACCTAATTTCTGACCTCAATTTACTTGTGACAGGTTACTGCCTCATTTTCATGTGCTAGTATTGTTCCTTACTAAGTCTTTGTTCTGGCTGCTGTTTGCGTATTTGTAGACAGCAATCCTGTCTTCTTTCATCTTTCATTTTGATAGATTTAGAAGGTAAGTTCACGTAGTTTTCTTATGGTAATGATGCTCCTCAATCTCCCAGTTTCCTGAGAAACCCTTTTCTTAACTCAGTTTTTGTTCTTCTTTCTTGCATATGGACAATTTTAATTGTATTCCAGCTGAGATTTCAAAAGGATCTTGTTTATGAGAAGTAAATAATTGACCATCTGGGCAAAAAGACATTCCTTCCTTTTTCTCAGGTTCCTCATGTTGATGGCAAGGATAGACTAATGGATTTAATTCCTTTTTCTCTAGCACTTCTAACTGATGGGCTCCTAGTTTATAACTGAAAAATCTCGTTAGTTCCAACTACATGACTGCATTTTAGACTTGAGTACTGAATAGAAGACAGATGAGATCAAGTTACCCATGCTTTCTGAATCCTTTTCATTGATGGCTCTTTCTTTGAGGGATGCCATCTGTTTTGTGTGTTTGCAGTTTATAATGTAATGAATGTTACATTCTCTTCTAAATGAGTGTGAGCATCTGAGAACACTGCTGTCTTCCCTGTCCTGGTTGCTGAAGGACAGGGAAGTTCATGTGGTACCTCTGGGGAATGGTGATCTTGCTGCTTGCTTTGGGAAGCAATGGAAATGTGTTTGGGAAGATCCTGGAAGATAGGGTAGAGCAGACAGGAGAAAAGGGGTATGAGGTATCAGCAAGCTGTCATCCTGCAGGCCAAGCAGAGAGTGAGAAGAGCAGGGAACAGATGTGCCTCTCGGGGACAATAGAAAGAAAGACTTTTTCTAGGGATTGAAGGGGACTATCTAGAGTTTGCAGCAATTTAGATAGCTGCTGAGCTACTGACTTGAGAGCAAGCCTGAAAGAAATGACCCACCCTTCAAGATGCACTAGCTTGTTAAATTTATTAATTCTTGTTATCATGTTCATGGCTTTTCAGAAGTATTCTCCTAATATTTATCTCCAGTTGAGTAAAATGAGCTCTTTCAAGAAGTAACAGCTCTCTTTATCCTAAGCCTTTCTGGCCTAGAAGCTATAGTCTTTATTTCCTTTTTTCTTTGATAATCAATTCCTTTTGTCATTAAGGGTACATTCTCAATTTACACTTAATGCCCTTTATTTTGGAGTGCTAATTCTTTCAATTATGCCTGCAGCCTTTCCTATAATGTTGAATTGAGATGCAGATTCTAGGTAATTTTACACCTATAATTTAAACATTCCAAATTCTTTCCTTGGCTGTCTTTGATCTTTCTGGTTTCATTTCTTCTCTCTCACTAAAAACTGAATTGCAAATAACTTCATTAGATATCTGCAGCTGCCAATAGTGATAAAATCAGTAGCACTGGCACAGAGATTTGAGTTGGTATACACTTCTTTCCTGATGTCAGAATTATTATAAACAGAAACTATTTTCTCTAACTTTAACATGCTTTAACATGCCAGTTGCAGCAGACTTAAAGAATTCAGTTCACTCCTCCTCAATCACCAGCCCTGAAAGCATGATTTTCATGGAGCTTGATTTTTTCCAAGTTTCGGGAAAAAAAGTCTTGTTCTAAATGAATCCTAGTCCTTCCCTTATTTTACCCGGGTGGAAAAATCATCACAGAGATTTTCATCACAATTGTATTCACTTGTGTGGAACAAAGGCTATCTGCTCTTAAATTTGAACTTGAAGTTCTGTTCTGAAACTTGTTTCTCTGACGGACAGTTCAGGTCTTCTGTCAAACATAGTTGCTGTATGATGTTTGTAATTTTTTTTTGCCCTTTCTAAGGAGACATTTTCTGTTCTTTTATTATAACCTTTGTGATGACGCTGTGGACTTTTCTTTCATGACATGTGCAACATAAGTGCCTATTTAATTTGCCTTACTTTAGAAACCTCTGTTTCTGAAGATAGTATCTCTGGTTTCTTTTTGTTCGTGTGCTTGGTGTTATGAGTTACTAAACTTCATAAAATTTTTTCACAGAACTTTTCAGGAATCTCCCTTTTCTTGTTTCTAACCAAAATCTTCCATTTTGGGGAATTTTGGACTTTCATTGGTGCAAAGCAGTGAAAGGGGCTCCTTCTGCAAAAACATAGGCAGGGGCTGGGCTTGTTTATAAATGGTGGTGGGGGGGGGGTTCCGTTTGACTGCGAGTGATCTGTATTGCTGACTTGAAAGAGAGGGCAAAGGTAGATCCACTTTAGAACTCTGACTTTTGAGGGCCTTTTCATATAGGGACTCAAAATGAGCATGAAGTTTTTGGACCATTATGTTGCTGCTCTGCAACAGCTTACAGAATAATTCCAAATGAATTAAAAAAAAAAAAAAACTTACTAGCTTTCAGGTCATGAATATATATGTGTGTGCATGTATATCTCCATATTTATAGGTAAATGTGTGTGTATATATGTCTGTAGACTTATATATTTATATATGAAAGTTAGACATATATAAATATGTAGACTTTAGACTTTAAATATATAGCTTATATATACAGACATAGGTATATAAAAAAAAGTCTGCAGAAGCATGTTACACTGTATTAGCATACTAGTGTGATATCTGGCCTATTAAGGCTCTAGAAAGAACCTATCTGGCTCTTTATCTGACATTGTTAGATTTCATCTGTGCTTCCTGGAGGATGTCTGAAATTTGATCATCCACTAGATACTATGAAGATACCTTGTTCATTATTCTGCAAGAAACCTTTTCCTCATGAAACTGATAGGAAGATGCATAGCAGGTGTATACTGGGATATTCTTTATTCTCTATCTGTGAAGACTCTGGTGATTGACAAATCCTTTCAAGGACAGAGTAATCATTAAATCCAACTTCTAACTGGCATGGTGTTTTCTGAAATTTTGCCCATATAAATATTCTAGTGCTAATAGCCACCTACCTGGAATGCACAGCATTTATACTCTTAGCCAGGAATCCGGAGTCCTGCTAGAACTGGTAGAAGATAATGTAATGATGCTTTTATAACAGATAGTAATGAGATAGGAAACCTCTGCCACATGATGGAAAACATTGATATCAGACTTGGTTTTAATCACATCACGCCAATGTCCCTGTCTAAAGATCACTTCAGCCTTTCAGTAAAGCAGATGGTTTTAAGACAGTCATAAGTACTGTATCAAGGTCTACAAAGCATCTGTCAGAACTGGGAATCTGCAAGTAGATCTGCCTGCTCCAAACTTGGAACAAGAGAGTCTGGCATTAACTGTTCTATTCTGTTCACTTTCAAATTTGAAGGTGAAAACTCTGCTCTGAAAGCTTGCCACTCTACCCTCTAAAGGGTTACAGCTTGGGATCGCTTTTTCTTGTTCCCTGAACATCAGGATGGATACGTATCTTTCTGGTGATGCTTATGATGCAGTTCTGAGGACACTGATCATAGACTATGGTAACAGATCTAGTATAAACCTAATGTTTTTGTTGGTCAACTGCAATGATACTTTCAGTATAGTTCTCTATAATCTGGTCGTCTTTTGCCTTGTGGAAGCAAAAACATGAGCTTCAGATCCTGCACTTCTGATTTTTATTATCCTCACTTGCAGAGTCAGGTTTAGGCATCTGTTCTCATGCTAATCACAGTGGAGGATGAAAGGTGGCTTCCATCTCACTATAAAACACTTTATATCTGTATCTTGACCAAAATATTTTTTTTGTATATAAGAACTCTCTTTGGTTAGAACCTAATGGCTACCACTTACTAGACTTTTTCCTTCTTTGTAAGTAGTTTATTTCTCATTGTTACTGTTTTATTTTAACCAAGTTATTTAGTTACGATTTTGAGTAATGAATTGGCATAAGTTTGTTCAAGTAGCCCACCTCTAATTATTTTTCCATAGCTTATGCTTTACTTCTCAAACTAATCACTCAGTAGATATATTTAATAATAATGTTTACAATATAGTTTGTAGATTAGTCAATGTAATGCTAAAAGAAAGATAGACATGCTGAATTGCTCTTATTGTTGACAGATGTTTTCACATTCTTTGACATGAATTGGATTTTCTCAGCTACTCAGTGCATCAGACTTGTGACTAGTTTAGTGGTTTATAGTGTTAACTGGAAAGCAAATTTGAGAAAATATCATTAGCTTCTTTCCCCTCTTACTTCTTAACCACTAGGAGCAACCTGCTCTCCATGTGTTCAAAAACTTCCTATGACACTGTTTGTCTTCATCAGGCCTTTGAACATTGTGAGGGCATTCCTGCATAAGTCCTTAAGACTGTCACCCTGAATATGATAATTTTTCACCATGGTCACCATTGTCACCATGATAATTGTGATAATCACCATCTCTATGATAGTTTTTTGTAACAAAATTGGGGAGTTCCTTGGCTGATTTATCAAGCTCAGCAGGCTGCACCTGTTACATAGGAGTGGCCCTGAAGATTGTCACTGATAAGGAGAAGAAGCACTGAGAGAAAGATGTCAATCCTTGAAGACTGTGTCTCCTTTTCCTCCTTGTCATGCATTCTCTTGGTCTGTAGTATTGATGGGAAAGACTCATCAGAGCTTAAATTCCAGAAAAGCAGCACAAATGGAGCTCTTAGTTCTACACAGTCTGCCAAAGAGAAGGGTGAGATGGCCAAGTAATGATCATCTTCCTGTGCCTTGAAGTGGACCAGGACTTCAAAGTGGTAACTCCCTTGTCCTACAAAAGGGATAGTTTCACTCACCTTTGGTCCTGAGTGACTTCAGTACAGCCAGATTGCTCTTAGCACAGGTAATCTCAGCTCATCACAGCTGAGAGGGTATGTAGTAGGCCAGGAGGAGTAGAAAATGCAGCATAGTAGTCTTTCAGCAGCTCTGACTGAAGTTGCTGCTTGAGATACTTAATTCCTCCTGCTTCCTGGGCAGTGTTACTAGACCACATAAATTTGAAATTAAAAAGAGGATGGAGGTGACTCAGAAAAGAAATGGAAGGTTGATGCTGAAGGCTGTAGCTCCTTTCCTGATATATCTTTATACTTGGTCTCCTTCCTTTGAACGCTTCATGGACTATTGTTATGGTCTTGAGTCACTTACCTCTCAGTACAATGCATCACCAAAGCCATGCTGGTTGTTCTCCTTTTACTTATCAAGCTACTTGATTAGTCTTCACTAATTTCTTCTTCCTTATGTTGATTGCAGATAATTTTTCTTTTCTGGAAGCTTGCTGTCTCTACTGATTAACACGTATATGACTTTACTTAATTCAGTGATAACTGGAATTAGTTTTTGGAACTTGCAAAGAAATAGGTATCCTTCTTCACTCCTTCTATGGTGGAATTCTCTGAACCAATCAAGAGCATCATGGATTTTTTATAATATCAGTCAACTCCAAAAGTATTTCTGAAGGAATGCCCCTAGCATCTATAAATGCAACTTAGGTGGAGTCTGCTTGTACAGCATGGCAAAACACTGTCTTCTGTGCAGCGGGCTCCTGGTGGGTCAATAGATGCATGATAGCCCTGGATAGAATCATAGCTGTCTTTTCACACAGCCAAATGCCACTTCCTTAGTAATTCTGATTTTAAAAGTAGATAATTTAGAACAGTAATCTCAGTAATTCTGCTTTTTTTTTCCCTCTCTGTGAATGTTAATATTTGCATCAGAAGCCTGAGATGCAGACAATAATCCTATTGTTAGCACTTACCAGTATCACTACCATAGTCCTTGAAAAACACTGATCTTCTGAGGCTGCACAAAAAAATTGGACCAATTTGTTCTGTTTGTTACCTATGTTACCAGTCATCCCAATTCAGCATCTTTTTTTCAGAGATGTTTTCAAATTGTTTTGTCTGATTTGGCTGTCAGTGTCTTCTGACATTTTTCAGAGAGAAAAATGTTCTAGAATCTTTGAGTCTGAGAACACCGCCAAGTCTCAATCCCTTTGCTTTAGATATCAATTAAAAATACAGACTTTTTTTTTCCCTTCTGGGAGAGACCAATTTGTCTCTTTCCAGGATTTTTGTCATATATTTTCTGATTCTTTCATCAGAAAAGCTGATACATCCATTTCCTCAGATTCTTCTAACCCAAGTGATTTTCAAGCTAAGAAGGCATTGTAGATTTTACTGGCCCTTTTGAGAACCAAGTAATTTTACTATCAGGATGATGTTTCTTACATATTACAATAGAAAGGTTTTCTTACATCCTTAGTCTCTTCCCCTTTTTTGAAACTGGATGGTTTCTTAAGAGGCTAAGGCTCTCCTTCCCCTCCAGTCTTTCAGTGCAAGAATCCTCTTGTTTAGCGATGTTTAAATTTGGTATTAACATGCCTAATTTGGAAATCATTTGGTAATCTTAGGCTTTATTCTATTTTTCTTGAAGTGGGATGTGCCCAGGAATTGGAGACAGTGCTTACGGTGGCACTTAACTTCTGCCAGCAAAGTAGCTCTGGTTCAGACCCTTATTGGCAGATCATCCTTACATTATTTAAAATGAAATCCATTTTAAAACTCATCATGTATTTTTTCCTAACTTATCTCAGTGTTACTTAAACCAAGAGGTTTGCTTGCTTATCTTTTTTTCTTTTTGTTTTGTTTGAAGTTGGATACTTTTTAGATAAAAACAACTTGGAATATGTGAATGTTGAGCTTGTTTTCGTCCTTTCACGCTGACAGGACAAGATTATCTAGGAAAAAGTCTGCATCGATTTTTGGAGTAATCCAAGAAATTACTTATTTCAAGGTAAAGGATTTCCCATGGGATAGCTGACTGTAGGGATAGCTGACTGTAAGGATATGTTATGCAGTAGCTTTAAATAAAATACAAAAAAACCTCCTGCAATGATCAACTCGAACTGCATCAGACATCAATCCAAAATGTACCAGTGACTGAGATTTTTATTGCTGCTACAATCTCACATAGTTTCAATCTCACAGTCTCTTATAGCTTCAAAATCTTTCAGCCTGTGTTCAGTGGAGGCATCTTTAGTCCTTCACTGTGTCGTACTGCCTGATGTCACCATAGTGAGTGTATGTATCTAGACAATGCTAAAGGTGTGTGTTTTTATTATTATATATAAAATACAATTTTAATTATAATTAGATATATATAACATAATATGTATATATTATAGAAAATAGTGTATACTATAATAAATATAATATATAGATATTTAATATGTATGCATATATAATTAAATTATAATGAATATAATTATATATAAAATATATTTAAACCTGTTAACTTGTCTTCAGGTTGTGTTGTCTCTGTGCATATTCTCACTTTTTGCCCAGAGTCCTTAGCTTTGATTTCTATATTTGGACTAACTGAAGGGAGACTGTGGCCTCCTCTTTACATAAAACTATGGGAGCCACACATGCAAAAGATGGGTTTTGAAATGTGATTCTACTTAGATTTCCAAGAACTTCCACCAGCTTTATTTGATGGCTCATAGTTCCTCTGTTGAAAGAGACAGTGAGGTCTCTGTTCACTTTGTCTTTGCCTTTCATTGTTTTGAGAGGAACACTATGCCTCTTCCCTTCAAGTCATCTTTTCACTAGGCTAAAGAGTCACAGCCTTCTTAGCACTTCTTCATGTGAAACACATTCTGTATCTTTGATTAACCTTGTTACTCTTCTCCAAAACTTTTCCAGTTCTAGTGTGTGCTTTTGAGATGAGGGCATGGGCACTGCAGAAAATATACAAGGTGTGGACAAAGCACACATGGCATAAGTGTGTTTTTTTTGTTCTCTGTTCCTTTTCCAGTAATTTGTAAGAGTGGAATTGTGTTTTTGACTGATGTGAAGCATTAAGTTGATGTTTTCATGGAACTATCCATTGTAACTGCAAGATCTCTTATGAATAGTAATAGTAAGCTCAGAATCAATTGTTGCACAGTGAAGCTAGGATTGTTTTTCTCTCATGCATATTAAGTTACACTTGTTTAAACTGGAAATTACCTGTTATTTTTATTGTCTGGCTTTATAAGAACCTTCTGCAATACTTCATTGTCTGTCTTTGTCCTTCAGCAACTTAAGTTACAATTTTTGCTGAGCTCATTGCTCATCAGGTCAACTATGAGTCTATTCAACAGTACAAGTCCCAACATAACCCCACTGAATAACCCTCTACTGGTGACGTTCTTCTGTTGCAAGAACTGACTATTTACTCCAATCCTCTGTTTTCTGTCTTTTAACCTATTATTATGTATGCCAGAACTGTTCTTCTTATCCCATGACAACTTAGTTTCCTTAAACATCTGAGTTACTTTGCTGAAAGCCTCTTATAAAACCACGTAGCTATCATCAGTCAAATCACTCTTACCCACATCCTTGTTAACCCCTTCTAAGAACTGCTAAGGAGTTTGTATGGAGGAACTTCCCTTTACAAAAGTCATGTTGACTTTTTTTCTGATAGGTGATATTTATCCATCTATCCGCTAATTTGACACTTTATTATAGCTCCTAATTTGGCTCTGCAGATGTTGTGCTTCCGTGTTGGTAGTTCCCCAAATCTTCCTGTATTTGCTTTAAAAAAAAAAAAAAAAAAAAAAAAAAAAAAAAGTTGGTTTCACATTTGCCATCCTCCTGTCTTTGAGTACCATGGAAGTTTAAATGGAATGTTAAACAGTACCGTTACTATAGCAAGTCTTTTTATTAACACTTAACATGTTAAGTAGTTACTGAATCAATCTTATTTTGTCTGTTTTCATAGGAGAATACTAAAAAGTGAGCCGCCTTATCCGCAAGAAATGAGCACACTATCTAAAGATATAATTCAGCGTCTTTTGATGAAAGATCCCAAGAAGAGACTAGGTTGTGGTCCAACTGATGCTGATGAAATCAAACAACATCCCTTTTTCCAGGTAAAAAATAAAAATCCCAGATTCCACTTTTTCTACTTTAGTCCCTTTAGCTTAGAAGGTGTGGTAATTGCATGAATAATTGCATTGAAGTTATTAAGAATATCTATGTGCTTATGTATATACTTTATGTGCATGCCACAGCAAGGGCATGGTAGCTTTTCATTTCCTTTTGCCTTTGTTTCTAACAGTTATTTTAAGCAGCTGAAAGCCACACTATTTAAAGCAGGAGATTTAATAGAAAACTCTTATGTTGTGTATTTAAAACTTTTTTTGCACTAATATTTTTATTAATAAAATTTGAATATTGAGAGAATTATTTTATTTTTCATGTTAATGATAAGCTTCTCTTCTGTATTTTCCTTTATCTAATTAGATCTTACTCTGAATTAATAGATTTTAATTCTGTTCAGATCTGAGTGTATTAACATTTGGATTCAAATGATGCCCCAAGAATGTATTTGTTCAGCTAGATGGTTACTTCTATTGCTGTTGAAATCGTTTCTGTGCTTTTAAAAATAAAAAAGCAAAAAAAAAAGTTAAGTGTAAATTTCTAGTACTGCTTATAAAATTAAATATATTTTTAATTAGTGTAAGTGTTGGACTAGTTAAAATTGATAACATAAATTAGAACTGTAAAAGAAATATTTTCAATGTAATTATCTTAACATTCAGCATAGGCAGTATCTTGGATTTTTAACTTTCCAATTTGATTTTGTTCCTTTTGCGTTTCCCTCATCTTATACAGGGTCTGACAAATATCTGTAGAGTTTATTTCCTTTATTCACTGCTTGTTTTGGAAAATATATTTTGTCCTCGTACAGCATTGCCTAATCTTGACTTAATTTCAGTTCCATTCATTTAAAATAACAACTATTTTCTTACAACTACATATCTATAGTCCCTACTTCTAGCTTAGCACTGATATGCGAATCCAGAGTTGTCATACTATGAGTTGTAAAAACGTTTGCTTGAGCTTTCTTATCAAATTATAGTGAAGCATACTCTAACTACCACCATTATATTAAAATAATCATCTTCTTGTTAATAAGTTAACATTATTTTTTATTCTTTGTATCTCTTAGGAAATCTATAAACTGCTGTATTCAAATTCAAAAAGTACTTATATTTGGAGAAAGAAGGACTCTCACCCATGAGAATAATAAGGAGTTGTAGTTGTACGTGTGTTATGGAGGAGTAATAGCAAATAGTATGGTTAATTTTTGAAAACTCATTCTCTTTGAGCATTATATCACTGGGTCTGGCTCTTGATATTCTACCTGCACATGAAAGCTTGATTTTTTTTTTTCTTTTAATTATTAGTACTATTTTTAAAACTAGTTTATGGCTACACACAAGTGCAATACTTATTGGCTTTACCTAAGGAAATTAGCAGTAAATAATCTGAATGCTTTTGCTTCTGCTTACAGGATATAGCAAATAGGGTTAAAACTGTTTTATTCTGGACAAGTCTCTCTTTTCAATATATCTTCTGTTAAATTTTCATTTGATTTAAACTTATTTTTGTTTTTTTTGTTTAGAATATAAATTGGGATGATTTAGCTGCCAAAAAAGTATCAGCTCCATTTAAACCAGTAATCAGAGATGAGTTGGATGTCAGTAACTTTGCAGAAGAGTTTACAGAAATGGATCCAACATATTCTCCTGCAGCCACCCCTCAGACTTCAGAAAGAATATTTCAGGTATTTTAAGAATTCACACTAATAAAAAAAAAAAGTGCATAGAACAATTCCATGTGTACAGCTAGATACTTTTTTTTTTCCCCTGCCATTTAAGTTATTGGGAGTTAACTATGTAGTTTCCAATCCTAGGTCCAAGGGCTGTTTGTTCAGTAGTTGCAAGGTTAGAAAGGTGGAAGAAATCCCAGCACAAGCATAAAACTCCATCTCTCTCCGTCACCAGCTGAATGTCCTATCCACTGGACTAGAGTCGATTATGTCCTTTATTGATTCTTCCTACCTCATGAGTCTTGTCATCCTGACTCCTTTGTAACCCAGCTTCAACAATAGGAATGCAGTTTACCTACGTCCGTGTGATCCTCTTGTTAAGGTATTCCTTTTGGAATAGCAGAAACTAACCACAGAATTGAAAGTAGATCTTCAACTTCCTGTATGAGTGCTCTAATTACTAGACTATTATATGCAGATCAGTAACAGGCTATCCTTACCTTCTCACGCTCTGTTAAAGAAGGATCCCTATTTGGACTGCACAGGTTGGATCTTGAATGGGCAGACATCTCATGAAGCCTTGAATTTGGAACCAAAGCTGCAGAGGCAAACAGAA
The DNA here is from genome assembly GCF_003343035.1 of Apteryx rowi. NCBI lineage: Eukaryota > Metazoa > Chordata > Aves > Apterygiformes > Apterygidae > Apteryx > Apteryx rowi. The sequence goes on from NW_020450760.1 coordinate 8,132,324, forward strand.
GTTTAGAGTATCTTCTCTCCTCCCCCTCTCTGTCTCTAGTTGTTTGTTACTAGCTGTCTCTGAGCCACTTAATGCTCAATATGCAGGAATATAGCATCATATTTTGGAAATTGCTAGATTTCTACCATCTATACAGCAAGTCTTTACACATATCATACATGATCTAACTCATCCTGCAGTGGTCAGGACAGCTATTTGCATTACGATGCCTGAATGGGGCAAATCACTAACACGAAACTTATTTTGTTTTGCCAGTTAAAATGGTTTGATGCTTATATCATAATGTTAAACTCTTTCATACCTTTCAATTTCATACTGTTTCATACAGGCGTTTGGGGAAGCTAGCGAGTTTGAAGTATGAATCTTTGCCATTACTGCAAAAGAATGGAAACCGAGGCAGATTTTTAGCATTATTTCTCAGATTTTTTTGTATTATTATTGTTATTTTATTTATAAGTGCAGACAATCATATAACAATTTTCAACAAGACTTCTGTTCACTGGAGATGAGGCTGTGTCTTAACACTGAGCACAGTGATATCTCCCAATCAATTAGCCAATTATAGTTTCTGAATTATGTTATGAGTATACTGATTTCTTTAAAAATTGTTCTAAAACTTTCTATGTTTTGTATGCAACATTATTCTTTGTGTACAACAATTTCAAGCTCTGCCCTTCTCTGATGTCTTAATTCTGTAGGGATATTCTTTCGTTGCACCTTCTATTTTGTTTAAACGCAATGCAGCTACAGTAGATCCTGTTCAGTTTCATATGGGGGATGAGCGGCCTGGAATTGCAACTATTGCCAGAAGTGCTATGATGAAGGTAATAATGATATCAAGAGCTAAATTAATCTGGTTAAATTGGAAGTGCATAAAATTTTCAAAGCAGTAATTGCAGGCTAGGCTACAGATTACAAAACAATCATGTTGTATTTATCTATTCTTTAGTGGCTCCTTAGATGTTCCAAGTATATAATATACATGTGGTACTATTAAGGAGTGGTTGAGGTTTAGATTAAAAAATGAAATAATTGTCTAGTTTTCCAGGAGATGAAGTATAATAATAATAGTAGTTTGACTCCTGATAGTACTTATTCATCCAACCATAGCATGTATTTTGAAGATACTTTAATCATGTCAGAGTTCAAAATATGTATAGTTGTGTGAAGCCTTATAAGATCACACACTATTGTGATGTCTTCCAATGAAAACGTAGTTTTGTGGATAAATGTATGTACAACCATTCTTGCTCCTGTTTGTCTGAATATTTTGTACCTTAAGCTATTGTAATAGTAATACTTTATATAGTGACTATTCTTGTTTAATGTAACGTAAGATTTACTCTTTGTTAGAATAAAGTTTATGCATTTTATTAAATACAAATTAAAATTTATATTTTATCCAAGCAAGGTCTTTTACAATTTTAAATGCAGATGAAAAATTCTCACAAAATTTTACTCTTTGTCTTTGACTGTGTATACTAAAAGTATTCTGCAGAACTAAATACAGACAGTTTCCTAACAGGACTCTCCATTTTATCATCATTATGAACTGGATCTGAAAGAGAAACCATTGGGAGAAGGAAGTTTTTCCATTTGTCGAAAGTGCTTACACAAGAAAACTAGCCAAGAGTATGCAGTAAAAATAATTAGCAAAAGGTATAAATATTCTATAAGACAATAAAAATATTTTCTTTGCTTACTGTCACCCATGGATTAGAATAATGTTCGCTACATTTTGGAAGTGGAAAAATAATTTTAAAATAATTTCCTATTTGAAAAATCTACAGGAACATACAGCAACCTTATTACTTCTAAAAGATTCTGAGAGTCTTTTGAAATTAAAGTTTCCTTTAAACAAATGTTATCCTCATTAGGAAGGAGAAAAGAAGAAACCTCAAAAGTGCTTTTTTCGTTCCCATTGTAGTCTACCCCTAACTTCCCCTAATTTTGCTCCTGACCTCTGCTCCTAACATTTAAGAATGATCCATAGTGTGGGTTGCCTCAGGCCTAAGTAATTTTTTGTGAGCCTAGAATGGAATTAGACCATGGAATTATAAATTTTATCTCTTTTTTTTTTTTTCTGGATGTTCTGAAGGGAGCACCACAATGGAGGCAGCTGACTTGCTTTGTATGTGGGGAACCATCAGGTCTTCTTCCAGAATTCCTCTTTTCCTTCCTCTTTTTCTCTGGCAGCTTCTGCCCAGAGAAAAATAAAAGCTAAGGGACTCTTTGAGGTCTGGATTGAAGAAAGGTTTTTAGCTTCCTTTTGCTCGATATTCATCAGTAAATATGTCCCTAGCATGCTGTAGAATAATGACAGGAAAGTGTAAATATTCTATTATCGAAATGATTGTTGACAGTGATCTCTTCCTCCAAGACATTTGGCTGTACCTCTGTTTTTCCAGACTGTTGAAGTAACTATCCACCAGACTTCAGTCTTTTATCACACTCTTCCTAGATTGCATAAGTTCAGGAATAAGACACCTAAATATAGGTGTCTGTGTGTGAGCCAGTTTTCTAAGTTCTTTTTGCAGTTAATGGAGGCTGAATCAGAACTCTTAGTGGAGTCTACAGAGGGTTGGACCAGGTACTAGAGGTGGGATTCAGTTACTTAAACACAGGCATCTATCTAGTGTGATTTTAGCTGCTGTTGGTGTCCTACCTGTCCTCCAGTTCCCATCAATCTTGTGACCACTAGCTTTATGTAGATGCCTTCATGGCTGGTGTCTTCCAGGCTTTCCCAAATGACATTAAGCATCTGTGTCTAGGCAACTGAGTCCCATTCTAGATGCATGTTTTAGGCTGAACTAGAGTTCGCCCTGTAAGCTTCACTGATTATAGCGGGAGCTTGGACACGCAGACACCTACATTCAGGTGATTTAATCCGGAATTCTGTCTTGTGTCTACATTCAGAAAGCTTTTTTTTTTTTTCCCCCAGTGGTGCATGCAGAGCTGCAGGTCAGTACTGCTGTCTTATCTTAAGCTAATGGATTTAATGTTTCTGGATAACAGTGAGCAAACTAGTACTGACTTTCCCCGTAGAAATAAACTTTCAGGAACTCTGTCCCTCAATGATATTACTCACAGGTTCTTTTGCTCTTTCTCCTTCATCTTGGTGGAACAGGCTAAAGGAAGGTAAGAAGTGGTCTATATACAAAGATTTTCTGGGACTGCAGGCTGTGAGCAGACTTGGGGAATGTTTTCATAGTATTTTGAGGTAGCTGTGAACTTACACACTGAATGGTGTAGACATAAAGCAGCCTTGAATCAAAAACTGTTCAACTGTAAATAATACTGCTCTGAGGACCACCCTATTAAGTCTTTATTATGTCTTGCTAACAGGAAAAGTATACTAAACTTCTAGTAATTTCTTTTCCTTCAAGGGCTGTCAGTCTTTCATTCCTACCCATAGCAAAGGTGCCAAAAAAGTGAATCCTGTACCTAGGTAAACATTTTCATGGTACTTCAGATGAAAGCTCAGATCAAGAGCTGCTCTCTAGTATTGCTTTCTCGTGGCTGGACCTGTCTCCATCCAACAATTTGAAGTTTATCTGTTTGTCTGAAGCCCAATGAAACAGTGGAGTCTTGTAAACTTGCTGGAGTTAGTATCTTAAAGCTTCCCAGTTGTTTTTCATAATATTGTCTGTCTACAAATCTGAGGTGATAACAGTATTTGTAGTAGGGAAATATTTAGAAAAGTCCAGGCACAGATATCTAAGACTTTTATTCATGATACTGAGCCTTTTTGGTCTGTTTCCTGGGTCCACCTTCTCCTGATAGTGGTTCCTAGGAGAAGATGACTGTCTGAGACAATTTAAGGGTCTAGAATCACTTTTAGTTTAAACAACAGCAACCAAGGTGCAAGCAGAACAGCTTAGTTCACCTATTGGTTATTGGAAGCCTGCAGAAAAACGGAATCCTTCTGCACAAATTCTCACTGCAGTTCTGGTCCTGTTAGGAAAAAAAAATTTTGATGCCACCACAAAAGAACACGTGTGGTGAGAGAGATTCTGCCTGTGTTATCTACCAGTCCATTCTGTAAGTCAGTACAGGCTTAGCCTTTCTTACTCGGTAGGAGAGTTTTGGCAAAAATTTTCAGGCATTTTTGGCCCCAAATAAATCAAGACATGTTTTAGAGGAAAATTAAATATTTTGCTCTGCCCCCATGTTCATTTTCCTGGCTATCGATATTTCAGTACTTGAAATAGAATTGGCAGATGACTTTCCCCTCTGGAGCTAATCTCTTCTTATCTGTTCCATTTCAAATTTTTACAAAGGCCTGTCTAGGGGTTCCTGTGCATAGCACAGTTCCTTTATGGATAACATTATTCTTTTTCTAATAGGAGCTTATAGTTTCCATACAGCTTTGAAAGTATTTACCTCATGTAAGAAGGGAAAGGGGAGAGCCAAAAATTTGAGTCTTTGAGATAAACCTGAACTAACCTGGATATTTGTAGGAACAGAGGTGAAGTCAAATTGCCCTGGACCAAGGGAAAGATTTGTTTTAGATGATACCATTTCAGCTCTTGCTGTAGCAAGTTCCAGTTGCATCAAAAATGTTGTCTGGTTTGGGCTCTTTTCCCCCCCGGCTTCCTTTCCTTCCCTTCCCCCCCGGCTTCCTTTCCTTCCCTTCCCCCCCGGCTTCCTTTCCTTCC
>NW_020450760.1:8138576-8162697 GCF_003343035.1 Apteryx rowi
TTTTTTTCTTCATGTCTTAGCTTGTTGGGTTACTTGGAGAGTTGTGCTCAGCTTACTTTGAACATGAATGAGCTTTCAATAGTGTTCCATCAGCTGTAATATTCCAAAAATCTGGATTGCAAGCTATTTAAGAAAATAGATGTAACACTTTTAAAGTGCAATTTGCTCAGTAAAATTGGTATAAAATGACTGCTCAATTTTTCCAGAATGGAAGCCAACACCCAGAGAGAAATAACGGCTCTGAAACTCTGTGAAGGACACCCCAATGTAGTGAAGTTGCATGAAGTTTATCACGATCAGGTATTTTAAAGAAACTATAATCAGTACACATCCAAAGTCTAGCTTTTTCCAGCTTTATTTGTTAGCCTACATAAACATAATTTGTCTCCCTACAAACTTGACTACTTACATGGCAGTATTGCATTTTTGTAAATAAATAAATATGGGCTGACATAGAGAAAACACCAACATTCTTCAATCTCAATGAGATCAATAGCAACAATGTCATCTGAGATGCAATTTGGCGCTTCTTATTAGACTTCTGACATGCTACAAGCAACAATTTTATTTATTTGAGCTCTGAGAACCTACCACACCTAGCTCTCCAATGAATGTTGGGCCGTAATGTAAATGTCTAATTTTCTGTATTTTTTTTGTTTTAGCTTCACACATTTCTAGTGATGGAATTGCTGAAGGGAGGAGAATTGCTTGAACGTATTCAGAAGAAGAAACACTTCAGTGAGACAGAAGCCAGTCATATTATGCGCAGACTTGTTTCAGCTGTGAGCCATATGCATGATGTAGGAGTAGTCCACAGAGATCTGAAACCTGAGGTATGGTGACTTGCTTATATATGTTACTGCATTAAGTTCTTAAGCATCTGTAATATTTAATTTCTGTATTTCTATATTTTACAAAGCAACACCATTTTTTCTTAGCAAATTCTGTTATAGTTTTCTGTTTATAGGTAAAAGTAACTGTCATGAAACACTTTGAATCATGTAAACAATTTACACTGACTTGTTTAAAAACACTTCTTTGTCTGATTAGGGACAATTTTTGCCAGCAGTAAGTATATACTTACTATATGAAACAGCTCACACGCAGAGCTGGTTTGCTTGGGTATTTCACCTGTACATTTCCATCTTTTATTTAATCTTAATTTCCTTGGTAGGGGTTCTTTTGGAGGTAGTTGCAACACCCTTGTAATGTCTTACCTCCCAGTTAAACACAAAATGAACCACAAACTAATGCAGACTGTTAATAAAGATGCGTGATTTGATTTCAGTGAGTTCAATATTTCCTCAAGAGAAAATATTATGTTATTTAATATATATTTTTCACTAATTACTTATTCTGAGCCTTGATGGCATTTTTATTGTGCAGCAACATCTTGCTCTCCAAAGAATTCACTTTAGTGTATTATGGTTGACCACTGTCTTTGATCTGCTTCCTAGAGCCAATATTGACTCTTTTTGGTGTTTGTCAACCATGGGTTTGGATAGGTGTCAGTTTTCTTTAGCTTGGGAATAGTATAAATTCATGTTAGTTCATCCAGTAAGGGCACTGTTTTATTGATGATTACAGTCATACCTCAGCAGACTGCTACACCGTATCAATCTGGAGTTTAAAATGCTCTACTGTTCCTACTGATGTTTCACCCTTTTGTAACATAACTTCTGTTATGTTACAAACCTACCTCTTCAGTAGCAATTCAAATTCAATAGGTAAAATGTTTTGCCAGATGCTGGTATTGAAGTGTTTCTGAAAATCAATCCAAAACCTAAGCTTTTTGAAAGCATCTTTGTACTGAAGTCTGCGTACTACAAAAGCAATGCAATAAAAGAGGGATTATTGTGAAATTGTAGTGTGTCAGTTGAAAAGACGACTCTTACAGAAAGTTTCTTTGCTCACACCATCAAGGGAACAAAACAGCTTTTGAAGCAAGTCATTGTTAAAAGGACAAAAAGTAGAAATCCTTTCTCTTTCCCTTTTCTCTCCTTTTACTTTTTATATCATCTTGAATATATCATCTTGAATATAAAGGCCAGATTTAGTAAAATTCAGCACAATTTAGTAATTCAGCACTTCAGCTGAATGGTTAGTTAGGCAGTCTTTAATTCTACAGCCTGTTCAGGAACAGAAGTTCCGAAAGTCCAAGTAATGAAGGGTTAGCAAGCAATTTGCAGAATGCATTGCCTTCATAAAGCTGGACTGAACCATCCTGTCTCCTTCCTGCTTGTGGTTTTGAAAGTTACTATTTTAGGTTCACTCACGGACCTAGGATGGGATATGCAGGCTTCCCAATATAGATGTGGTTAGTGTACCTTGCTGTAAAAAGATATGTAGGAGATCTTGTTGCTCTTCTAGCAGTTCCAGTCTGAGTTGTTTGATGTTCAGCTTTTTCATCTGATGTGATGCTAATAAGTCTCTTTTAAAGAATATGGATAGTTACATGTTAGTGATGGTGAGATTTTGTTGTTATTTTTAATAACATGGCCTGGAAAGCTCTTCTGTTTAAGCAATAGTAATGAGACCAAATATATTGCTCTGCAAAATAGAGGAAAAATATTGGATAGAAAAAAATGAATGAATTCACTGAAATTCGGAATTCACATACTGTATATGACCGTGTCTGTGAAGTGACCATACAGATGTTTATCTGTGATTTGGGCTGTAAATACATTACAAAAAATATACCAAGTCAGAGCTAACATTGTTTTTATATATTTCTTTAAAATATATGTGGAGATGCATATATATTTGAACTGGGAAAGCCATCAGTTTGGCCAAAATCCAGGCAGACATTTCTGCAGGAGAGACGAGAGGAGGAAGTGGGGTGAAAATGAACAGGAAACTTGTGCATTGGCCAGCCTGCAGCTTCAGAGAAATGAAAGACTGCTAAGGCACGTGGTTGTTACTTCCAAGAATGATGCCATGTAAATGAAATAAACTGCAATTCTGCCATTACAAATCTTTCTGAGCATTCTGTTTGTGGGTTTTTGTATTCCTAGAATGTGCACATCTACTTTAAAAGTAATTCTGTGTTATGTTTTGGGGATGTTGTCTAATGGGGGAGGTGTTCATGGCTGTCAGGGAAGCGCCTGTCAGGGAAGGTTTTGTCCAGAACGTGGTCTAACACTGACAATTGCTGCAATTGTATACGCTGCTCTTGGCTGCCAGACTGCGAGGTGAACAGTTACCTAGTTAAGTGGACGTCTTCTTCAAGTAGTGGCCTGTTGTTAACAAAGAGCAGATGGGTGTTTGCTGGTGAAAGACCTCTTGCATGCGGCAGGGAGAAATGTTCTTCGTGCCCGTTGTCTGGCAAGTACTTCTTGTTACGCAGCATCTCTCAGGCAGGGCTTGGGGCTCGGTGCTGGCCTCCCAGGCAAGGTCTGGTACAGCCCGGCATAGCATGAACATCTGTACAGGGGACTCTCTGGCACTTCTGGCACCTGAAGGAGAAGTCCTGCCAGGACTGCTGTTAGTCTTCACAATATGGGCAAGAAAAGAAATATTTTGGTCTGCTTGAGAACATGGAATACTTATGCTATCATGTCCTGTATCTGTTGGTTTCCCATCAGCCGATAAAGAAATAAACAGAACTGACTGTAAATGATACCTGAAGAGACTAAACATTTGAACCTTTTAGAAGAGGAAAACTGCCTATCAAGAGCTTGCAAACTAGTGTTTTGGATTATTGTGCTCTCATGGCAATGTGGCTTCAGTGTGTTACCACTTGAGGACCAAAGGCCATTCAGTCGCAAGGCATGACATGCAACAAGAATTCCACGCTCAAGAGTGCTGTCATTCCTAATATGCCTATAAGGAAGTGAAAGCTAAGAAAACTAACTTTTATCAGAGGAGCAAGGCAGTTCTCCATCCCAGACTTTTATATTCAATACTTTAATGGTGAATTATGTTGTCTTTTTTTGTCAATGCTTCCCATGTTATTTTCCCCACTGTTCTGTACTGAATATTGGTTTTCATTAATAATCACAGACAGACTTGTCCTGACTTGTGTAATGTACTTGTTGTATATCTGTATTAGTTTTTTTACATCGTGGAGTACTGTTAGTTCTGCTTTTTGTGCCCCCCCCCCGCCTGTATTTCCCATTTCCCCTTTACTCTCTAGAAAACAAAGTTTTCTGTACTAACAAATGCAGGAAAAAATCATAACTATTAAGTATTCTAATCAACTTTCTAACCAATGCTGGTATTGATTTTTGTGTTTGCTTTTCAGAATTTATTGTTTACAGATGAAACTGATAATTCAGAAATAAAAATAATTGATTTTGGCTTTGCTCGTTTAAAACCACCTGATAATCAACCCCTTAAGACTCCGTGTTTTACTCTTCATTATGCTGCCCCAGAACTCTTGAATCACAATGGTTATGATGAATCCTGTGACCTTTGGAGTTTGGGGGTCATTTTGGTGAGTGATTTATTATTATTATTATTATTTATTATTATTTATTATTATCTTACTCTATATATTTACTTTTTGTTAAAATGGAAAGGACTTGACACAATTTTAAACTTCAATTGGCTAGGTGTTGATCCTGAGTGAGGTAAAGATGCCAGTGCACAAAGCTTTGGTGTCTCCAAAGACAGATGTTTTCCAGGATGGAGGTTTTTTCCTAAGCAATGGATTAAATTAAACATTTCTAGGAATGGAAAAAATATTTGAAACAGTCTGGTTCTTGAAAAGAAATTTCCTTGTTAGGAGATTTTATAGGTATCTGTATAATCTTCAGTTCAAAGAAGGAATCAGCCTGCAGCCTGCATTCTGATTTACAGAAAATTAATTTTAATAGATGTAAATTAGATAAATATATCCTTGTATTTTGATACTAGTTTCCTGAAACATGTTTTTTTTCTAACAAGGACTCTAGATAGTCTTGCATATTTTAAGTTACCTATATCTATCTATCTATTTATCTATCTATAGTCTTGAAGTTGTTTGTGCTAGTAAAAGTTCTATTCTATACTGCTGGTGATGCTGTACAAACAACAGTAACTGAGTATTCAATAAAACTATAGTAGGGTTGTCAATAAATATACAATACTGGCTAATATTACTTTTGTTCTCCTGACAGTATACAATGCTATCAGGACAGGTACCATTTCAGTCTCAAGACAAAAGTTTAACATGCACCAGTGCATTGGAAATTATGAAGAAAATAAAAAAGGGAGAATTTTCCTTTGAAGGAGAAGCTTGGAAAAATGTTTCTCAAGAGGCCAAAGAGTTAATTCAAGGTATCTGTTCACAAATACTTTGTGGCTTATGTTCTTAGTTCCAAAGATGAAATTTCAAGAGCTATACAATATCTAAATACTGTGGTCAGCATGAGTGCCTACCCTGACAGAGTAGTATCCACAGCTCGAGTTATGTACCAAGCCCCCAGTGCAAGGTGTGGACAAAGCTGGGCACACCAGAATGGCATTCAGAATTGCCTGTGCACCTAGCAGAGAGTCTTCTGCTGTAGTGAGGTGTTGGTAGAGGATTAGCATTTGCATTTTTGGGGTCAGAAGAAACTGACGAGCTTTTCAAAACTGGAGCAAAGTCACTGTTTTAAAATGTATTTTAAAGCAGAGTTTTCCTTTTATGTTATTTTTGCTATTAGAAGAAAACTTACCAGGTTGATGACAGGTACAAGTTTTAAATACTGAGCTTTTGTGGGGAGGGGGAGAGAAGCATTACTACCATCTTTTCCTCGGGCTATGTTTTTTGAATGAGTGTACCAAGGCTACTGTATTTCTGCGCTGTTTAATTCATATTTGCCATACTCTGTGTTTTCCCTAGGCATTTTGAGCGCCTAATTAAGCTTAGGCATGAGTTGGACCAATCTTAATTCTACCAAGGTAGAGTCTAAGTATGTGTAGGAGTAGGCTTGTAAGGATTTTCTCTGGCAAAAATGTAGGCATCTCCAGGCTTTAGACTTTAGTGGATCAGGCAGTGATTCTGAGGATTACTCTCTTGAACTTCATCCTAGATATGTTTTAAGTGTATAAATCCTTTTGTAGTTCTGTGCTCATATGAAGAGACATGAGTTATCAAACAGTTAAATAGCAATTTCTTGCATTTAATGAGTCTTCTGGAGAGGATTTTTAAGAGCATCTACTGCAATGATAGTTTAACACTGTGTGAGCCTTATCTGGGATAAATATTGGTATATTTAGGGTAAATATTGGGATGACTTGGTTACCAAAACAATGCACAGGGTTGTCTTAGAGATTATTGTTCAATCTATTAAAAGATGATAGGTAATAGCTCGCAAATTAAGAGTATGTAATATATTTCTACTAGGACTTCTGACAGTGGATCCAAACAAAAGAATTAAAATGTCCGGCTTGAGATACAATGAATGGCTCCAGGATGGCAGCCAGCTGTCCTCCAACCCTTTAATGACTCCTGATAACTTAGGCTCTTCAGGAGCTGCAGTGCATACATATGTCAAAGCCACTTTTCACGTAAGTTCTAAGAAATCTTATGTCATACACTAAATTTTATTAATGTGTTTAATCTAGATTTTTGTGAGTTTTTATTAATTAAAAGTTGTGTTTGAGTTCTGTGATTGCTTGTAGCTGCAATTTTTTCTATGCACATAACGTTTATGAGAGTACAGTGAAAAGGAATGATGAGCTGAATTTCTTGAAAATGTATACTAATGAGGTTTTGAGGACAGAGAGAGCTGTTCATGAAATAGCTATTATAAATATGCTATTTTAGAGAAATATATTAAAAGGTCTTTAAGGTTTTGTTTTAAAAAAACAAACTTCTGTTTAACTTAAATTACTTTGAATTTCTTTGTCCTTCTTGTGGTTACAAAATCAAGGTAAAACTTCTGGAATATATCTATTTCATATTTTTAACATCATGGATACCTTTTCAGTGGATGTGGTTGTCTGCCAACATATATTTACTAAAAAAGTTTGTTGTAACTGTATTATACAAATGTAATATTGATTCTCATAGTACCTTCTACCAAGTATAAACTGAAATCAAACAGGTTTATGCTGAAATACTTGTAAGGGTTTACTACCAAGAAGAGAAAAAGAAAGCAATAGTTACTTGCAGAGGTCACGATAATGCAAAATGATTTGAGTTGAAAGAAAAACTATAATTTAACTAAGTGTAGTTTCTGGAAACGTAATCTTGAACATTTTAAGGCTTAATAAATATATTTCTAAATTAAACAGAGTGGAAGATGCCAATTAATAGTGTTAGGTATTATTCAAATACAGATAATGACAAACTGGCTCTTAAATACACCTAAAGACCAGTAAAATCATTGCTGTAGTTGCAATAAGAACTAACAGAAATCTGTCAAGAAATCATAGTATGTCTTACCATAGAACATTCAAAATAAGCCTAGAGCCATAAAGTGTCTTAAACTCTCTTAAAAAACAAAAAAACAAAACCCACTTAGAACTACCTTTTATTTTTAAACAGGCCTTTAACAAGTACAAAAGGGAAGGATTTTGTCTCCAGAATGTTGACAAGGCACCTCTTGCAAAGAGGAGGAAAATGAAAAAAACAAGTACAAGCACAGAGACACGTAGCAGCTCCAGTGAAAGTTCACATTCTTCTTCCTCTCATTCTCATGGTAAAACTACACCTACAAAGACACTGCAGCCAACAAACCCTACAGACAGCAATAACCCAGAAACCATCTTCCAGTTCTCTGACTGAAAAGCAGAGAATATCCTGTCTTGAAGACTTAAGTGTTTATAAACTTGGTAGTAGCTATAGCGTCCTCTCCCACCCTTCCTCCCTGTGGCTTACAGGCTACAGGAATATGTCTGTTGCTTTAAAAATGTATTTCAATCATACTTTTTAGCTTTGTATTTCAATACATTTGTTTTTAGCATTGTTTGGTATCACTGGATATGGTATAATACTATTATACAACCAGCATTGTACTCTCTTAGGGCTAGATTACTAGTGTGCAGTCAAGCTCAAAGTAAGGAGCTTTGCTGTTCATGGTACAGCTTAGCGGAAGATTGTTTCTCGGTGTCAAAATCTTCCTCACAGTTTCTTCCCCCTGTTCAAAGAAAGGAATGCTCTGTAAAAGGTATAAATTTCTTGGATTTTGTGCTTTTGCCCGGCTGTCAGAAGAATGTCATAGAATTTGATTCTTCCTTCATATAAGGAATCATTGGTACAGTGCACCAAATCAATATAGTTCTTTAAGAACTTTTAAATTTGTGATTACGTTCTATCCCATTTATTTGAAATCTAAGAACAAAATGAAGCATTATGGAACTCCTCTTGTATTGTTATTTTTAAAAGTTACTCCATATATCTTGTTTTAAACAACTGGGAATATAAGTCTTAGATATTTCTTTTTATTTATTTTTTTAAACATCTAGGGTAATAGATGTCTAATAAGGTGAGGCGACTAGTACTGTGATACAATATTTTTATTTCTACTTTGTGAAGTTATTGACTTTTAAAATGTTTTACAGATTCTAAAATGTAATGATATAACAGAGAAAGTGAAATTTCATGTTGAGTGCTTTGGAAAATGGTCACATGTTAAAATATCTATTTCAAGAGTTAACTATAATTTATATTTTCTTTTTATATTTACACAATTTTAAAATACTGAGTTTTTTTAAAAATGCAAAAACTCCAGTTTCAATATTTGTTATTGTAGGGTCCATATGAAATGTATACCAAGTTATTTGAATTTTGCATTGTGCAAATACGACAGTTGATTTAATAGTTACTGTAAAGTATTAGAATATATTTTTTCGGTTTTGCACTTTATAACATCAAAATGAGATGTTTTATAATAAAGTGCACACAGATCTTTATTCCTACAAGGTGCTGAGCACTGCTTTGCTGGGTTGAATCACCTGAAGTCCACCGTGTTGGTGGTTGTGGTCATTGTGAAGAACTCTGTACTTTGCAGGAGTGAATCCCTGTATATTATCCAGTGTTTCATTCCTTACTTTAAGTTGTAAAGCTCTTTCTGTCTTGCTTTTACATTGTATGTAACAAATACTAGAGCTGGGCACCTTGTGTAGTGTAGTTATTAACAACTCATGCACTGGGAATACTAAAGGGAAATTATATTGAACACTGTGCTTCACAACTTGTTCACTGTGGTGTTCTACAGTGACGTATTTCCTACTGTGATAGTATAGTATGTACATAACTGTTTGGAATCATAAATGTGACAGAAACATTATCAGCGATAAAACTGATAAAAATTAAATTGATCAGCATATTTTATAAGTTTATGGAGAGCACTTTTATTGCTCATATTCTCAATGACTAGGGATAATTTAAGTGCTAAAGAAGACTCCAGTTTTGCAAATACTTACGCATGTGAGTCTTTCCACTGAAATCAGAGAGACTCATTGTGAAAAGTTAGGCATATGCATAAATTTGTGTGATGGAAGATGAATTGAACAGGATATTTTGTTAATAGCTTACTGTATCTTAAAGTAAACTTAATCCAAACCCTATGCAAAAAAGGTTATAGGAATTGTTTATATTAGTGGCTTTATTTATAGAGTTACATCAGATATCAGTATTGATAAATACAACACATCCATGTTTACAGGGATTGTGTGTATCAAAATAAGGCTTTGAAGCCGAACATGTTTGTTCTATGTTTCTTTAATATTAATAATGACGTTCTGAGGTTTGGGAATTGCTCATGTGAATAACTTTACTACTTTCTTGATGTGAATGTCAACAGTAATTGCAGCATTAATTTCAGGTTGATGTGAATATTGAGATTTGCACTGTTTATGTAGAAGTAGTATATTTAAAGATCAGTATATGTGCTAATAACACAACCAGTTTTAAGTGGCCGGTGTTAAAATATTGAAAAATAATTGTCAATGTAATATATGCTGGTTTGCTTTCTGAATGCTTTCTTTGGAAGTAATCTCAATAGTGAACATGGCTCATTTGTAAAGAACTACCTTCCCTGTCCCCAATAAACTTGCTGTAAATACAGAAAATATCCACAATTAATACTTGTTATGCAGACAGTTCAAGCGGATTGGGAGGGCAGGTTGTCTGTAAAGGTCAGTAGCTTGCACTTTGAGGAGTTCTTGCCTTGGAATTTGTTCTCTTCAAAGTGGATACAGCGAAAAAACTGTTTTGGGGTCTGATTTCATTTAAGTGTAAGAAGGTTTTGAGTACTAAATGAATTTGGAATATTGTGACCCAGCTCAAATAAATTTTTAAAGTTAGAAACATAATACAGTTGTTTCCCTCTTGGGAAATTTAAACTGATGCCTTTTTATATCTTTATAGAAATTCAATAAAAATGAATAAAATTAAAATAAAAAGGAATGCTCACACAAGCTACTAAATGCTACAGATAATAGCTGTATTGTCAGTTTTTTTCCACAGTTTCTCACAGTTTTTGTGAGAGACTGTAATGAGTTTAAAATTGTTAGAAATCCCATTAATGAGTATACATCACTTATATGAAAGACAACTTTTATACAAGAATATTTCTGGGTTTTTTGGTGCTCTAACAGTAGTTATTAAAGAAAAATTTAAAAACAGGATAATTTTTTTGGCATGGGTAAGTACATTTAGGTGTTGACTTGTGTTTGCTTTGAAGCAATTGGAATGGCTGAAATGAGTATCACCTCTAGCATTCTACTGCGTCCAGATAACAGAGCTCTTAAGGATGTCTGTTTGAGTCCGAGCTGCCTGAATTTATAGATTAGCAGCTTTACATAAACAACTGCTGATCTTCATTTATATTAATGAACTGGATTGCAAACTACACAGCTTAAGAGCAGTTCACTTCTTTTTTGCATGTCCCTTGCAACAGGCTCATTACTCTTGACAGAAAAATGTGCTGTTTCTGCTAAATCTGCCCATCCTGGTGCTCTAGATCATATATAATAAGAGACCATGGACTTTATTTTTCATAGTCGTATCACTATTCCAAATCTGAAATGTACAAACCAATCCTCATTAGTACTATCAAGTACTAAGTTACTTTACGTTGGTCTGATAAAGAGACATTAGGCTATAAATCATGCTTATACTCAGAGTAAGTTTTCTTCACAGTGCTGCTATGAGTCAAGCATCTTTAATGTCCAGTAATGGTATCTTTCTACTATCGTCAGAAATGCAATGCAGTCAGCAGTATTGTAGGCAGTTTTGTTTGCAAAATCAAATTTCTTATCAGTACAGACTGAAATAACTATGGACGGTTTTTATATTAATCTAATCTTAAAAGTACTAAATATTCTGTAGGTAATTCTTTGTAATATTCTTAGAAATACAAATTTTAATAATTAAGAGGAAATTATGGAAAAGGATTTAGTCGAGTACCAAGGAAGTAACATGACTTACTGTTCCTCTGACTTAGTGAAATTTCTACCCTTTATATAAGGAAAAGCAGCTAAAATACTGTTTTTTCATAGAAGGGTCAACATATTTGGCATAAACATATTGTTTACTACCATAAAAAACTTTATTAAAATACTTCATTAAACATTTTTTGGGCTCACGTAAAAATACAGTATTATATCAGAACTGATTGAGACTTGCAAGTTGGCACTGCTGATGCACATATTTTCTTTGTCCTTTTCTGTGGCTGCTTTTCTGAACAAAATAATACCAGCAGAGACACGTTCCCTAGTGCTCATCCAGGAACAAAATACTTTCTTGGCAGAAAACATTCACAGAGTGATCATGTATGTTGTATTAGTTTTGGTGAAGTGTTGTAGAGCTGTCTTATTTTTAATGTTATGTGCATGTATGTAGCTACATGCTGTATTACACGTCTTGTCCTCAATTTAAAATGATCTGCATTGTTTTAAGAGAACCTGTACTTGAGCATGAGTTCTCAACCCACACAAATTCAGAGGCCCAGGCAAGGGGACTGCAGAAAAGAAAGGGCGTTGTGGGAGATCAGCAGTGAGGGGCTTCTGGGAAGAGGTGTTGTGCAGTAAATGCTCAGTATTTTACTTCACTATTTCCATGTGCATGCAATATTCACTGATACTGAATTGCAGGCTTCCTTACCAGTCACCCATGCTACCTATGTTTTGTAATTCTGCAGGTCTGTGTGTGTACCTGAATGTGTGCGTACACATGTATGTGTATCTATATATGGTGCTTTTGTCTCTTCAGTTGGAATTTTTTCTTATTCCTTAGGTATCGGTCTGGGCATTTTTACCAGGTTGATAGTCTTTCTGTTTTCGTAATATTCTTTCTTCCCATATACAACAGCCTCTCTCAGCACTGTTTTTTACATTGAATAACAATTGTATTTCCTTCCTTCAGTTGAGATATTTGACTGAATACTCTGGATTGAGAGGGCAGGAAATAGTGTGGCTGCTTGTGCTCTGTAGAGATCAAAGCCCTTGAGCTTTGTTGACCTTTTGAGAAACACTTTTCAATTTGCTCCTTAGAGTCCAGTCCCTGTGGGTCAGTAGAAAATAACAACTGCACAGCTGTTGGCTAGCTTTCTCCTGCCATCTCTCATTTTTACAAATCACTTGTTCTGCACTCCCAACCTGTTTTCTACATGGGTGTTTAATACAATATTCAGGAGTCGGAGGATGATTCCTGCAGTTAACGCCAGTGAATAAGTGGTGCTCAACTGCATTGACCGGCTTGAGCAGTCCTGCTTATTGTGTCCAGAAAGGAGCAAGAGCAGAGAATGCAAGACAGCTGAAATAATGGCAATTTGAAGAAAATAAAGCTAATATTAGCTTCGGAATATGTAGTGGATGAAATAGCTAGGGCGAAGCTCTGAAAACTAAAAGCTAAATATTAAAATGAAAGATAACACCCGTGGCTATACCTTCTGTGGGACTCATAGATTACTTCTAGTTTCTAAGTAAACTCTTCCTCTTCTTCTGCTCTCTCTAGAATTTTATGTCTCATTAATGGGACTTTGCTAGTATACTAAATTCCCACATAAAATGTCTATTTTAGAGCCCCAACTACATTTGCATAATCTTTTTAAGGGAATTTTCTCAGCTGGAGTGTGCAGGAATACCAAATCTGATATTTCATGTAGAAAACTTTTGGAAGTATATGACAAAAAATGGGAAGGCTTGTTTTTATATAATATATTTTGAAAATTGAACTTGACAGTTTCTACCATTTCATTTTGAGTTAAAGTTCATTGTTTACTGTTTCAAATAGGTTTTTTGTATATATATATATATATATATATATATAAAAAAAAAAAAAACCTATAACTAAGAAGAGATTCCATTGTCACAAGGAAAACAGTTTTAAACACCAGCGCGTTGCCTAGTTAAGCCACAAATCAGACATAATATTATTTAATCTTGATTTATTTAAACTTAAGTTTAATGTAAACTTTAAGGACATACATTCAAAAGTTGCTTGAAACTTCCATCAGTTAATATTGCTTAAAACTGTTTCCTTTCTAGATGTTAAACCAGATACCTTTTTAATTGAAATGAAATATTGAACTGAAACAACTTACTTATCACATTTCATGCACCAAAATAACTTTTTTCAGAATAGGCATATTTCTCTGAATCTTTTATTGTAGCAAAAATCATTTTCTCTTGAAAAATGTTCACACTAATTTGAGTCAAGCCTATATAAAATAATTCTAAGGGGAAAAGCACTGTTGTTTGTTCAAATCACCGTGGTGCCTGTTTCTTTGCTATTAAGCTATTGTATCAGTTGGGTTTTAGACCCTGATGCTCTCTACAAACCATATTGGAAAAAAACCAAAACAGTTCTTCATTTGAAAAGGTGCTTATGAAATCTGTTCTTGTGTTATAGCCTGGATTCTTCTTTCAGTTGAGCTGGAACCCATTTGTTTTGAAGGCGTTCAGGTTCTGTGCAATGGAAGGGGAAACTTCCAACTGCCTGGGAAACAATTGTAAGCATTTCAGTAGATGAGGTGGTTTGGGCTGGTCCAACAGCTTAGTGTCACCTCCAGGGGCATTCTTGCTCCTTCTTGGCCACATGCTCTACCCTTTTCTTGCTTCTGGTGCTTATCTCTCAGCCAGCCAACAGGAGGAAAAAAATATATGCATTTGTTAATTTAGTTGAGGAATTTTCTTGAAAATATGAACACTGAGAATAAAAGGGATTAATTGATTTCAAAGTTAATCCAAAGTAATAGTAGCAATGAAATATTGCAAAATTGAATATACTATAGTTATCTTTTTAAAGATGAGTGTTAAATTTAGAAGCATTTTATTTAGACTGATTTTTGAAAACTATGTTATTAAGAGGTATATAAAGGAATCCATACTATTCACATTTAAAATGACTTTTTAAAATTAGCAACCAATCTGGCTGTATTCACAAAGTTCATGCAGAGGCCTGCTAACTTCTTTTGAAATGCAAACAATAAAGCAGAGAAAAACTAAGGAGTTGTTCAAAAACTCATCACATGAAACTGCAAACTAATTGCAAACTTGCAACATTTTTCATAATACAAAGGTAATTTTACTTCTGTAAGCAAATCATGGATGTTTAAAATTTACCAAGCTTCAGAAAAAATACTTAAATTTGAGCGTCTTAAAATTGGCATCTCATTTATGTTCATCCTTTTTTTTTTTTTTTTTGATACATAATTAGTTCTCTTAGTGTGACTGAATGTTTAATTTGGTAAGGAAGAGAATCTGAGGATATAGGCTTGAGGCCCTGTGAAAACCAGAAGAAATCTACTGGGAAAGGTAATCATTTTGTAGCTAGTTTAGTTTAAAAATATATATATATATATGTATATATATATATATAAATAAAACTGATATAATGACATCTACGCTAGTCCAGTTTGTATCAGTTATGGGTGTGACTTTGTATGTGACACATTCAGCTATACTAAAAAAAACTTTCAAATGTAAACTAGACTTTGCCATTACAGCAAAGTGAGAAGAAGGAACAAAACAGTTATATTTAAAGACTATATGATGCAACAGAGTTTTTCTCAATGTTATGCTGACAGAGGGGACTAGGAGATAGAAGAACCATTATATTGTCTGAAAGAATTTACCCTTTCTAATAACAATATTCTTTTGCTCTTTAAAATCGATATAATAGTGGGAAAGTGAAGCTAAATTAATATACAGAAGGACTAAGTGCTCATCTCATACAAAGCTTTTCTCAGATGTCTGGCTAATATGAGTTCTTATCCTTTGAATATCTAGCTCAGCTGTACAAAATAGTTGCTCTGTTGAAGCTATGCGTACTCAATTGGACAGGCTCACACATACTGATATGTTACACAGTGGCTGTACCAGTTAGAACTTAAAGTGCTATATCCCTGCAGGTGTTAAGTTCAAGTATTAATACTGTTACATTTCATATGTATCACCATGTCAGTCCGTTGGAATTGAGCCCTGGCAAGTCACTTAGTTCAATTTTAAAGCTGTCAGATTAAAAGGAAAATTTGAGGTCTGTTTTCAAGCTAACACCAAAGTGAGAACAGGCCTTTAATCTTAAACTACATGTGTATTATAAAAATGAACAAAACCTTGTCATTGGCTTTCAATGTTGATAGTCTTACTGAGATGCTACTGCAGCAAATTTTGACATTAATGAATATCTTTATTGTACTGATCTTTCACCTGTAAAGAAAGAAACCTCCAAGATTCTTTTATTTCTCAGAGTAAAATTATTTTGCTTGAGTCCCAGTAGAAGAGATCATCTGTAATTTCTACCTTTTACCTGTGAAGCTATAGAGGCACGAAATAAATCAGTGAGAAATCTGAATTTTGACAGCTGGTTATAAAGGAGCATGCTGTTTTAATTCGCAGTAGGTGGAACAGGGTGCTATGTGTTGTTTCAGTGTGGGCAGGGAGGGGGAAGAACAAAAGAAATGGGAAGAAATGGGATCTGGTCCTACTGAGTTCTTTGCCTCGCCATGATTTACCGGACAGTCTGGCTGCACAGCATAGAGGATCATTTGAAGGGTACCCCAAAGTCTCCAAATATAACTTAAGATCATTAAGAAAAAAATAGATTCACCTATCAGCTTCTGTCTTGGACAAAAATGTTGCCATTTTCAAACTGTAAAGGTGACAATTTGTATGTTTCCAATGTTGATTTCCTTAACTCATTGTATTCATAAATGTCAAAATTTGTTGGCTTAGCTGCCAGCCATCAACAGATTGGTGATGATTTCTTTCTGACAAGTGTGCCCATATCTAAAATCCTTTAATCACATCAACAAACAGCACAAAACCTTGTGGCAGAGGTTTAACAAAAGGCAAGATGAATAATTGTTATGATTCATTTTACCCAATATAAGAATATTTGGACAATGATTGAGGATAGGATTTGGATTTTGGATGTGGAAGAGTCAGAACTAGAAGAGAGGAACATTCTGTGGATGTGGTGATGGAAGAAATTCAAGAAAGCTGTTTTCTGGAGTTGCTCAGAACTCATCACAGATTTGCAGAGCCGGATGCCAACAATCCTGTCTTCTCCAGAGCTGTGGAAGTCGAACATGCTGATCTGGAAGATGGCAAGCCCACTCCATTGTTAACCAGTCCTGTCAGAGCCACCCACCAGTTTAGGAAAATTTATTGGAGCTTCTGTCTTAGAGATACTCCCCCTTATTTGTAAGCCTTCCTAATCACCAGGGAATGGACAGCAGCTTTTGGCAGATGATGATCTCTAGCTGCATTGAAATGGTAACTGTAGTGAGGTTTCTGATCTTTAGTCATGCTGTTTTCTTCTCTGGGCCATGGTGTCCAGAAAGAGGAAGAGACTTTTACTGTTGTCCAAAAATGTGTGGTTAGCTGCTGTGATGGCTTCAAAGTCACTGCAAATCAATCTAGACAAACGCATCGTTCTGTCATTATCAACAGTTCAACCTTGGTTTCCCTTGGGGGAGATTCTTGCCAGAACTGCCCGCAGTGTAGAGCAGCAGCATGGGTATTCCCCTTTGATACTCAGCGATCTGCTTATCCATGGTTCTTCTGACTCCTGAAGCCTTATGCTAGGAACTCTCATCACAGAGAACACCTTAAAGATGAGCTGAGTATCTGAATGTTAGGTAGAGATGGTACTTGGTATCAGGATGAGGGCAGTGTTGTAGGTGATAACCAGGACCTTTACTGCCTGTTATGTTCTGCACACCTTCAATGGCAGTAGGGAGAAGTATCTGAACAAGTTTCTAAGACAGACTGATACAGTGTTTGGAGCAGTCAGAGCTTTTACAGATCTCCAGCACTGCCAGGAGCTCATTTTTTAAGAACAATCATGAATATGCCTACGTGCTTATGTCCTGTGGTGTCATGCTATCAGTATACCTTAAAAATGCATTTTTTAATATTTGAGTTAAATGCATTTTAACATTTGGGTTAAGCATGTTATACAGACTGTTTTCTTTAATTTTTCACTCCCCATATTATATTCTTGGTTCTATTCCTTCTGTGAGCTTTCTGTTGATCTTTTCCTCTCTTTTATTTCTCTATTTGTATTTATGTCTTTCTACTCATCCTGAAAGGTGATGCATGGATCTTTCTGCGCAAAAAGAACTGTAGAGACAAATGTACAATATGTAGAAGAAATAAAAATATGAAGGAAGCCAACAAAACAGAACCATCCCTTTATCATCAGAAGTGTAAAAATACATAGCTTAATGTACACTAGCTATTGAATGGGAATCTGTTATCAAACAGCTGTTAGATTTGCCAAATGGAATGTATAACTTCAGAACTATAGAAAAAAAATCTCTTATTTGAGAATGAGTGTAAACCAAAAAGTGCAAACTCAAATAACACCTTCAAATTCAGATCTCAACATTCTCTGAACAACAGGTGTCAAGTTTGGCTGGCTTATTTGCCTTTTAGTTTTTGAACTGGGATTGGGTCAGAAACATGCAGGAGAGACTTGCTTTGCTCTACACATGTGAAACTTTTGAAGCTCAAGAACCCATACCTGGAAGCAGCAGGAAGCACTGAGAGGTTGAAAGCTGGCAGTTATTCCCCAGAAACATTGCTCTTTGTCTTCGTTTTGAACTGGAGATGGAAATTCAAAGCCCCCAGAACGGACAGTTCATATCTGTCCATAATCAACTGTAGTCACAGCAACCTTGTTGCTTCCTACTTTAGCCTTTATGCTCCCAAACAGCTAATTAAAAAGCACATACATTGTTTGCTCTTCTAAATAGATGTTACAGGTTTTTAGGTGAGAACTTTATTTCCCTCTAAAGATAATGAAGAGCAGTTTCTTCCTGTTTTTTTAGATGGCTGCTTCCCTATTTGTACCTAGCTGCCCTGTAAGTTTGCCCCAGGATGCCTCAAGTATTGTTTTTCATTAGCTCATGAAATTATTTTTAATTACTGAAGAGAGATGGAGGCTTTTTCTTCCCCCCCCTTTTTTTTTTAATTTTTAAACTTCCAGTGAGTGGGAATTTTCTGTTTTTAAAAATGGTAGCACTTGCAATTGGCAAGCAATATTGATTCAAACAACTGTTTGAGGTCATCTTTTTATAATCATTAAATGAGATCAAACTAGTTATAAAGAACTGAACTAAAACTTTTATTATTATAGTATTACAGCGAAGACCTTGCTTATTGGTTATTCAAAGGCTGTGGTGCTTGCTTTCCTCTTTATAGCTGTCAGTAACAGACAAGCCGAGCTATCTGGCCATCTGCTAACCAGTTACGGTTGGGTTTTGGACATACTGTCAGAGCTTGGTGATGGTTTATAAGCTTATAGTTCCATAATCCCAGTTTTCATTCAATTCCACTTTAAAATACGTACAAGACAGTTGTGAGAAATAATAATATATACTTTTCTGCTATCAACATAGAATCACAGATAAATGTTGGTGTTATAAAACGTGATTTCATTTCTTTGCATTCTTTGTAATGTAAAAGTCTAGAAATACAAAATTTTTATAATAGCAGAAATAACTGGACCATATTTTAAAGTTCTCCTGTGATATTTTTAAGTTAAATATGATAATAAAATACAACTTTTCATAAACATTATTGCACAATATTGTAGTAAATTCTAATTAAAATATGAAATCACTAATGATAAAAATGCATTTAAAGTAGCATGATGCAGCTCTAGCACAAAGATTTGGATGAAATGATCATCAGTAAGAATTTACATATTTGATGTCTTTGATAAAGCACGTTCTATTTGTGACATATGCAGACATCTAATAATGGTATTCACATACATACTGAAATGCTCAAAATAGGTGAGGACTGAAGCTTTTTTGGCTTTGTCAGAAGCCTTGCTTATTTAGTTGTTTGTTGTCTGTGCTTATCCCAATGACAGAAGTCAAGCAGCTGAGAGCCATCTTTTTAGTCTGCAGAAATCCTCCAACAATGTGCTGTTGTGTAATAGTCAGCTGACTTAGTCGTGCTTAAATATTTCACAATGCTGATGTATGTACTTTGATATGTATCTAAAATGACAGTGTGTCTTACACTAAGATACACTTGTAAGTAAAAGTCAGAGCCCACATATATTGTCTCTGTCTTTGTAAAACATAAAATAATAAACTCAAAACCATTTTAAAGTGATATTTTCTCTATGCTGGTTTGATCTTTTCATTATAGTAATATGAAGTAAATTCAGATTGAATGTACAAATAAAAGCAATTGTTGTAGTCTGACTTCCTGTGTAGAAGAGTTACCAAATTTAAAGCATTTACTCTTTTGAGCAAATAACTTGTGTTTGACCAATTCATGCTACCCAAAAAGCAGAGAGTCTTGTTTTGGAGACATCAAGAGGTGAAGCTGCCTCTTTGGTATTTGACCCAATAGTTAATTATCCTGATTGCTTTAAATAAGATCTATTTCTTGTGTAAATTTGATTGGCACAGGCTATTATTATTTTATTTTCTATGAATTTATTTGTAAAACATATTTTCTTTACCTGAAGCTTAATTTTCAAAACCTAAAACTAATATTTTGTTAGTTCTGCCAATTACTGTGGTCAGAGATAGACTCCTGATTGACCAGGTCTCTGAACTCATAATTGCTGTACAGAAATAGCAGCTAGCACTTCTGGTATGGGGTCCATGTTTTGTCAGCTCTTAGCGTTTCTACCCACTTGAAGAACAGGTCTCGGAATTTGCCCCAGCTGATCCTTGGAGGCCTCCTCCCCTCCCTGCAGAGACCAAGATTTTGGAACTTTGTAGTATAACCTTGTATTTAATTTTCCAGGATTTTCCCTTGGAGTCATGTTTGGCTAACCAGTCTGTACCCTACTGCTGTCTATAGGCACAACTTTAACATTCTCCAAGGATGTCTCTGATGTTCCACGAGCTATTCAGGAGAGACGTGATCAGACTGAGGATGGCAATCTTTTGTTTCTGGACTGTTGTATGCAGATTCTGGATCTACGGATTTTAAGACTTCTCTCGAATTACTAACATTACTGAAAAATCTAGTGCCAACACATAATTCTGGTTCCTCCCAAATGCAGAGCAAAAGTATTTGCTGACCACACCTTTCTTTGTATCACATTTTTATTACCTCTGGCTAGTAAAGGACTGAAGAGGTTACTAGGATTTTTTTCATTGTCTTTATCCTCAGCAGCTGCTAGAGTGATGGACTCCCTTAATTTCATTAGTTTTTCTTAGCCATTTGTTGTAGTACTCACAACATATACCAATTTCCATAAATACTTTAAACTGTAACCTGGAGTGTTATGAACTTTCAAAAATTATATGTAGTTTTCGACTCCCTCTGGTGGTCTAACTAACAGAGTTAATTGTCAAGTTAACTGTGCTAATACTGACAGTAACAAGGAAAATGTCTGAATGCAGTATGACATTGTAGATGCTTAAATTTTAATTGTTTGTTCCAGATGCATTTAGATAGTAATGGGAATAATGTGCAATATTGGCTCATTTGAAATTATTTTGAAGACTGGATGTATCACTGTATTTATCTAACATGTTCATATACATACAATGTAATATTACTTTTTCTTAAAAGCTGTACTATAGGCTTTATACAATTGTGAAAAATAATCATTTCCCTGATTGTAAAGGCATGAATTCTTTTTAAAGTATCAATTAAACTTCCAATTAGTAGAAAAGTACAGAATTAATTGAATCAATTTGAAAGGAATAAACTACAAAATCAAATGTCCATTGTGGAGAAAAAAAATGTGCTTCCTAGGTTTACCCAAAATGTTTTGTGCATTATTTTAACTTTCAAACAGCAGTAAGGGCTTTGTTGTTTACAAAATAATGTACATTCACAGATATAATTGTTTTAAGAAAACAAACTTTTCTAAGTATAAAACTTTAATGTTGAAATACTTTAATATGGCTTATCTCATTTTGTATGTATGACTGTATTCTTCACTATGAAACTCAGGGATAAGTTTTATAATAGTCATGTAGTCAAGTGTTGACTTTGTGGATACTGTTAATTCTCACTTTAGCTCCCCTTAAATTGGATTTTGATACTCTCAAAAGGAACTAAGTGTTGCTGAGAAATTATTTTCTCTAATAACTTTCATATGAGCTGTGCTTAGTTTCACTGAGATTATTGGCTTCAGTAGGAACTGAGAACTCTGCAGTTACCTAGTTTCACTAGCAGTATTATGCTCACTGGAAAAAAGACCTTGATCCCAGTAGAATTTTTCTTGTATAACCCATATGGGTTCTGTGCTTCACTGTAAAGAAGTTACTCCTCACATTAACACATTGTGGCCTGAAAACTTTTTGCACTTAATATTTGAGAAAATGGCAGATAGTACTAGGATTTGAATGTGTTACATTTAAAAACACAATATTTGAATTGCATCTCTGATCACTTGCAATAGAATATGTTTAACATCTTAATAGAGATTAAAATGTTGTTGATTTGGAATAAAAGGTAAGAAATTGGTAAAATAATAAGTGGTGTTGAGAAAATCTTCTCAATGTCGACTTTTTAATTTTGCTTCACAGTATGTGGAGATAAAATAAGGACCTACTTTCATGCTGTCTTCTATAGTGTTATATTTCCCTCAAAATCCTTTTCTTTCTGTGATATATGTTATAGCAACTCTGAAAAGTAAACCAGGACTTTGAGTAGCAGCTTCAAATAAACCCTATTGGAAGAAAAAACAGCAGTCAATTGTGCCAGACTAAAACTAGAGTAATAGGTAAACTTGCATATTAAACACTTTTTCTGTAACTAGTGAAACACATTGCATTATTCATTGATAGCCTTCGAGGCAAATTGGATTTTAAACTTTGATCAGTCACATCTCCTCTCAAGGTCCTCTGTATGAGGGAGCTGCCTTCAGCAAAGTTGTCATGAAAATATTTTTTGAAAAAAAAATTTTTTTTAATAAAAGGAATTTAGAACAAGGGTGCCACTTCAGCTGTGGATACTATTTGTATAAGACTCCAGAAACTAAATCTAGAGTAAAACCCAGTGATTGTTAGTTTGCTTGCAATTTTTTTTGCTCATGTGAGTTAGTAGCATTCTATTTGAATGTTATGCTTAAAAGTACAAAGTAGTATTGGAACTGAAAGCATAAATTAGTTGAAACATTGTCACAATACCTTCGTATGTCACAATACCCAGTTGATACCTGTCACAAAGTTGCTATAGCTGTGATAGTCTAAAGATACAAGCAAAACAAGGTCTGTAGGTACTGGATCTCTTATCGATCTTTTAGATTGAGAGACACAGCTGGGAAATAAATGGACAAGCTTATAGTCACACAAGGCCTTGGTCTCTTCCTGATCAGTTAATGATTCAATGGCAATTGTTGATTTCCTGTCTTTAAAAAGACACCTCCTTTCTCTAGCTTTCTGCTGATGATCAAAACCAGCAAAACTTTGGAAAATACCTGTCCCTTATGTTTGTGACATACACACAAAGTGAAATATATTAAAGAAATTCTGCTATGTGGCCAGCCGCTCTACGAGTGGGCATAGCCATGTCACGTTTACATTTAATCGGTCTGTTTATACAAAAACACATAAAGGTGACTGGTGATAGTGTTATCCTCCAAGAGTCTGAAGGTCATAATTTACAGGGTTTGGGGAATAAGGGGAATATATTGCTCTTGTGTACAACAGTTATGAAATAATGATTGACTTGTCTCAGGCTGGTAGTGTTAAGTTTGGCCAAATCTGACTTTTGAGTTTGTGATCTTGATGTTTCTGAAGACTAAAGAAGCACAACGTGAGCTACAGCAACAGTAGCATCTGTTCTGTATCTTCAGACCTGCCGAGAGAGTAATCCTCGCAAACTCCTCCGCATACACGTGGGCCTCATAGACTTCTCCTTTCTGTGGATAAAAAGAATAAATTAATTGCACAAGTCCACACTATAGCTCACTGAGCTGGAACAAGACTTTTAAATTCATATTCTGAGATAATTATATATGTTTTCATGACCTATTCTGTCAACAAGCTTTTTCTTTATTTTGTGAAAAGTAAATAGTGATTTGAGAGATTTATCTTTAATAGTCTCGGTCTTTCTACTACATTTTTTCAATGAAAATGAGGCATGAGAGTTTTTTCTGAGGTAGGTATAACGCTGTGGAACTGTTATACTTCTGTATGTGACACTGTGAGAAAGACACATGATATTAGGGGAAAGATGGTTTAAATAAATATTCTTATTCCACCCAAATGCTGGAAATGTGTTCACTTTCTCAGAACATAGGGAAATAATGTATGTGAGAAAGCCCAGGTCTTTGTTACGCACGCGCAAGGGGTAGCTGCAGACTGAAGTCTACCTTTCTAGGCAGCTAGATGTGAAGGAGTGCATCAGGTAACTGAGAAAAGCACCACAGAAAGTGTGGTGTAGGGGATAGAAAAGACAAAAAAGAGTATCTTGAAATGTATTAAAAAAAAAAAACAACTAAAGACAGTGTGGATGCCAGATTTAAAGGGGTGGAGGAGAGACTGTTTAAGGGCAAGATACATTTTTGTGCTACCGCTTATGGAAAAGGGTAAAAAACAGCCTGGTGGACAGGTTAACGGGTGGGATTATTGGTACGTGGAAGAGCTGAGATTAGAAATCAGACTCGGAATTTTCCGTTTTCCGGTGAAACTGGGCAAATCGCTTTCCCAAGCGCACTGCTGTAAAGCGAGAGCCCTACCGAGCTCTGCCAGCGGCCGGAGCAGCCCCGGCGGCCCCGCCACCAGCAGCGCCCCCCCGAGACGGGACCGCTTCACCCGGGCGCGGC
>NW_020450760.1:8163562-8198074 GCF_003343035.1 Apteryx rowi
CGGGGAAGCTCCGCTGCGGGCGCCTGAGCAGCGCCCGGCGGCCGCGTTTGCCTGGCTGGCGGCGCGGCCCCTGCCTTGGCGTCCGGAGCCGCCGGCCGGCCTGGTGACCTGCCGGCGCGTTGCGGCGCTGCCGGCGCGCGGAGCCCTCAGCGTCCTGCTGCCTCTCATTCCCGTGGCCCTGCGCAGCCCCGGGGTGTCCGCAGGGAGAGCGAGTCTCGTGACGGTTTCTCTCCTTTCGCCTAAAAGCGTGCCTCAGCAATACAGTGCTGCTTCGTTTTGTTTCTTAGACAAACTGCGAATGGTTTACTTGGTCCTTTATTTCTCATCTCCGTAACTTTTAAATTTTAGCTAAAGGAGGTGGAAGAGGATATATTCTTATGGGCCATGGAAATGTCCAGCGACCTGGGGAGGCACAGGGCAGCTCTCTTGGGCAGTGGGTTCCTGAACCTGCTTCGCTCTGGGTGTGAGGATAGGTTTGGGGATAGTGTGTGCCACTCCAGGCTCGCTCGTCTGCCCGAGGTGGTTCGGGAGGGGTTTTAGAGAGAACTTGAAGTCTGGAGATACAGAACTTGAGGTGACTACCGAGAAGAGAAGTTAAAGCGGGGGGAAGATGAGGTGCGACGATGGTATCGTTGGGAGCATGCTGCGGAGGCAATAGTAGCTTTGCACGTCTAGGCAGGGAAGAAAACTGTGTGGTTGAGGTCTATGGAAACACAAACAGAAGAGCAAAAGCCTGAATCAAAGTAAAGAGGAGAGAGAGAATTTAGGGACTTTAACAAGTGAGAATTTAGAATTTAACAACTGAGTGATGATCTTAAAACTAACCCCTGTTATACTAGTTAAAAGTGAACACAGGGGAAAAGGGGAAAGGTGTTAATGTTTAGTTTAAGGAGATGTTTTATTGAGTGTCTCTCTAGAATAACTGTTATTACTGTATAGCAAAACTGAGAGGAAGAATGCAGTGGAAAATAAAGTTTTAAAGTCAATCTTATGGGACTCTGTTAAGAGGGAACATTGCCTGGTTATAGAGATCAGTTCAAGAAAAAGTAAATATTTTCTGGAGTGTCTGGTCAAGAAGAATGTTGTCATATATTAAGGTTGACCAGAGTGAGAAGAGGGAGTTTTTTCATAGTGTGAAGAAAGAAGTTGCTAACAACACATGGTTTTCTAAGACAGTGAATTTGAAAATTTAAGGAAGAACTCATATCCCCAAAAGACCTGAAGAAAAGCCTGAACTCCAAATAACAGAATCTTGCTGAAAAGATTATAATATTCTTAAAATACGGAGTGGGTAATAAAATTTCAGAGAGATAGAGCTAGGCAGAAGATACTATTGACAGGTTTCTGTGGGTAGCTCAGAGGTAGGTAGATGTTTGGTTGTTGGTGTTAGTGCTCCCAGTGAAATCTGTAGTCAGGAAAGCTGTCCAAGAAGTGCCTAATTAAATCTGTAGTTTGACTTCAGTTCTCCGACTTGAGTATTTTTTACCCTACTCAAGCATACTGGAGAAGATGAGAGGAGAGAAGGAGGGGAAATAACTTCATTTTGTCCATATACTGTTGTGTAGAGAATTGGCTCTGACTCTTGAATGTCGCAGAAATTTAATTGTGGATGTAAGCATTTCTAGCAATAGGGCTTTTTATTCTGTGAACCCCGATAGAAAGGGTCCTTGGGGGAAGTTCTCTTATATTTTCCTCAATCTTACACTATTGCAAATCACTAGTCTATTACTTTATCTGGACTTAATTACACCTGGAAGCTGTTCACTTTTGTAGAAGAGTACTGGACAGAAGTCTTAAGAGGCCACATTATTATTTGGATTTTCTTTCACTCACATGGTATTTTCTATATTTTTCCATCCCTCGAAGCTTGCAACCTAAATTAGATCGAGGAATAACTAACAATGACAGCTCCCAGGATGAAACTGTGTGTGTGTGTGCACGCGCGTACGCATATGTAAGGCACTAGTAAATACTTGTAGAGAGGTGCAGCTCTTGAGAGATGTAGCATTTTATGAGTGGACTTGATTATCGTATTGTTTTGTCTGTTTTCTTCTGCTGATGGATCCTAATACATCAACTTCCTCCTAGAATTAGGGGTCTTGTTAGAACCTGGATCAAATATAAATGTCAGTTTGTGTAGGATTTTGGATGCACAAAAATGGCACTTACCAGAATTAATTTCTATGTCAGATGGATTGTGTTTGAAAGGCTTTGAAGGTATTGAGCTTTAAGATAAAATAGGGGAGAGAAATAAAGAGGTTGGTCACTGCCTTCAGTATTCTGTAAGTCATAGTCACAATCTGGATCATGGAAAATATATGTTCTATGTCAAGCCTGTGACTTGCATTGTTTTTGCACAAAAGAATAGATAGATGAAAAAAAGGTCTTTAATGTAACTCAGTTGTAAGGCGCTTATTCAATTTGTGTCACATTTCTCTCCTTCGGAACCAGAACTCAGCAGCAGTAGTAAGATCCATACAACGAAACGCAAATCTGTTTGAGATCTTGCTTCATAAGCACTTTGATTGGGTCAAAACTGTTATGTGCAGAATTTACGAAAATAGTAGCAGCTGGCATAAAAACCATCATGCTGCTCTGAGGTTCACAAAGCTGTGACACTTGGCTGATACATAAGCTGATTGATTTAAGAAAGAAGCCTCTCCTCAGGATTCACATCCTGAGAATGCCTTAAAAAATAGAACAGAATGAGACAAGCCTGAAGTTGCTAGAAATATATCTTAAAGCAGCTTTCACTGATGAAACTTTGTGTGGGTTAGCTTAAGTAACAAAAAGCTTCCTTCTGAGAAAATGATCTGAAGAAATTTTGGTTGCATTTGTTGAATTTTGCCTAACATTGCAAATGAACAGAATGGTGGTGAAGCCCTATCATAAGAGTTAGTAACAGCTGTAAGTACAAAATTAATTGTTCACAGATTGGAAAAAGTAAAATATTAAGTATTGAATATCTAATATTAATGAGTGAGACTGTATTTTAAAATGTGACCAGAATTGGGAAACATCAGTTATAGGATTCTCTTCTATTTTAAGCCAGTTTGAATGGGCCACTTTCAATTAAGGTCTTGAATTATAGGAGCAAATGCAAGTTTGTCTTGGAAAAGTTGGTTGGCATCAAAAACTGTTGCGTACAGAAAATTCAACACACGATAAGAGGTTTTCTCTAAGATCACAGCTTAGTGTAGTAGTCCCCCAAAACAATTAGTGATGGCTGCAACACATTGGGATCACATGTAGTTGAAATTCCCATTAATATTTTTTTCCATTAGCACTTTTATATTTGAAGAGATCTGTAAAGTTGCTGTTCTCAAACACTGAAAAATAAGACTTGCAAAATACCAGAGAGGCTCCTTTTTTAAGTAAGTTTGCCAGAACATGTTGGTCTTACAGATGACTCGTGTGTTCTAGTGAAGTGTTCATCTTCTGGAGGGTATGTTTTGAAGCCTCTCTGCAACTTTTTAATTTATTTTTTAACAAGATTATCACATCATTCATGGTTCTGGGAATTGGATGGCTGGATTTTTGTGGAGTTCAAATGATAATTTTGGAAGTTAGCATTCACGTTTCAAAGTCACTTGTAAGTCATGAATGCATGATTTATTTGAATTTATGATGAAACGGTAGCATCTCAAAGGAAGTTATTGCAGTGGACTTCTGTATGAAGACTGTAGCTGCTCACAATGTTCTCAGAACATCAGTGTTCAAATAATTTCTTTCCTTCCTTTGGAAACACATTGAGGAAACCTTAGGTCAGCTCAGTGGCAAGCTGAGTGGATAAAATAAAGAATGCATGAATTTCCGTGAGTATTTCCAGCCATTCATTGTTGCTACAGTCAGAACCTGACCTTGCTCAAGAGCAGTGCAATCTATGGTTCTCTCTGAAAAAGCACTGAGGAGGCAAATTTCTGTAGTTCCAGTGAGGTAAAATGATGTAGTTCTCCAGAAACCTTAGCTGATGTGAAATATTACATTAGTTAGGCAAGGGAGAGAATGCATGCCCCTGAAGCTTGCTGATCTATACGCTACCAAGAGCACTGTGACATTGCCATGAAAATAGAATGTTACCTAGAGATATCAAGTTTGCTGATGGAAAGACACCAGCCTTTGAGTGCACCCCTGTCTTGCTTGCTTTCTTTCCAATTAAATTTCTTACTCCCATTGCTATATCTTTTTTTTTTCTTTTTCCTGTGATCTTTTCTCTTCCTGCCTTCCCCTCTCAACACCTAGTTTCTAATCTATCTTTCCTCACATTTACCTTGTGCAGTAAGGGAACAAATAGGAGCTGAGAGCAGTTGGGAGCAGAGTACCAAAACCAAAAGATCAGAAAATTTTTTTGTGTATTTTTGTTTGTCACTTTCTATGCTTTTTGTACATCTCTATATGAAAAGGAAGTAAAAATAGTAACATGTTATCAGTTTTCATTTGTTTTGTTCCCTTGTGAAATTCAAGCCTTCAGCTGCATGGGTGAAGCTTATCCTCAGAGAAACCAAGGGTTTATAAACCTCTTCAGACTCATGCCCTGCTTTGAAGGTGGTTTTTTTACATACAGCTTGTAATGTAATTTATATGTGCAAAGCTTTTGGAAGAGGTCCACACCTCTACCAGAAAAGTTTGTGGACCACTGGAGCGACATGTCTTTTTGCATTTCCACAAAAATGAGGTGTACTCTCTTTGTGGTCTTTCTTGTTTTCCTTCTTTCCTTTGGGTTCATGAGAGTATTTACAGAACAAGCATACTAAGGTCACATATTTTGCTGAATGAAGAGCAAAGATGGTGGCGGTACTTAAATGGATTGCCTTATTTTTGACTGACAGCTTTGTTTCTTCAGATAGCCAGGGGTGTTACAACAGTGCAAGTGATGGTGTAGATCTGCTGCTTGTATTCCAACTGACTTGTCGTCTGGAAGAGAGAATGCTAGCGTAGTCAGTCTGCGATTTCACAAGTAACCGAGCCGGCCTAACACCTTGCTGCTTTTGCGTGGAGGAGGTCTTTCTTCCTGCCTGTGCTCAAGCTGCTCCTTCCCTCTGCGCTTTCTCCTGGCTGTGTGTTCCTGCCCTCTTCCTTGTGTTGATGAACACTGGAGGTGACACTAAACACACTGGCCCAGCAGAAAACTGTGCAGTCCTCTTTCTGGATTAGTGTCTGCTGGCTTTCTGAGCTGGTTGGTCTTACTGAGGGGTCTGAAGAACATAACAGCTGAGGGAAGGTGAACAGCGGAGCACCCAGCATAAGTGGGGTTCGGAGAGGGAGATGTCCCCTTCCTGGTGACTCTGCTGGTAGTGACTCGCCCCTTGTGTGGAGCCATGTGATTGGTCTGAGTGGACTGAAGTAAGTACTTCTGGGTATTTGGAGTTTATAGCTACTTATATTAATTTATAAGGATTCTTCCGTATATCATACATGAAATTTATTTTCAAAATTAACCTTTTCACAGCTATTAATGTTGTGTTGGTTGCACTCTGTTGCTCTGCTTGAAAATTATAAGTAGAAATGATAGCCTGACTTGACAGTGCATAGCAGTGCATGTCGGTATATAGATGCTCTAGGTTTCTTTAGCCTAACTTCAGGGGTTAAAGCTTAGCTTTTATTTCTCCCCCCCCCCCCCAAAAAAAAGTTTATTAGCATAAACTCAGGATTTCTTATATTACTTTTGCTTGAATTCTATTTGCATAGAGATAAAAAAGGGGGAGAATGTTTTTAAAAATGCCAAATACAGGCTATTATTTCCCCCCAGATATATCTTGTAAATGATTTTAGGATTTGATGGTTAAATTCTCTGCAATTCTGTCTGCACCGAACATGATTTAGCCTGATCTGATAGGGTGGGACTGGAGACAAGAAATGGGGCTGTAAAAAGATAAGTGGCAGGCTGGTGGGATCAACTAGAGGGAGTGAGGATGTCTGGCCAGTAGTGAAACATTAGTTGGTAGCAAGATCTCTAATCATTAGAGAGCATTTCCTCCAGAGGCTGGAGCGGTGATCGAGGGTGTTGAATCTCGGTGTTTCTCTGGTGTCAGCAAATGCCTGAGAGAATGCGTAGCAGCAGGTATTAGTAAGCTGCTGTGATCAGAGGTTGTTATGAGTTACTCTGGTGCTTCAGGAGACAGCATTGCCTGAGTTTCTGCAGGTTCCCATCCCACTGCTGATCTTTGTATGAGTCTACTGAAAAGGTGTATGTGTAAATAGAAATCCTTTACTATAACCTTGCGTTGGCTTCAGGAAAAGGGAATGCATGAAAGGTATTTTTAAATGTGGTTTCTACAGGCACCCTTTCAAAAATAATTAAAAATTTTCTCCTTTTACACATTTTTGTACAGCTTTATAGGAGTGCATGCTGTTCTTTTCTTCTACAGGATCTTTGTTCATTCAGTTCACAAATAGACTGACCTCTGGAGACAGAGCTATAAGTCTTCAGGCTAGAAGGGTACAATCAGTATCTCCACAATGCTTGTGGAGTTATCACATAGGAAATCTCTAAAATCTGTAATACTGTAGTAGGAAGAAAGCAATTTGCCATAAGCAAACTCTGTTAAGTTTGTCACCAATATTTGTATTCTTTAGAGATGGCATATTAACAGTGATTAATCAAAAATCCTAGTTTTAACACAGCTGCTTTACAGCTGATGTTTCTGTAATATGTAAAATGTGGTAAAACAAAGAAAGGACTTTGAAACATGTGCTTGTATCATCTGGAAGAGAGGAGAGGGTCAAGATCTGACCCTATCAGATACTTAGGTTTAGTTATCTTTGATAATTGAAGTAGGTCCTGAATGTTTAATCTGCACTGAAAGAAAGGAGGAAATAAAAAAGGACTTGTGTGGGACAGTGTATGGCAAATGCTGCTGTTCCACTGGTGTGTTCTCAGTTAAGCAGCTAAAAATGTTGTATTTTGCATATAATCCGGAATTGTGTGGTGATGTTTTGTTTTTGTAACTTTCTCAGCTGTGTGAGCTAGAGCTGCCACTTTTCTAGAACAAAGTAGTAGTCTTTTCTGCTGTAAGCGTATTTGGTGTTGGAGCCCTGATGCAGACATCTCCATGGGGAACTGACACCCACCATGTATTTACGGAGAGTCAGGAGGCAGAGGGTGTTGCCAGGTTTCCCAAAAGCCTTATCCCTTCCCTGTCCCCAAAAGAGGCTTAAATTGTGCTCTTTCTGCACAAAGCAGGTGAGAGATGCCTCTTGACTCCAGGCAAGTCCCGAATGCAGCTCACCTGAGCTCAGTAGCTTGTTTTCTCTCAGTAAAACTTAGGGAAGGGTGACCAAGATAGGAAAGCATCAACAATTTCCACACCCTTCCCTATTTCTTCTGCAGTTAATTATGTGAACAAGTTGATGCTTATTTTCAAATGTGCCTTACTTCAAATTCAGATTTGTCTGGGCTCATCTTCCAGCCACACTTCTGTTTTTCTTTCTACTATTTAATTATGGTCTCTTTACCTTAACTGGGAGAAACTGCTGTGCTTTAATCAAGGCTCTATTTAGATTGCTCTAAGGCCTGGTTTAAGGAGAGTGAACAGCTGATAAAAGAAAAAAAATCAGCTGCTAAGAGATGCTTTCTGTCTTAAAGCTGGTAGTTACGTACCCAAGATGATCCTCTCTACAGGTGTGGGCTGTTGCCTTGCAAGAATTTACTTGTGGCCTCACTAGTGGAGCTAGTGAGGAGAAGGGAGGACGAGGAGACTCTTTGGGGAGTGACTGGCTTTGGGAGGTGGTAAGATACTCCAAGATCCCCTCTTCTGGGGAACAGAGGCTCATCCCTGTGGTTTCATCTGAGCTTTGGGCTTTCAGTCAGCCCCTAGACAAAAAAAAAAAAAGAAAAGAAAAGAAAAAGAAAAAAATCACTGTTTTGGCCTGAGAATGAATCAATGACTCATACTGAGTGCTTGATTAATACTGAGAGCTGTCCAGAGCATGAAGGTGAGAACCAAGACTTCTAGATGGTGAGGATAAGGAGAAAGAAAGTGTTTCACATGTATGAAAAGTCAGGCAGAGTCAGTGTTTCTTCAGTCTCTTATTGTTTTTTCTTTTTTATCAGCTTATCCTCTTTTTTTTTCCCCCTTGACTTCAGAGAACAGAAGTTGGATTCTGGTGTCATTGTTTGTCAAATTTGTTAACTTCAGGTGCTGCAATGTAGCTCTTAGGTAGAGCAAGATCCCAAGCTACTGTCCCCATGACATGGTTTTGTTTTGCCTTCCACTGAAATTGGCTCGAGGCTCTTTTGTGGTCAGTAGTGATAGGAAAACCGGTTTGCCCTTTGAGACAAGCCAGGGAAAGAAGGAAGACTGAAAAGGATTCCTGCCTACCACAGTGTGTGCTTTTCTTGTTCTCTAAGCCACTGTTTGATCTTCTGTTTGATTTGAACAAAATGTAAATGGATAAAAGCTAATTTCTGATCATTCTCCTTCAGTGTGGCTACTAGAACTATGGAGGCATTTAGTAGACCTTTTGCAATCAAATATAGAAACATACTTGCTGTTTCCAGTTAAAACACTCAAAGATGATGATGATCCTGTTTGCCACACATCATGCTTCCCAGTGTTGTAGATACAACCTGCATTCTTATTTATTTTATTTTTTTACATTGTGTGTGATTGAATGAGTCAAGTTTAATTCAAACATACATTTATCAATAATTTGGATGATGCTATGTGGCTGCTTATTTTGATTATTTATGGTTCTGATGATCTTAGTGTTTTACAAGTGAAGCTGGGAGCTTCAGCAAATAAAGAGCTATAAAAATAATTTATTTTTAAACAGCTGTTGCATTTTTCTGTTCTTTCTGTTCTGTGCCCTCATAAAATAAATTTCTCTAGCAGTGATGCTGTGGAAGTAATTTGCTTAAGCTATAAGCATATGCATAAATTGTCTGGGAAACCTATAGTAATGGACTTCAGAAAATGCTTAATAGTTCTTTGATTAGTGGTCATAAATGCTCCAAATTCCCTCCAATTTGTGGATGCCTAGTTCAGCTACTTGTTGAATTGGTTGAATAGGGGTTATAGTAAGGCTGAAACTAGTAGATATATTGCTTATTTCAGTTCTGCATGAAGAAAAGTGGGGGAATTTAGTTCTTATTTGTGGGACTTCTGACTATCAACATACTGTGGCAGTAGTTCAGCATCTCCCAGGCTGCAAGTGTCATTCTTCCACTTAAGTTTCAGCAATTTGGTGATGTTCTTCCCTCCTTTTTGAGAGGGGAGGGGTGAGGAATTTTGTAAAATAAATTTACTACCAGACAACATGCTTCTGACTTTCTGGAGTGTTAAAGAATGTCAATTGTAGACGTTACTGTTTTGATTGTAAATACTGTTTTTGCACTTCATTTTTCTTTTTCTTTTCATGTCATTTGGATTCCTTACTGTGCTTGACGTTTGCAGTTCCTCAGTATTCTTCAGAAACGAAGTTTGCTCAGCAAAGTGTTAAACTGAATAAAAGGAAAGAGGAATATTTGTTAAATGAAATATTTTGTTTCAGATGGATATAGATCAGAGTTGGAGCATCTACTCGCGCATCCCTTAAAACTTAGAGTGAATAGACATTTTCATCCATTTTTAAGTCACCACTTAGCTTTAAAAATATAATTAAAAAAATTCATCTTCATTGTTTCTCTCCCAAGGAGAACATTACTGTGCTGAAACTCAAGTATTATTTTTAATGCCTACTCTTATTTTTTTTTCTTGCTTTTTTAAAGTGTCAGGAGGCTTGTAAACAGAAATCACATACTCAGGATTTTCTCTGGAGCATTCTGAATGTTCTTAGCAAAATGCCTGCGCTGAAAGGACCCCTCAGTGACCTATTCTTTGCAAGGCAAATAACTGAATCCTGTGAACGTTTTCTGAAGCACAGTTTTATAAGTTTATAGCTGGCCACTGATCTCTGAGACACTTTCACACGGTGCATATAAACTCCTTACACCTACCATGGTACGAAAATGAGACTAACCTAAATTGCACTGGTATGTAAAAACAGCTATCTTTTCTGTGTATGCAGTTTATACTCTGATTTTCAGGGAGGTGGAACAGGCAGAGAAAGTATAACCCTACGGAGGGATATGCTAAAGGTATCTTTGAACAGGGTAACTCTGGTTATAATACTCAACTTTACTATCTGTTTATAATAATACAGTAGCTAGTGAAATGTGGAATTTAGAATAAGACTGTCCAAAGGGGATCTGGTATAAAATGTCAGGGTTAGATTTGGTCCTTAATACTTTTTTCTAGTTTGCAGCTAGAAACTGAAGCTAGGCAAATTGTTGATTTTTATCAATCACACTAAGAATTCTGTTTGAAGGAAAAGAAAGAAGCTGCAGAAAACAAACTGTAAAAAAATAAATGCTGAGTATCTTTAAAAAATATATCTTATGTTAGCATATTGATTCTCTTGGAAAATTTGTCTTATTGCAGAAAGTGACAACTGTCTTTACCATTTGTGCTTTTTAGTATATTGTATCAGTGCTTGCAGAAAATCTGTTGATATTGATGGAAAATTGCTCCATGCTGGCATACTTAAGGTATGAGTCATAAGGTATATTTTTTTATAGATAATGGAGAAATTAGAAACCTGTGTGCAGCTGTGGAGCAGTGATCTCACTGAGATTAGAGATGTGGTGGGTTAGTGTGTGTGACTTGAGGGACTGCCTTGGAGAGACAGAGACATTGCCTGAGCATTAATGGGGTTGAATTAGAAAAGCCAAAGCTCAGCTGGGGTTGAAACTCGTGAGAGATGGGAAGGACAATGAAAAAGCCCAATAAAAAAAGAATAATGATGGCAAAAGGAAGGCTAAGGAAAACATGGGCTTGCTGCTCTGTGGGGTTTGAAGAACAAGTGACAAAGGCTGACGTACTCAGTACCTCTTTGCCTGTTCTCAGGCCTCCCAGGTTCCTCAGCACTGGCGGAGTCTTGTGGAGTGAAGCATTATCCCTAATAGAGGAAGACTGAGTTAGGCACAGTGAGTGGCATACATGACTCCACAGGACCCAGATGGGTTACATGTGAGAGTGCTGAAGGATTTGGCCAATGTTGTTGCAAGGCCACTCTCTCATCTTTGAAACGTCATGATCATCAAAGGAGATTCCTGGTGACTAGAAAATGGCAAACATCATGCCCATTTTCAAGAAGGTCAAGACAGAGGATCCAGGGAACTATAGGCTGATCAGCCTAACTTCAAGCCCTGGGAAGATTAGGGAGCAAATCATCCTGGAAACTGTGTCTACATGGAGCTAGTTGGAAGAATAAAAAGGTGATTGGGATCATCTGACATGGGTATACCAAACTGGCTGGACTGCTGGGCTCAGAGGATTGTGGTCAGTGGTACAAAGTCCAACTGTGGCCTGTTAAGAGTAGTACTTCTTAGGCGTTGATACTGGGGCTGATGCTGTTTGATACCTTTCTCAGTCACCTGGACACTGAGAACGCACCCTCAGTGATTTTTGCGGGTGATACAAAAATGGGGGGAGTGTAGGGCTGTTGTTCAGAGGGATCTCGACAGGCTGGAGAAATGGGCTAACAGAAAATTCATGAAGTTCAGCAAAGGCAAATGCCAAGGTCCACACCTGAGATGGAATAACTCTTTGTAACCATACAGGCTGGGGGTCAACTGTCTAGAAAGCAGCTTTGCAGTTATCTGGAGGCCCTGGTGGACAAAAAAGGGAATGTGAATTGGCAGCACACACTTGTGGCAATGAAGGCCGACCATGTACTGTGCTCTATTAGCAAGACTGCAGTCAGTATGTTGAGGGAAATTATTACCTGCTGTTTGTTACTTGTGACACCTCATCTGGAGTACTGCATTCAGTTTTGGACTCCCCAGCACAAGAGAGAAATTGATATAGTAGAGCGAGTCCTGGGGAGGGTCACCAAGATGATCAGGAGGCTGGAGCACATGACTTAAGAGGACCAGTTATCAGACCTGCATTTATTCAGTCTTAAAAAGAGAAGGCTGAGAAGGGGGTCCTACTGTTGTCTTTTCTACGCCCTCCCATTGGAGATGAAGGTGGCCTCTTCCCAGAAGTGCACAGTGAAAGGGTTGGAGGCAATGAACACAGATTGCAACCTGAGAAATGTTGATTGAATGGAGAGGAGAAAAAAAAATTCACAAAGAGAGCAGTCAAATATTGGAGCAGATTGTTCAGAGAGGTTGTGTGATCTCCATCCATGGAAATACTCAAAACTCAACTGGGTATGATCCTGAGCTGCCTGCTTTAACACTGAAGTCAGCCCTGCTTTGAGCAGGGAGCTGGACCAGACCACCTCCAAAGTTTCCTTCCAGCCTGTACTTATTCTGTTCAAAAGGTCAGTAGTATGGAGCTGATTTTTCCCTATTTGCTCTTTCTGTATTGCTAGTCTGTTTTTTTTCCCACTTAGTACTTTGAAATATCTTTTACTTTTTCTTTCTATCTGAACAGACTTTAATGAAAGAGTAAAAAAATATTGTTTTAAATTGCTTCAAAAATTCCTGGAAATACATTTGCATTACCGTGAATATATGGGAACAAACTGGGTCCTTCTCTGCTTTTATTTCCTCAGAGAATTAAAAATTTCAGGAGTAATATATTAGAGAAACTTACAATGATAGGTTGGTTTGGGGATTACTTACCCTTACAAAGCTTTGATTACCTGACAAATTAAAAATAGCATCTGTGTACAGCTGAGAATAGTATGGTCCAGGACTATGAGGTGAATGCAGTAGAGGTGATGTTTCTATCTGTCTCTGTTGTCCTCCTCCAGGGAGGAAAGAATGGTTGTTCCCCTTCAAACAACCTCAACTCTGGCAGGCTCAGTTTGCTATGGAGTACTGGGCTGTGTCTCGGAGTGAGAGGCAGTTCAGGATCTCCCGCTTGGGCCCTTTCCTAGGAGAGTGTGGTTGGCCACAGCTACCAGAATTGGCAGCGGCTGCTGCTGCTGCTACGAGGAAGTGGAGCAGTGGAGTCTGTGGACAAGGGATTTCAAAACCTGATGTTGCTTGTGTTGGGAGCATCTACTGTCCCTTTCCCTGTTTTCTAATGTACTCTGATAATATATAGGCAAAGCTCATACAGTAGGAAAGATTTTTTTTTTTCCTCCTTGTTTTCTAAACACAAGAAAGACTCTGTAAACCATATTAAGTCTTGTGAATGTCATAAATGTGCTCAGTCCTGATAGATGGAGCAAGTACTAAAATCTTCTTTAACTCCCTCATCTCCTGCTGCAGTTGACGATGGGTTTCTTGTGCATTACCAAAAAATTCTTTCCTACTAGAGAACCCTCTCATTCTAGTTCTGTTCAAAAACATTAAATTCCCAGTGTGCAAGGAAATTAGTTA
Organism: Apteryx rowi; assembly: GCF_003343035.1. Lineage (NCBI taxonomy): Eukaryota > Metazoa > Chordata > Aves > Apterygiformes > Apterygidae > Apteryx > Apteryx rowi. The sequence goes on from NW_020450760.1 coordinate 8,176,881, forward strand.
ACCTACAATGCCGTATGCTGTAAGCTATATCTAAAATACTGTAGTGTACAAATTTTGAGTCTTTACATTTTTTAGAACATCAGTTTGACTTCAGTTATTTATTCTGTTAAACTGTACTGTAGTCCTGGAGATACTTGATAAAATGAAAATGTTTCAGTCAAACTTTAAAATGATGAACTTCTTGCTTAAGGAATGTGCAAGTTCTATGATGGATTTGCAGATGCACATTGAACTGTATGGTTTGCTTGTTAGAACAACTAAGTAGCTATCAGTTTTGCCACATGAGTGCTGAATAGGCAAATAAAAGCAATGTTTTTTGGTTAGCAAGTTGGAGATTAGTGGATAATCACAGAATCGCTGAGGTTGGAAGGGACCTCTGGAGATCATCTAGTCCAACCCCCCTGCTCAAGCAGGGTCACCTAGAGCACGTTGCACAGGATCGCGTCCAGGCGGATTTTGAATATCTCCAGAGGAGACTCCACAGCCTCTCTGGGCAACCTGTTCCAGTGCTCTGTCGCCCTCACAGTGAAAAAGTTTTTCCTCATGTTCAGATGGAACTTCCTGTGTTTCAGTTTGTGCCCGTTGTCTCTTGTCCTGTCACTGGGCACCACTGAAAATAGTCTGGTCCCATCCTCTTGACCCCCTCCCTTTAGATATTTATATGCATTGATAAGATCCCCTCTCAGTCTTCTCTTTTCCAGGCTAAACAGTCCCAGCTCTCTCAGCCTTTCCTCATAAGAGAGATGCTCCAGTCCCCTAATCATCTTTGTAGCCCTCCGCTGGTCTCGCTGCAGTAGTGCCACATCCCTCTTGTACTGGGGAGCCCAGAACTGGACRCAGTACTCCAGATGTGGCCTCACCAGGGCTGAGTAGAGAGGGAGAATCACCTCCCTCGACCTGCTGGCAACACTCTTCCTGATGCACCCCAGGATACCATTGGCCTTCTTGGCCACAAGGGCACCTTGCTGCCTCATGCTTAACTTGGTGTCCACCAGCACTCCCAGGTCCTTCTCTGCAGAGCTGCTTTCCAGCAGGTCAACCCCCAACCTCTACTGGTGCATGGGGTTATTCCTCCCTAGGTGCAGGACCCTGCACTTGCCTTTGTTGAACTTCATGAGGTTCCTCTCCGCCCACCTCTCCAGCCTGTCCAGGTCTCTCTGAATGGCAGCACAGCCCTCTGGTGTATCCGCCACTCCTCCCAGTTTTGTATCCTCGGCAAACTTGCTGAGGGTGCACTCTGTCCCTTCATCCAGGTCATTGATGAAGAAGTTGAACAAGACTGGACCCAGTACTGACCCCTGGGGGACACCGCTAGCTGCAGGCCTCCAACTAGACTCTGCGCCGCTGATCACAACTCTCTGAGCTCTGCCATTCAGCCAGTTCTCAATCCACCTCACTGTCCACTCATCTAGCCCATAATAGAAGTTTTATTAATATACTGTAGCTATATTACTGAGTAGTAGTAATATTTTACTTTGGACTGAAAATTCTGTGCCTTTAATGTGTATTTGAAGGATGCTGAGTGTCACAGTTTCTTAGTGTCTGTAAAGTAATGGTTCACTAGGAAAATGTTTTATTTCCCCTTCTTTATCTTTCAGGGGACCAAAATTTTTTGACTGCAAAAACTTTAGACCAGATACAAACTGTATCTGCAATGCATTGTTTTCATAAGGGTAAAGAGGGGCACAGTTTGGGCAAAATGAAGCATGCGTGAAGAGTTGTAAAGGTGCTCTTAAAAGAAGAAGGTACATGTCCAAAGTGACACTTAAGATTAATATTGTCTGATCTAGATATGAGATGACCGTAGCTAATCTATCTGGATAAACTTTTATTTGGTGGCCAACTGAATGGAATTGTCACTGCAAATCTGGGACCGACAAATTGGACAACTGTGTCCAGCCAGAAAATCAAGCGGAGCAGTAACCAGGCAGTATCTCTGTCTTGTCTTGTCTTCGTCTAGGAGCTGAGATCTTTTTCTTTTTGCAGTATAGTTTAAAAAGTAAAACGTTAGTGGATAGTAGATGAGAACAAATAAATGTCCAGATCACCATAAATGTCATTCCCAGAATATCAAATTTAAAAACATAAACAGAACACTAGGTAATTCCTTTAATGTCTTTGCTATTTGGTCTCTAAACTCCCTTTTCAAGAAAGCATGATTTAGGATTCAGCAGTTAGCTTGAAGTTTCAAGGAAAAATTTTTCAAGGCTTTTGTCCTTTGAGTTGGTAGGACATACTACAGGACAGCATTAGCTTTTATAGCTTACTGTTTAATGGCATTGTATGTAGGTTAGATGTACTAGTCCAACTGACTCAGAACTGTAATTTGCTGCAGTTAGAGATGAGATAATGCTGACGTGTTTATAATTCCCGAAAGAAGAGTTTTCCTCTATAGTAATATTGAGTTCCACATATTTTTGGTCTTTCTTTCCCTTCCCTTAATCTCTAAGGACACTGCTAAAGGTTAGGGCTGTCAGTACCTTTTTGGTTGTCAGCTTTTTGTATTTCCCCTTTTAAAATTAATTAATTTATTTTTAATTCAAATTCAAGTTATTCAGTCATTGGTTGCAAGACATGATCTGGTATTTTCAAATCCCAGATAGTGAGGTGATATCTCTCACTGCTGTCTCTATCACCAGGAAAGCTACTCAACAGATCTCAGTAAGTAAGTCTGGTGGTCCTGGATAAGGGCAAGGTAAAGGATGACCAGTTTCTTGAATTTCAGCAAACGTGTGCTCGCTCCAGCTTTGCTGAGTAACGCAGTATTACATTCTGCCTTCACATCTGAGAAGTGGTGGTATGCCTCTCAAGAAACTGGGAGAATGACTAGAAACTGAATTTCCTACAGAAGACTTCACATGACTGGAACCGTAACAAGGCCTGGGCAATATCTGTGTAGTTACAGCCCAGATCTGAATGATGATCAAAGCTGTACTGAGGGACACGCAACATATAACTCTTTGGACAAATTAATCCAATATCTCTAGGTATTCATACTTGAAACTACATTAGGCATTTTATGAAACAGACACACATTCTTTGGTAATATGAATATTAGAAGTGTCCCTTGTCACAACTGGAAAGCTACAAGATATGTTAAGGCTTTTGAATTGCGTTTTTTGAGGGAGAAGGGAAGTATACCGGTTTCCAGTTGATACTCCAATCCATTATAGCTTAGAATATCGGAGACTTGCTTCTACAATGATAGGCAGGCAAATGATAAATTGAAAAGTAGAACAAAGTACCAGGACGGTTGTGTTAATTCTGAATAATTAACTCTGTGTTTATATTGATTAGCTTATATTTAAAATTCAGATCTGCAAAGGGTTGCCTCCACTGAAATGTTAGTGAAATAAGATGATTTCTGATCTTTCATGTGTTTGGTTTTATTTTACAGATGACATGGCAGAACTTCTTCTTGGGGAGTCCAAACTAGAACAATTTTTGAAGGAAAATGCTCTTAAACAGAGCAGTAGCCCGCGGGGCCCCCGGCCAAAGCTGACTGAAGTCAGGAAACATCTCACTGCAGCACTTGACAGAGGAAACCTAAAGGTATGTAAGTAAGTCTGGGCAAGAATTAGAAAAGTTAAGATTAACTAGAGAAGTTTACTAATTATGGAAAAGTTCAGAAAGTTATTGTTTTGTGGTTTTTTTTCCATTATTATTTTTAATTTGGTATTATTCCAAGAACATCAGTGATATGCTGTTTCATGGTTTTTTGTTCCTTCATGAATTTATGAAGGATAAATCATATAAGATTAGAAAAATTCAGATAAATTTATTAAATTTATTTTCTTCAGATAAATTTCTTAAATTTTCTTTCATTAGAAGAACAAGAAAATTGTTATTGACTTCAGAGGTGCTTAAGTAAAGTACTTGAAGCATGTTTTATGGAAGTTTTATTTGGTGCATATGATGTACTGCAAAGACAATGTAGTTACATGGAAAATGTTACAGAAATGCAAAATATGTCACAAATTTCTGAAATAGTCTCATAACTATTCAGGAAAGGTTTCTTTAAGTTAGGGTTGGGGACAGAAAAAGGTAAATACTTGAGAGGGATTTTCTCTTCATCTTTTGATATTCTTAACCATTCTGGTTCTTCTTTGCTTAATCATTGTTGTAAGCTACTACATCACTTTATCTTGTCTGTACTCATATCTGCCTCTTTTGAGAGACAAGAAGAACCTTGTTTTACAGTCATCTCTAACTTCCCATGTTGCACTTCCAGTGATCTGTGAGAGTATTACTTTCTCCTCCCATTAATCTTCTTCAAGACATTCCTCTGCCCTGACACTTTGAAACTGTGCAAATAAAATATATAGGCTGTGGAGCATACATTATTAAGTTTAAAGTCTGTTGTGATCTGTGCTTGTGGTGTTGGAAAAAAATCACTGGAGGGGTTGTAATGATTTGCAGCCTTTAAATAGTTTGTTACCTAGCAAATCTGGATCCTGACCGAGAGGTACTTCTGCTGCATGTATAGATAAATATGTGAAGATGTAAAATGACTAATAAAATGAGAATAAAATTACTGTTCAGTAGCATGGTGGAGTACCATTTTATGGGTTCACCTCCCACCCCAAGCTTCCCAAATATTACATAAAGATAGAATTTTAGTGGTTTGTTGCTCTGTGATTACAAGAGATATACTGGGGGTTTCTATAGTGAATGTATAAAGAAAAGGGACCAAAGCATTGTCAGTTAGGTGTGTTGTCTCAGGAAAAAAAAGCTTTCTTATTCCTCTTCCTTCTAGCCAGAATTCTTACAAGAAGCTAACCTAATTATGGCCAAGTTAAACTATGTGGAAGGTGATTACAAAGAAGCTCTGAACGCCTATGCCAGAGTTGGAGTAGATGATTTGCAGCTAGCTGCAGTGCCACCATATAGGCTAAGAATGATTGCGGAAGCATATTCTACTAAGGGTAAGATTGCTCTTTCCAATATATTAGTGAGTAAGTAATTTTTTAAAAGTTAATTGCCAGAAGTTAAAGAAATTGTTGGCTTGTATAGCATCAACAGGGTGCCAAAATATTGAATTTGTGAATAAATAAGAGGATTTCTTGGCTTCTTTAAATTATTCAGAGTTTGTGCTAGGTTGGCAAGACTCTTAACCTCTATTAGTATTTCCGTTTTAACCCTGCCACCACCCAATAAAATTTTGTAATGTGTGTATTTAAAAGTCCTTCAATATCTAAATGTTATGATATGTGTGGCTAGATACTAACAGTATTACCTTGATTCCTGAAAGTTAAGAGTTGCAAGAGTAGTGCAATGTGGTACACATGTATTGCAGTAGCTGTAGACAGAACTGAAGAATCTTGATTTACTGCACCTTTTACAAAATATTAAAATGCTTAAGCTAAACTTAAATTGCTACTTGTTTAATATTGTTATTACTGTTTTGCTCAACCAAGTTACTTAAAGCAATGCTTTTCTTGTGGGGTTTTATTTTTGGTTTCATCTTACATTAATTTTTTTTTTTATGTTCAGAAAGTGACAAGTTTAAAATTTTAGTTATTGTGTTTGTTTTTCTGAATGGTCTAGTACAGTGAAAATTGTAATGCTGGCCTTGTGTCTTAAGGTGGCAGTGCCACTTCAGTTTAGAAAACTCATTAATGGACTGTGAGCTGGGTCAGTGCTTTGAGGAAAGTGTCAGTTTATATGCCATGGGTTTCTTCAGAGGTGATTGGAGGCTTGTAGTTACTACCCAACTAAATACGAGCTGTTTTTACAGGAATTTTGTGTTTCACTGGAAACTTTCTGCTTGCAGATTCAAGGATAACATCAGTTATATAAGGATATGACTTTTCTGAGTATTTAGACTCTGTTTCTTTGGTGGTCTTGAACAAATCATCATAGTGATCATTTGATGATCACTAAGAAATGAGAAATTTTCTGCACTGCCTGTTTGCAAGCATCAGCCCAGCCAATGAATGTTTAGAGCAGCAGTCAGCAGAGAGGCAGTAAAAATGCCTATGTTTCAGTTGCCTCATTTCAGTCCAGTTTTGGGGCAAATCCACCTCTGTGTAGTGGCCTGATCATGATGAGCTTACCTCAGACAAGGGGCAGGGCAGGTAACTGATGGTTGTTGTGTCTTAGTTGGAAAAGTTTTTTCCTTATTTAAAATAGGAACACCTCCAAATGCTTACCTTCTCGCTCGGAGGTTTCGCTCTGTAACAGAGGTGGTAGCTTGAGCAGGATGCCTCAGTGGTTGTGTTGATTCTTCTGCAGTTGTTACATGGCACTTAAGTGAACATGTTACACTGTAACCCTAAACTAGCCTTTACAAATGATCGGCTTTCTACATGTGTATCCCATTTTCTTCTTGTTTGTGAACATACAAAATGTGTTTTAATTGTGGGGAGAGGAAATGGAATCAGAGCCTGGCAGAGGAAGTGAGATCCCAAAACGCTTGCTGAACTGTGGTGGGGGGGTGTGTGGGTGGGGGTGTATGTGCATGTGTACGTATGTATGTATATTTATAAATTTATGTTGCTGTAAAGTCAGACTTGACAAAAAATCCAAACGGGAAACTTATTACTGTCTCTTTGGAGTCCCCAGAGTGAGCATGTCTGAATGAAGTATCCATCAAGTTGGTTGTTTGTAAACCTCACTGAAAGATGTTCCTTAAATAAAATAGTCGACATCAGAAGATTCTGGCTCTCCATTCAGAATGTGAAATGTAGTGTTTTCACACACCCCCAGTCTTCAACTTAGAATAATTCTGTCATCAAACTAACGAACAAAAGCCATCTACTGGCTGCAATGCATTCACTAAGAGAACCTGAACATTTTTTATTACATAACAAAGGGTACACATATATGTTGTAAAAGGATGCTTTTAGGTCTCAGTGCTGAGGACAGCATGTTTAGAAGGATATAAGTGAGACATAATATTGACTGATAATAAGTCACTCAAAGGATTCAAAACCATTTAAATCTAGCAAGGAAGATTAAATGATTGTTAAATGACTGAAAATTCTGAGAAAAATCCTAGCAAACTCTCTTTGAAATCTTTTCTGTTCCCTTTGGCTCTTTGGGAGCCTGTAATGTGCAGTTGCATTAAGTTGTGAATCACAGAGGCCTCAGGACCCACAGAGCTGCTGGAAAGTGTTTCCTGTCTTTCACTGCTCCTAGGGAAAAGGATCAAAACTGTTAATGTGATGACAGAGGAGCTGCCTTATTTCATCTGACCAAGCAGCTAATGGGCAGGAGTCTGTAATGGTGAGCAAAGAAATGCTTCAGAAAAGAACAAGGAACAGGATAAGTTTTCTTCGAGCTTCTGGCAGCAGAAGCTTGAAAAGCCACTGTTAGTGGTGTTGTCTTATGCTTTATATTGACTAGAAAAAGCTTTAAGAGTGGTCTGATGAAAAGATATTCCCCGCTATGTCCACTTAAATAGCATAAAGGAGATTAGCCAAGTGCGTAGGCGTGAGGCAGAGCCTCCAAAACTTGTTTAGCAGAGGCCAGGATTCAACGCTATTTAGATATCCCTCCCTCGGAAGTTGAGAGAAGGTCATTGCCACACAGTGAACTGAGTGGAGTGCAGTTCTGGTGTCTTTCTGCTGTTCTTCACTGCTTCCTCAAATTCACAACTTAAAAATAGATGTGTAGTGAAGGACAGTCTCTTTTTCTGACCTTACTCCTTTTTTTTCCTTCTTTTGGTCCACAGAGCCAATTCTGGCATAGATCAAGTATTTTCTGTATAGACACCTTTAAAAAAAAAAAAAAAAGAAAGAAAGAAAAAGAAAAAAGGGGGGGGCAAATTTTGATGCTGTACTTAAGTGATGACTCTGTGTGTATGTAGAATGTGGTGTGTGGAAATAGAATATTAATAAAATCATAGTTTTGATATTAAATACAGAATTGTCTTAGATTCAAAGATTTGCTTGAAGAAAGTGAGAAGGGTAATTTTTAAATGTCATATAAAACATAGAAATGAAAAACTGGAGCTTTCCAAATTAAAGGACCACTTAAATATTCTTAGGTTTTTGTGGAGAGTATTTGGATCAGTTTGGTAGAAGGGGGGTGGGAGAACCTGTTTAACTACATTTGACGCTTTACAGTGGAGGAAAAGCACCTGGTAAAACAATTTTCAGTAGTGAGATGTCTGTGGATGGAGGTGCCAGCTTGTTTCAAGGGAGTGTGAGCAGGGAAAGAAAAATGGGCGTAAAAGGAGGATGTTGGGGAGATGGGCCAGTTTGTCTGGCTTGGCTGTGGTGGAGTGTTGGCCAGAAAGCAGGTGTGGGTGCGGAGCTGGAGCCAGCTCCCTGAAGCTGCTGCCTCTCCTTTGTCTGCAGCAGCCTTTAAGATAGTAGGCCTATACCTGTAATCTAAAGTCTCAAGAAACAGCTCAGAAAAAAGCAGATTTTGTGTCTTCTGCTGCAGCATGTAGCTCAGGCATGGGTATCTGTTGTTAGAGATGTTGTATGCAGCAAGAGCAAAGCGAAGAGACAAGGCTGGGTTGAGGCGGAGAGGAGGAGGGAAGGATAGACTTGAGATTGTGCTGGCAAATATTGGCTCAAAGTAAAGTTTGGAGGGGTTTTGCACCTTTTGGACTGGTGTACATCTTTGATATTTAAGTGTCTGCTTAGGAATGACTACCTTTTGATAAGTATAGCAGATTGGCCTGTTAGGAGAGGTTATTTTTTTCCTCATTGGTATCCATTTGTTTACTTTCTTTACTAGATCACATTAACTGGCAATGCTCAATTCTGAGACTGAAGGAAGGTCTTAACTTATGAAGAATGGAAATAAGACAAAGTATGAATCCATAAAGAAGTAATTAAAGACTGTGCATATGGGTGACTTTTTTCTTTTTCAAGTTAGACATACTAATTCAGCTCCAACTTTCCATATTTCTTCCTTATCCTACAAGACCAACTAGAAAAAAACCTCGGTATGGCACTGTTATCATATAGGAGCACATATTTAGAATCCATTTTAATAATGGCTGAAGCTAATATTCTCCTAGGGATATGGCCTCTGGGACCAGGGCAATTAAGTTTCTACAAGTCTTCAGTGGTATATGAATGAGGTAATATAATGGAAAGTGCACATAGGCCTTATTCAAATACCGTGCATGGCAGTAGCTCTTATGTTTCTAAGCAATTTTTGTTTGCTTATGGAGGCACAGATGAGATGCTTGCACAGAGGGGGGATATTGAGGTGTTAATTTGGGGAGGTGCAACTTGTCAGTAACACTCAAGTAACAAGTATATATTTAACTGGGAAATAAGCTTACTGAAATCTTAGGTAACATGATTCTGTTACTGCCATGTAAGTGAGAAGACATGATTAAAATATGAATTTATAATACTTTCATTACAAATTAGTGAATCTCTCTCCAGATGCTCAGAGATGAGAACAGCAATTTAAAGGTCTGATGTTTCTTAAAACCTGCAACTTAGTAAACTTTTGATTTTTAGTTAAGAAATAGTGTTCATATTTACTATGTTGTAGTAGATCAGTAGACCAGTGCAGGTATCTGACAAGATGGCTGTGTTGCATTACAGTGACAAGGTCTTGTTAAGTATGTGAGGGATGTCGTATGTAAGTCAGACTGTGACACTACAGGATTGCAGCCTTATTGCTACAGGCCATTTCACAGCTCATATTGCCTGTTCAAATAACTGTGTTTATATTTAGATCATGTATGTTGAGTAAGGTTAGACTGTTTTTACTGCTGCTGACCCATATTCAAATTTAATGTTGCATTTGCCAAGTTAAATGACTGGCTATTAATTAGTTCTATTTACAGAAACATGCAAATGCCCATTAGGTTCAATGAAAGTGTCAGGTGAGTGTAAATAGCTGCTTTGCAGTTAGCAAAAGATGATGCACTTAACTTTAATCATATACGATTGTAATGAGATCTTCTGCATTGCTAGCCTTTGTCAGCAGACACCAAGCAGATCTTCATGGAAGAATGCTAAATGAAAGCTGTTTTAGTAATAATGCCAGAGATCTCTAGCCTCATTAAGCAACGGGTCAAGAACTCAATTTCCTTCTCTTAAGTTCCCTCCTCCTATATTGCTATGTAGGCATGGCAGCCCGTCAGCAAGTAGTTTGCAGAGCACAGCTAGGGAGCCTGTGCCCCAGCTACTTAGAACTTTATTAAAATCTTGTATTTCCCCACTCTATTTTTGCACCTTCTCCCCTGCTTGAACAGGGGCTGGGAAGGAACCCGGGGGTTAGACTTGATTTCTTCAGCATTGCTTTTAGCTCCAGTGCCTGAAATCCAGGCACTGAACGAACATTTTTTGGTTCTTAATAAAACAGAATTCTTTAGGACGTAAAATGTTTCTCTTTTTTTTTTTTCCTTGGTCTTAATTTTATAGACTCTTGCCTTTTGGGAGGATGAAGAGAGGGAGAAAATGTTGGGCCAAATTTAAAATTAGTGTGTGATTTGAGCTTCTAGCTTCTTTTCTCATGCCGTATGAAGAACTGGTGTTACATTGAAGCCTGATCCTTTTTCCTCAGAGATCATTGCAAGAATGATCCTGACAATTTACAGCAAAACAATTCAATGTAACTTCAGTAGTTAACCCAACTCCTGAGTAAGCAGCTACTTTGACCTCTCGATGTACTAGTGTGTATTTCTTCTGCTTTGTGGAGCATTCATCAGAGATTCACTCACTCTGAGATCTACAGTTATCAGTCCTTTCCGCAGCTCTTACCTCTCATTTGAGCTTTTTCAGCCTTGCTAGAAGCTGCTTGTCAGGCAAAGGGCTGTACTGTAGAACAAGCGTTGGCTGGCGCATAGTTCTTGAAACAAATGCATCTGTGACAATACTGATCTTTTGTGGTAATAAATAGCTAAGTATTTTGTGCTCATAAGAAAATAAGAAGATTTGAATGCTGTTACATTTAGAGGAAAAGTGTGACCAATCATTTAATGACAGTTGCAGAATGGTTAGGCTTGGAAGGGACCTCTGGAGATCCTCTGGCCCAACCCCCTGGCACAAGGAGGGTCAGCTAGAGCAGGTTGCCCAGGACTCTGTCCAGCTGGATTTTGAATATTTCCAAGGATGGAGACTCCACAACCTCTCTGGGCAACCTGTTCCAGTGTTTGACCACCTTCACAGTAGAAGAGGTTTTTCTTATTCAGATGAAATGTCCTGGGGTTCAGGCTGTGCCCATTGCCTCCTGTCCTGACACTGGGCACCACTGAGAAGAGTTGGGCTCTGTCCTTACACCTTCCCGTCAGGTATTTATACACACTGATTAGATTCCCCTGGAGCCTTCTCTTCTCCAGGCTGAGCAGTCCCAGCCTCTCCTCGTATGAGAGATGCTCCGGTCCCGTCATCATCTTTATCTCAGCTAATGTAACAAACCCACCCTGAAATATTGTTAGGCTTTTATCTACTGCTATGGATTAATAAGTGTTTACTTCAGAAAAGATAAGATGGTTATTGCCATTAGAAACTTGTAATTTCCATTTTCTTTTTAACTTTGAGGAACTTTGAAATATTCTGAAGAACTAGCATATCTATGGTATTAGAAAAGCCATAATAATGCAAAAATATAACTACAATATGAGCATATATGGTAAAATACTGTCTTCAATTCTGTAAAGTGGTGCTTATGATGCTCTGGATTTCATCTAGAACCTACTTAATTCTCTGAGTGATCTGCATATAAGAGTGGCTCGCCAGAGCAGCTTCTCTTAAATTCAACTATGCTAAGAAAAGAGGATATTGTCCTTCTTTCTGATGCCTTTTCTAGAAACTAATTGAGTGTAACACTAGCCAGAGAGGAGATTCTTCATCCTAACAGTTGATGGAGATTTTTCCTGTGTCTTTTTGGCCTTTTTGGGAGGTGGATGGATGGGGGTGTTATGAGGCACTTAAAAAGCAGAGAAATAATTTTTGTGCAGAGAAAAGCAGAGAAATAATTCTGAAGATTGTCTGTAGATATAGGCGTTTGGACTAAGACAGTGTGTCTGCAATAACTGATAAGTAAGCCATAGCTTAATATATTTTTTTCCCTTCTCTTTTCTTAATCTCTGCGTATCATTCATTTGGTTTTCCCTTATTCTTCTTTTCTTAATAGTCATTACTTCAGAAATGCTGTAGGGAATTGAGGAGGAAAAAAGTACATTGCTTTTTGAAAAAATGCTCTACAAACAAGTCAATCTGTGGTTGATGACTTCTAGAAAACTAGACTGTGTTGAAATAAGTCCTTTCCTAAAGCGGAATTAGTAGTGTTCTTTCTAAGTTCAGAAATGCACCGTGGGAATTCCTTGATAGCAGAAACTAAAATTGTTTCAGTTTTTCTTTAAAAATTACTGATAAATGTCTGTCATGTTCTACTTAATTGCTTGATCTAAACATATAAGCTAAGTATTCAGCTTCTTTAAAAGGAGATGAAGGATTTATTTTACAGCATTTGGAACACTTACCACCTTTGCTTTGCATATCACATAGGGGATATTAAATATTGTATAATCATACAGACTTGGATTTTAGATATCTGTTTAGGGGAAACTGGAATCAAACCCAGGAATCTTCGTCTGTTGTTGCAGCTCTCTCCTCTCCATCATGCAAAAGCATGTTTATTTGCTTACACCGGAAATAGTCTTCCACTATTTTTCTTGTGTTCTTTGACTTGACTACTGAAAACAGTAGGTTTTCAAAATAGGATATTCAGATGGACCATAAGATCTGTTGTTATTTGTGGTCTAATATATTTTGGTGGCGAACAGACAAGGTACTGGCTGGCATCTTGGAAAAATCTCAGATATAAAATGCAGTAAATGTGATACACTTCTGTCAGCCTGATGTATTTTAATGGTTTCAGCAGTGAAACTGCTTCCTTCTATCCAGGTGGTAGGAATACATGGTAAAGATCTGAACTCTGCTGTGGCCTGTTGACCTTTGAGTAATTTTTGTTTTATTCTGCCTGCGTAATGGAATGGGCATATTCGTTAATCTGGTTTCCTGCAGAAGTTAGAGTTTGGGGGTTTTGTTTTAGTAGTTTATAAATGAAAAGTAATTACTGTCGTTGTCTTTAACGTAAAAGCTCTTTCTTATTTGAGAATAAGCAAATCTGTTTCACAGGGACTTCTTAAAAATTGTTCCTTCATTGCTCATTCTTACTGAGGAGTCCTCTTTGCTGGGTAGTGGTTGGTGCATGGGTGTGCGATGGTAGAGTCAGTTTGCTTTTGTATTGTTTTTGTAAAACATGAAAGTTTACTTGGCATAATCTTGTTCATTTTTAGTTAAAATGCACTGATACAAGACCATAGTCACAAGAATGCCACTGGGAATATATGGTAAAGTTATCCACTGTTTGCTTTCTGCATCTTTTACAACATATGGATAGTTTATAAAGTCTTCGAAAACTTTATAGAAAACCTTTGCCAGTTATCAGATAATTTAGATATCACACATACTCTTTTCTTGCCAGATACTTTTTGTTGCTGTTCTACTCTGTTTTGACAAGCAATTTTAGAGTTGCTTTGCAAAAGATGTAAGCTTAAGTGGTGTGGACTGGTATTCATTTCACTGCTTCTCACTTTCTTTCCCCTCAGGAGTCATCTTGCTTGATATCAGGACTAGATACATATGAGATAAGTGTCTTCCCAAAATAAAACTGACCCAGTTTGTTGGAAGCTTTTACTTCAAGGTGATTTTAACTGGGAAGGGCTTAAACTTAAAAGCCATGAATATCAAAGTTAATTTGTGATAGCAACTGGCCTGATAAACTGGAATGCAGAATGTAATTAGAGGAAATATTAAGTAAACCATAGCTATAACCTACACATTAATACAATAATATTTCATAGCAGTGACATGCATCTCTTAGTATCTCCAAAAAGTTTATAAATAAAGAAATCTGTCTTTCTGAGGTGGGGGGAAGCAGAGATTCCTCCTTGCAGGTGTGGGAACAAGCACAAAGGGAAGAACTGACCTGTCCAAGGGTATGCATAAATCTTCAGGTAATTGAGGATGATATGTATTTCTTTAAAATTTATATGATTCTCCATTCTGTGTGTTACCTCTTGCTTATTCTTTTTTCAAGAGCCTAATCTAATAATGTCTCACTTCAAGTCACTTTATCATCTCACAGTGTTCTTAGGAAGCAGTGAGCAATATATTATGTGATTTGTTACTGCTATATTGCTGTGTTGTATCTGTTTCAAATAAAAATACTTCAGTAGACTCTCAGGACTTCAGTAGACTCTCTTGCTTTATCAGCTGATGTATTTAAGAAAATAAATGGATGATGGATAGTCTGGAGTCTGAAGGGACTCTAATTTTAACCTGTTTCAGAAATGATCACTTAGGGTATTCTTGGGGGTTTTCTTCTATGTTTTTTCTGGCTGGTTATGTTGGTGTCTGAACCATCCTGTTCAGTGGTGGTTTCAGGATAGTTCTTCAGATTAACTTCCTGCTCCTAGGCATTGCATGCTTTAAAATATACATAGTTTCATTTGCTGTAATAAATATATCAACAAAACTACAGTGGATACTAGATGTATATTAAAGTTGCTTTGAGAAATAGCATTATATTCTAATGAAAGGACTCCATTAAATAGTGCAGAAGGGAAGTACAAAATTCTAACAAAGTTTCTCGAAGAGCACTGACGTTCTTTCATATCTTAATGAAAATTCTCAGCCAAAAATGAGAGATGTTCTTATATTGAGCTTTTCAAATTAAGAAGATTTTTATTGTGGCCATAAAGTGTAAGAATAGAAATAATAAATCTAAGTCAAATCCACAGATAGCCAGCTGAGTAATATGTAGTGAAGGATTACTATTGGGTACTTGCTGCTTGTGTCATGGGAGCAAAGGGGTGGGGAGGAGTGATCCACTTACCAACTATCTGATGCTTTCAGTCATTTGATCTTTTCATTGCTGCTCATTTATTGTAGAGTATGGTCACCTCTGAGTTTGAAGATGTTTGCCTAGGACACTGCATGCTTTCTGTACAGCATCAGCTGTTCATTTAGATCTTATGAACGGGTCAGTTCAAGGCTACTGTTGTAGCAGGATAACTGACCTTTTTGTATAGTCTAATCTTGCTGCTTTTGATTCTATGATGCATAGCAAAAAAATGGAATATTTGCCATTGGATGGAAAATTAAAAGAAAGCAGATTTGCATAGATTACTCTAGACTTTTTTCATATGTAGTTAATTTTTAGAAGTATATTAGGTTAAAACCACAACATCAGAAGAATCTAGTGTCCATACTCAGATTTAGCAGGTTTTTGAGAGACAGTCTACTTGCAAGTCTGCTGTGCTTTGAGGTTTTTGGAAAGGCTTTTGAAAAGTATATTGAGTTTTATTTTGTCTTTAATGAAGCAGTTAGTAGTGGAGTTGGGGATTTTGTCTTAACTGGATATATAGCTAGCAAACTGAGGTGTAGGTTAAGTTGTTCGTACTGGTAAAACAGTGAATTGGAGGGTAAAGGTGGCCAATGTGCTCTGATACAGATTTAAGGCATCCTCCTGAGCCAGAAATATGACATAATTTTTTGCATATAGTTGAGGTATAGTAACTTCTATAGGGAGATATTGAAACTTGATAGATATTTTAAAATAATCTGGTGTTTATAAATATTTAATAGTTTGAGTTCATTGATGAATAAATGCCAGATTCAATGGCTGTGTCTTTCCAAGGTCTTTTAATAAGAAAACTATTGTAATTCAAATGAAACATGCTGTCCCTGCCTTACTGTATTGATGGACGGAAATCTCCTGATAAACTATTCTCCAAACTGAGGTTTGGTACTATATGGCATTCTACAGACATCTGTCCAATATATCACTATATGCTTTTTTTCAGGAATGGACACTCAAAACCTTGGATGATGAATTGAGTATGCTCTTTTTAAACTGTGAATTATATCAATGTGGGGGGGGTTGCAGGCACTTTAGGATCAACATTTACTGCTGACAAACTGGAGGAATGACCTGAAATAAATCTGTAAGAACCTGTGGAAAGTGCTACACCTCAAATACAAATAATTATTCAAATAAATACAAGATGGGGGTTACTGATGAGGCAGGCGTTTGGAATATGATCTGGCGATCTGTTGCAGATCATAAACAGAAGAGAAACTTTTGCTACTACACAAAAAGGCACTAACATTGTGCTGGTTTGCATAAAAAGAAGTATCCTGTCTAAAATGCAGGAAATAATCTGTTTTTCTCAATGTTGTTGAGGCTTCAGGTGGAGCAGGGTGTCTAGTTTTGGTATCATGAGTTGAGAAAGATGTAAACAGTTGGAGAGAGTCCAGAGAAGATAAAAATGATCAGCTGTCAAGGAAGCATGTTACGAGAAAGAAGTGAGAACTGATGTTCTTTATTGCAACCATGTCTCTCTTTCTCTAGATTAATATTGAAAAAGGGTTTTGTAAAGAAGGGAGTAATCTCTGTGAAGTGGACTAGAAGTAATTAATCTAGGGAGGGAGACTTAGACATTAGGAAAAAATGTTAATGGTGAGAAGAGTTGAGCTCTATAATAAATTGGCGTAGGAAAGCCAGGGTATGACTATCACGGGAGGCTTTTAAGAACAGGTTAGATCAGTGTCTGTCGGGGTTGGTTGATACCTGGGACAGATAGATGGATTAGTGCTCTCTGTCCTTTCCAGCTACATTTCGCTGAATATCTTGAAAATAACTGTAATGGAAGTGGCTTGTCTAGGAGATGGTATTGATTAGTGAGAGTTGGGTTTTGTTTTTAGACAAGCATTTTCTTGTCTTCAGAGCTCCAGTGTCTAATAAAGTCCTGAGCCAAAAAGACTTCTTCATCTTGATGGGAGATAAATACCTCTTACATTAGTTGACTGTACATAAAGTTGGCTGTATTGGGTTGTTTTGTGGGCATTGATATATATGTGGATATCTGTCACAGCAATTTCTCCTAGTTAGCCTATGGCTTAAAGAATTTACTGTCTGCATGGTATCTTGTGCTGTGTCTGTCCTCAATGCCAGACCTTATGAGGGTGTGTATGGAAGGCAATTTAATGGCTATTTTTCAGTACCTGGATCTCCCATCTTGTTCATTAGCAAAGTAGACCAGAACAGAAAAAGGGTCATGTCTGGATTCTTGAAGCTGTACTGGTGGTTGTCTTTACAACAGAAAAAATAATGAAATTGTTATTTGTCAACAGATATTTAGTGATTTCCTCCCGCAGAGGATGTATTAATCCTTTTATTTCAACATGTTATTAATCATATGTTTACCGAGCGAAACTAAATAGCAAGGTAAATAGCAAACAGTTCATTGATTGTTGAATGAGCGTTTGACAAATAACGTGTGATGGGTAATGTAAAGAATGCCTGTAAAGAACAGGTCTGTTGTAAAAGGGTAGTGAGATATGTTTGAAAATTGAAGGGAGGAAATTGATTAACAAAAGCCTTAAATACAAAAATTACACTTCCTGAACTCTTATTTCTTGAAAATGTATGTGTTCTTACAGGTGCATCTGCCTTGCACAGTTAGTAAATTTGGGATACTACTTTGAGTGCCTTTCCTCACGTTGCCTTGGTTTCTGTGATCACTCTGGAAAAGTGAAGATGTATTCTGTAATTGAAAACTAGTACAGAAAGACTCAGCAATTTCTGTAGACTGCCTTAATGTCCTTTTAAAATTGCTAAAAATTGCTTCTTCTGTGGTCTTTTAATAGAGGAGCAGTTGCATTTTTTTTCTTTTCTTTTTTTTTTTTTGTAGTGTCCCTATTAGAGGAGTGTACCTTCTTAAGTTTCATTGTAGATTTTTGTTTCTTCCCCTGATCAAAGTGGGGCTTAGTCTGGACTATTATTCAAATGTAGTATTATATGGCATTAGTTTTTAATGATCCTTTTCAAAATGTTCTATTTTCAGGTCTGTGTCTTGAGAAGTTGCCAATTTCTTCTTCAGCTAGCAACCTTCATGTGGACCGTGAACAAGAAATTGTTACTTGCTATGAGAAGGCTGGGGATATTGCTCTCCTATACCTTCAGGAGATAGAAAGGGTAAGCTGAGATAATTTGTTTTTCTTAGTTGAAGAACTGTGTGGTTCATCTTTCATAGACGTGATGTGACCAGTATCTTTGTATTCAACTAAAAGGACTTTTCTTAGGACTTCAGTGCACACGTATTATTGGGCAATAAACTGGTGTGCCTCAACTGATTGTCATTATGACTGCTTTTGCTTTCTGACTTCTTGGAAAATAGTGCCAGTAGTCTCAAAAGGGACAAAGCTCCTCTGAACTATTATGTACATTCAGGATGCTGATCTGTGGCCTCTTGTTATGCTATGGTAGTTCATTTATGAACATGGGATTAAGATATCTTTCAATATGTATGTTATTTATGTACGTATATGTATATGCATATATGTATATGTAGCATTTCAGAGAATTCTTAAAAAATCATTTTAAAACTAAAAAGGCTTTCTAACAATTCATCTGAAAAGGCAAAGAATGAAAAGAACAAACGTAAATAGAGATGAAAAATTGATCCTGTTGATGTATATTTGGAGCCAATAATTTGACTGCTCTTAAATCCTCCTTATAAAATTACTTGCAGATAAAATCCTGAAATAACTTTGTATCCCTCTGCAAGAGGCTTGACATATCAGTGGTGCAGCAAGAATAACAGCTGAAAGTGTGCTTGCTTCAATTAAGCACAATCCTGGGACAATGAAAAAATTACCAGATATGATAGCCAGATAAAGCTATGATTTCAAAACATAGATGTCGTTGAAATGAGATAAATCTTGAATAGTTCTATAAATGGAATCAGTCTGAATGTTTGATTTCATCTGCCTTTGGATGATTCGCACCGTTTCAAAACTTTATTAATAATCTCCCTCCCCTCTTCCTTCATCCAGGAAGACAGAGGCTCTTCCCGTACAAACTACCAAAAAGCCTCAGTTGACAAAGGCACTATTTATGAGGCTATCTAATAATTTCTCTATACAAGCTAACTGTTACTACTTTATCTTGCATAGGCAATGGCAGAGTGAAAATCCATCATTTTTCTGATTTGAATTTTTTGATTTGAATACTTGGTACTGACAGCTCCTCTGATTTGTACGCTCTAGATTTAAAGCAGTTCAATATTGTATATATAATTTAGTGTTGTTATTCCCAAAACGGTAAACAGAAGGTTATCTCTAAAAGTAGCCCTAGGTCTGGGTATATAGTACAATAACTTACTACACAACCCTTTCTGCTGTGGAAAGATTTACAGAAATTTTGACAGGTTGGCAACTATATTCTCTGTTAGGATAAAGTAGGTATTTACCGTTGAAGGTTTTTTCAACGGGTATGCGCACTGGGTGAAAAGATGTTCTTGAACTTAATAGTCCATTTGTAGTTTTAGCTTGTTGCTGTATTACTCACTGTAAGTTTAAAGCTACAGTTACCATTGAAGTTACTTCTTGGATTTTTTTTCCTAAAGAGACAGTTGTCTACATCTGAACCTAAACTACAAAGTTGCTGTGCTTTTTATACATTGAAAAGCACTGTGTTTGCGTAGAAAGTTATTCCAAAAGCTGAGGTACCTAGGTATGTTGGAAACCCGTATTTTATTGATGAAAGCTGGTATTTCTGAGCTTTGTAATGTTAGAGAAAATGTAACCTACAAACAGCTTTGCAGAATCTTAGGCAAGTTACTATTTTCTTTGTTTCTCCATTTTATAAATAAAGGAATTATGGAGAGTTTAAAATTAGGCTTCTTATTTCTAAACAGCTTAACACTTGAGTTGTAAAAGCTACTAATACTACAGGTGACCGTAAGGAAGAACCATGCTAACTGACTGCAAATTTTTGAATTGTTAGCTTGGGGTATCAATGCAATGGAATTTCTGGAACCGTTATCTTGGGATTTCTTTTTCTAAAGTAAGCTCATTTTTTAAAGTATGCTCTTCCTGTCCTCTGCTTAGCAAATAAATGCCTAATGCCCTGCACCTTCCCATCTTCTCTCAAATTCCAGACATAGAAGGCATGCTTCTTTATTTTAGAAATTGAGTTTTTAGCAATGTTGATTACTACTTTGACTGTTAAAACTTTAAATTTCCAATTGCCTTCTCTTCTGTTCTTCTGCCATATTAGAAAGTTAAACTGCGCTTTTTTTTTTTTTTTTAACCAGTACTGCTTCATTTCCCATTGTAATAGGTGTCATTGCAGCATGACCTTTCTAGAAGTTCTGTTTGTATCATCTCACTGAATTTCAAGTTGCAGAATTTCAATAGCGGTCTCTCTCAGCTGCCTCTTTAATTTGGGTGAATGACAAATAAATGGCCCATTTGTCATTCTTTCAAGCTTTTGATTTAGTTTGAAAGCGTGAACTAAAATTACAAAGGTTTGTGGGGGGGGGGTTGGTTTTTTTTTTTTTTTTTTTTTTTTTTTGGTCAACCAAGACTGAATTTATTTGTAATTGATCCTTCCTTCCTAAGTTTGGTTCTCTACATCCTGATCTGAAAATGAGAACAGACTTAAATCTCATCCTTGTTTCCACTTGTAAGCAATTCAAAACCTCCTGCTCTCTGGAGCTTCTGATGAAGGCCTGAAGAAACTGTAGCTCCAAGTTTTTGCTGCCCACTCACCAATTTAGCTTGTCTTGCAAAGATTGAGTGACAAAACTGGAGTTAGAGTTCTGAAAATGGGACCTGTGGAAGAAAGCTGAACATACTACCACAGTATTCAGTGTTTAATCTGCTTTCAGAGGAAGGCTTCAAATCACAGGAACCTCAGAAGCTAGTGAATGAAAACCTAAGCTGTGATAATGAAACCTTTTTCATATGTCAGTGCAAAGACCTAGGTCTGTGCTCTGCTTCCATGACCACTGGTCACTGCTCGTGGGAGGAGAAAGGCTCCTACTCCTCCTGAAGACTTGCAGCTGAAGAACAGGTTTAGTGTCCTCCAGGATGAGGAGGAGATGGGCATGGCTCCAAGGGAAGTACCTGGGACAACAGACCCTGTGCCTTGCCGGAACGCCCGGAAGAAGCGGCGGGTGATTGTTGTGGGGGACTCCCTGCTGCAGGGGACGGAGGCATCTATCTGCCAACCTGACCTCATGTCTAGAGAGGTTTGTGGCCTGCCAGGGGCTCGTGTGAGAGATGTCGGAAAGACTGCCAAGGCTTGTCCACACTTTGGACTATTACCCACTGCTGCTCTTCCATGTGAGCGCTAATGACACCAAGGGCAAACTGGAGACCATCAAGCAGGATTTCAGAGCTCTGGGGATGGTG